>NC_143559.1:79660000-80260000 GCF_054136105.1 Typopeltis vanoorti
CGGCATTGCTATTATCTTATGAGTTCTATTTGCAGTCTTTGCCACATGGCCCCTGAACTTCAAATCCCTATCTACTAACACTCCAAGATCCCTAACCTCATCAGTTTCTTCTAGCATAATCCCACCAATATGATACGACATTGGATACCTAATCACACCGAAGTGAATGACTTTACATTTACTAACGTCCGTTTTCCCATACCCACAATTCGCCTATTCAAATCATTCTGCAAAGACTGCATATCAGCAACATTCCTGATTACCCTACCTATCTTTGCATCATCAACAAATAGCTGTATGTCGCTTGTAAAATCCTTCCCAATATCATTAATATACAGATTGAATAACAGTGGACTAAGCACTGAGCCTTGTGGTACATCACTGGTTACCTTAAATCGTGCAGACTCACATCCCCGTATACCACTTTTTTGATATCTGTCAGTGAGCCATCCTCTTGGCCATGTCAATATTCTATAACTCAGACCTTTATTCACCAATTTATGCAACAGTTTATCATTCGTGTGGATTTCAATAAATTGTTTCATCTCATTACACCCTGTTTTCATTATTGCACTCATTTAATAAAAATCTGAGAAATATACTCATCGAGCCGTAGAAAACTGAAAATACAAAATAATAATAATAATAATAAAGATTATTTGTATTGTTGTAAAATTCATCTATTTTGTGTGTAATAAATGAAAAATGGATTACACAAAGTGTTATTTAAAATACTTTGTTCTTTTAGACTTTTTCTCTGTTCTTTCTTTCATTTTTTTTATTTTTATTTTAAGTTAAGGATCCCATATGTTTGTCATTGTTATGGGAAGGTATTATCATCCGTATAACAGAGTTTATCACGTTCATTTGAACCCTATCCTAAGTTTTGCTGTTTGTATCACCAATAATATCTCATCATTATTTTCTCATTGCTTTATACGTATAGTTATTGACTTCCTTTTTCTGTTCTTCCTTTTTCAGAGGCTAAAAACGAAGGAAGCAACAGCCGTGCGTGCTTATGACCTTCCTGTTTGGTTCTGAAAGAAAAGCAATTCGAGACTAGTGTTTTACTCTTCGACTGCATGCATATTGCTCTTTATTAATAATATCCATAATAAATAAAACGTATTAATTTATCGGAAGCAAGACACAACTAACAGAAATATATGAAAAGCAACAAACTATTGCTTTTAATATATATTGCTATACACCGGACTCATAGTCTTACTTGCCTCTACGTAATTCTTCTTCTTCCTTATAAGTATTAGGCCTAGTGGCCTATTACGGAGCTGTCCAAACCATACCCGTCCCGAGGATAAGGTGGTTAGCCCTATGCCGCCTATGTGAGTCCTATGTCTGTAAGTGCGTTCGTTCGCGAGGCCTGTTTGCCTGTTCTGGGGACGTAAAACCCGACTTTTCGCATGGAAAAACCCCCTATCTCTGTACATTGTCAATTGTTATTTATTGTCAATAGTTAGCCGAGACTGGCTAACTCACCTTTCGTCGAAAGAGGTGAGATAAAGGTTCCTCACGTCACTGACGGGAATCGAACCCAGGTCTTTTCGACCAAAGGGCTTCGTCTATACCGACTGAGCTACGGAGGCTCTACCGTAATTCTACATAACGATAAATCCATCCAACTGTTGAAGACCATTGTTTTCTCTGAGGATGATATTATTAAATAATTTAGTAATAAGAAGCAGTCAGCCGTAACTTTTTTTTTTGTTACTACTGACTGCTTCAGCAGTAACTATTTTACCCTTTGATTAACAACTGAATCGAACTATTTGAAAATACACTGCGACGCAAAAAATTATTCGGACGCTCCTGTTTTGTGAAATATCGCCTATCATTGACAATGTGCCACACATGTAAAGGCGATCACGAACATTAAATAATTGTTATTGTGTGCAGTGTTGAAAATGAGATTTAGAGTAAAGTCTAGATACGATTTTATGATTGCATAATGAAGAGAACGTAATATGTAAGAAAATTAACTTCAATTATCAAAATCCAGTAAAATTTAATTATTGAAAATCTGATAACAAGATTCGACAATACGAAGTTTTATGGAAGTATTGAAGGTAACTAACTCTGTATCTTTTCACATTATTTAATCTACCTTTGCAATCTTCGCACTGCATCTCATATGTTAAGACGGTGCTACGTTTGTTAATTCCCGCTGGGTCTTCACTGATAGAGTGCGAGTTTGTCTTGCACTCCTAGTACAATGTAGTGGACACTGGCGTGCCATTTACAGCTTTCCGCTCTTCTCGGTTCGTGTGTTATTCATTTGTTTTGGATTAGCTGCTTCCGTGCACGATTGTAATCGAGGTCATCAAGGTCGTCCGAAACTGCAAAGTTATTCAAGGATCAACATAATATGGTTCTCTTTCTCAGGTAATATCTAATACGTATTTCTTAATGATCTTTGCAAGTGTTTTAAAGTGAGAAGGTTGAATTAGAAAAGATCCACAGTGACAAAGCAAATGCATTAAGTTTTGGGTTTGAAGTGTCTCTTTTATGCAACAGTGTCTGAATTCTGTAAGCATACACATTGTGAATGTGACTTGCTTCCTTGTTGCACTACTGCTTTACACGTTTATTGACTAAAAGATCGTGAATGTACTCCTACTGCGGTCGCAAAGCTATCTCTGTAGCAATTGTCCCTTAACAGAAATGCCGAAACAATGTCAGGAACGCAGACTTAATCTAGATGAAGCCAGAATCTCTCCAGGAATGTAGGGAATGGGAGTTATTAAAGATAAGAATGACCGGTAATCTAAGTCCGATGTTCCTGCCGTGACAAATTAGTGTGTATAGCCGGTCATTAACAGTTCTCTTTCGTCATCTTTAGACTCTGGGCTGTGCTTATAATTATCAACGTAATGTGCTGTCTTGCTATTGTTTTGTTTTAATTGCCTTGCTTTTAGGGATAAACGTCTTGCAATTTGCGATTGGTTCGAAAGATTCTTGTTCCCTTTTTTTTTTCTTTTCGTCCCAAGACACTATTACTTTGTATTTATATTTCGGTTGAAGTGGTCGTTGCTTGCGTTCTTTAATACAGAAGCTTACACTAATGGTCCATTCAATATTTGGAATTCAGTTTGGATAATGAGATCTGTTTCGCTAGTGGCATGTAGATGATTCGCTAGCAGTATATACACACTTGAAGATTGTTGATGACTGGAATGTAGGGATACTTCAGAAACTGTAGCATTTATGCCTAGAAATATTGTTTCGGCACAGATTGATGAATTCCCTTATCCCATTCTATCATTCCTTTCTCTCTCATCTACAGTTTGCTTATTAACCAAATTATAATTTTACTCGAAGCGAATGTTCTGAATGATCTTTATATGTTTTTCAACAAACTGCCACACAACATGTAGCACACGGTGCATATGCTCGTATGCAGAAAATGCAGGGAAGATTATTTCTGTCAGCTGTTTATTCTCATACTATCACAGAATTTACTACAAATTCCATTTAAGAAAAACATATATATTCTTTATGAGAGAGAAGGAACGTTTCTTTTATTGGCTAATTTTAAATAACGGTTCAGAAGGAAGCAGCAGAATCACTCCGGACTAGTTTCTCTTTAAATAGATAAAAACTAATCATATAAATGAGTACTTAGCCCTAAAGCAGATGTCGAATAGGGGAAAAAATGTTAACAGTACTGAGCTAGATTATAACTGAGCACCGTGTTTTCAAAACACGTGAATTTATTTATTGCATGGGGTATAAATCAGGGTGGAGAATATGCATTCCATATACAGCACTCGACATATCACCAGTTCTCAGCACAATAACATAAAAATAATTAAAAAAAAAAGAATGTGAATTGAATCGATGGATAGGCATGATCGTATTTATCTGAACTGTTAGAGGAAAATCAGTTTGGAATACCTCTAAGCTTTCATTAGTCAATTATTTTAAAATCCCATTGGTAAAATAAACGTGCTTACAAATGTCATTTATTTCAGCTGTTATAATTTATGTCGATCAAATTTTAATATGAGTATTTCGGTTCTTAGACACCTCCATGAAGTAATGAAAAAACAATGTTTACATACCTTAATAAACGATGTACAGAGCATGCAGAGTTATTCTTGCAAGGATGTGAATTCGAATATATGGCCTTCTTCACCCGCCACTGAGAGCCGTTCAGAGATGGAAACGTCAATGCGTTGTCATTGAAAATCTCTAGGAATTTTTCTACGAAATTCTGAATCCTTCCCATCAAACAGACGACAGGCATACCCAGGACTTTTTTTTTTTTTGTCACTGATAGATTTTGAGTCATTCAATAATACTTCCACCTTCTGTATGCAAGTGGTTGTACACTAATGCCGAGGACAAACAAAAAGACAATTTTTACTAACATTCATGTATGCCTTATCAGTAGCGCACTCAGGATTTAATCTTGGGGGGAGGGGGGCGAGTTGAGTAGACGATTTCAGAATACACACTACGCATCACATACGACGTATGACTAAGCATTTGCAATGATTGCTAATTCATAAGTGGTATAGAAATAGAAAACACGACGCAACATAAATAAAAAAATGAATGTTCATTAGGAAAATATTTTTGGAAATTTCTCTAGTGTTTTTTCCTTGTTCTTTTTTTGGGGGGGGGCAGGGCCCCTTGGCCCTCTCCCTGGATACGCCACTGTGCCTTATAGATTTTATATTTTATTAATTGACATAGGAAATCCCAAACAATCAGTTCTGGCCCACTTTAGCATCTGAAAAATCATTTAAACAATCATCATTTCCATTCGAGAAAGCGTACACAAAAACAATCATCGAAATTACAGTGTTTTCTTTAAACAGAAAATAAATAAATAACGGAATGCATTTACCTGTATTTTAAAAAAGGAAAATAATTAAAGATTACTTTGTATACTATATAATTGTTTTAGTTTCAGGTGTTGAAACCTGTTCGGGGGGGGATCAGGGGGATGCTCGTGCATAGGTACTGCAGCACCCCCCCCCCAGTTTTTCTCGATATATAAATATATTTATTAAGTTATTTATATTTGCTTGTCATATTTAATTTTATCATCAACAATCCTATACAATTCTCTTATTTTGTATAAAAAAATAATAAAAATCCATCTTGTAGCACTTAGGAGGGCGAAGGACGCTAGCAGCACTGTGTTTACCACAGCGTCATATTGCTAGTATTTGCTACGCGCGCAAGCATATACACGTCATAGTGAGATGCCAGCTATTAGCGTAATGTGGCACTGTCCGTCGCGCAGTTCCACTGTTGTTTATATGCAGTTTGCGCCAGTAGTAGAGTGTTCGTAGTGCTTATCTGTTTACTCCGCCTCTTTAAATATTTGGACATTGCAATTAAAGGATTTAATTGTAATGTCCAAAAATTGTAAATCCATTCCTTTAATTACAATCAAAGGAATGGATTTTATTTTTAAGTAATTTTGAATTATACTAAACTGTATAATTTTATCGATAATAAACAATATTTTTTCATGAAACAAAACAAGAAGAATATATTTTATTTTTAAGTAATTTTGAATTTTACTAAACTGTATAATTTTATCGATAATAAACAATATTTTTTCATGTTTAATTTTTTTAAAAATTTTTACCATAATTTTGATATTTTATCCAAACATGTGTACACTGTACTTACAGCGTGTATGTATATTTCGAAAGTTGCAGCACCCCCCACGATTTCAAGCCACGAGCCGCCACGGGGGGGGGGGGGATATATACAGTGTCCTCTTCTTAGCGCGCGCTCGCACAGTGGGAAAACTTGCCGAGTCATGTAACTGTTTCTGTGTATATATATATATATATATTGTTATTATTAAATTTTGAAATAACCGTAATACTAATAAAATAAGAAATTATGCTACTTTAAATTCAATAAAACCTAATATATATTTGTTAATTTCTCTCCATTATTTTGATGAGGCATTCGCCAAACTGCAATGATTTCAGTTATTATGCAACTCCTCAATCTTCCTGAAAGGACTCAACAACAAAATTTCGACATTACAATTATTTGCTTAATTTCTGATATTGAACATACCATACCGCGATAATATTGATGATGTTGTACTTAACAGTCGTGTTAAGTACAACATCAAATTGTTGTGTCGAACAACAAATTCAGGATGCCGATATTAGCACTAACTTCCTGCTCACTTTTTTAAAAATGCTACGGCATAGTAAAACAAACGCTATTCTGTATTAGTTAGTAAGCTGCAACTCCTAGTAATCAATAAAATTTTAGCTTGTGATTCGAGCGCTGTAAGGTAACCTTGTGTGGATTTTGTTTTCGCTGTTTAGTTACACTACTAAGGTCGCTTACATTTTTCATGCCTTCACGAATTAAGCACAATTGGCTGTGAAATAAGAACAGAGTAAGAGGTTCGTTTTCTTGGACATGCAAGAGAACTTGAGGTCGACTTTTCATTTTCTGCATATCTATAAAGATAGATATCTCCACGCACACTACCACTATCCTTCACGAAATACACGAGTCATTAAAACTATAAAAAACACACCTTGTTGCGTTTTTGTCGTATTTTATCATAAGGTATTTGAACAATGCTTACACCTTGTTCTGAAGGGTCAGGTTGTCATTGACAACCGCACGAAAACGCACTGCGATGCTTTTCATAAAGTTTTAATGATATTGCCGTGAATTGAAATTACTGCGATTTGAGAGAACTACAGCGTCGGAATAGTGTATTAACCTTTCAAAAAAAGTCGACCGAAAGAGCTTGTTAGTCTTTCGCTCTGGCGGTCACAGAATTTGGAGTACATGCAAGAACGCATGCGTAGACTAGACGGGCCGTTCTTGGGAGAAAGAAAAAAAAAGTCATGGAAAGGTTCGTCATGAAAAAGAAATAAAATACCGGTCTCACGAAACAGTTAACTTGTGAAAAACGTGAGCGAAGCAGATCCATCATATCATTCTTTTGTTCATACTGATTCAAATTGTGATTCAACGATAAAAATTATATGGTAGAGATTATGTCCTACTTTCAAAATGCTACATATCTTAAAAATCCTCCATCCTTAGAGCGTAAGCATAAAAGAAAGCATGGCTTTAAATCCAATGTGGATAACATTCCCTTTCTCTGGTTTTTCTGCCAATCCACGGTATGCTATAGAAGAGCGTCTCACGTATGGGATTACCATAAAATAATAATAATAATAAATAGTTACTAAAATATAGTGCCGGAAGGCTTCGATTTGGGATTAAGTAAGATATTAAAATGTCAGATATTATGAATCTATCCGTATTTTATAGCCAAATATAGAAATAAACTTAAACGTTTCGAAACTTACCAGACTTCTTATGATAATATAACCTTCGATATCGGAGTTGCCTTGGTATGCATGACTTAAAAGACACGAGCTCTGTCTCGCCTTTTATTACTGCTTATGTTAGGTTTCACTGTCCTGACATCTGTTTCGCTGTTAGCTGTCGTCAGAGACCAGGCAGGAAATTGAGGAAAGCGAAAACTCTCTATTCAATTTCTTGGCAATCTTATGGCAGAAACTTATATTTATCATTATACTTCGGCAGGTGCATAAAGTATCATAAATATAACTTTCTGCCATAAGGTTGCCAAAGTGTTGAATATAAGTGGCCAGTTTAAGTGTTATCGCACAATGAACTCGGAGATTAAAAAAAAAAAAAAAGAAGAAGAAAAGAAAGAAAGAAAATAAAACTTTCTGTCACCGAAACTTAGATAAAAGGGTGTGCGGACAAAATCGAGAAACAGCAAACCCACTGCTAGTTCTAGTCAGAGTGACATATAAGAACCGAACGATACGATAGAAAAAAGTTTAGGGAATCGATAGACAGTTTTTTTTTTTTTTGTCATTATTCCTACACATACGCCCCCTCATAAATGAGTTGTGAACTATGTACAGACTTGTCCAGATGGAAAAGTAGTGTCAGTATATAAAAGAAAAATCGAATCTGTGTAGGACGCGAGGAACATTTTCTCGGTTTCTGGCAATAATATTTCTTCTCTCTTAAAAATAGACAAACCACCCGATGAACACACACGCAACTAACAGACATAACACCCACTCTTCATGACCTTACAACTGCTTTTGCGTCCATGCTAAATAACTCTAATCGACAGACGGAACTCGGTCTGATTAAGGTGGCTGCATTCATGTCATTGGTGACTGTCCTTTGTGTCACATGCATGTGTCAAATCTCTACACGAACCATAGCAGTTACAGTGGGCGATGGGGAGGTGGGAAGGAATGATCCCACGGCTCCAGTTAAATCAATCTGGGGAGGGGGGGAGCGTATAATAATATATTCATCCGGCCAATGTATGGCCTGACAAATCAGTGCAGCATTACGTCAGCAGTAATTGTTTCACCTTGTAAAACCGACTTCCTTCCTTTCTCCGCGACAAATTAATACCGAGTTCATTGCAAAAACATTCAAGGCTTCTTTATTATTGTCTTTCGATATGGCGATATACACACAAAATGCTCATTACAGTTCCAACATTAAATAGGATTTTTGCGATTTATTTATTCTGTGATTGGAATGGACTGTCGTTAAAAATAAATAAATGCTTAGTCGTAAAACCACTAAAAAAGGTTGTTTTGTAATGCATTGATCATGAGTATCGTCTTTATTCCTTCTTTTATAATGGGCTCTCATTAAAATTTCAAACTTTTTTGTATCTTAAAACAATTAACGATTTTTGCTTGAAGTTACAAGTTTCTCTTATTTCGTTAAGAAACGAAAGGTTCTTGGAATAATTTCCGCTTTGCAGCACACGACTGTCTTTTTTTTTATAACTTAATATGCGTGAAATTATAATGAAATGCCTGCAGACCTGTGTATTGTATTGAAATAAATCCTCTTTTTTATCCTTTATTTTATCCCTTCCTAATCATGGATTGCATTCCTTTTCTGCTTTGTAAGTTTTCTGTGTATTACGTTAGAACATTAAATGCAATTTCTGTAGTTTTCAACCTATTCTCTTTGTACAATTAAAATTAAACTGATATTTATGCTTTTGATGCTGAAAAGTACAATTCAAATGTGATTGTTTCCAATTTTGTTAGATACCGTATAGTATATCAACAGAGATAATCTTCATTTCGAATTATATAGCAGGTATCTTGATTTTTGTAGATTGCATAGCGAAATATTAATCATGATATGCTTTGTAGTATTCATGCAATATATAAAGTTAATTGTTAACTAAATAACCGGATCAGTAACCCAAACTAACTTTTGATAGGACATGCTCAAATAATTAGTTTTCGGAGATAATTATACACTGATGACATTAAGCAATGGTTTAAAACCAGATGGGGAATACAAATAAAATTGCTACCCATAAATAGACAACATGCGTTGATTTTATTCTGATAAATTAGCATGTAAGAATAAATCAACATATTATGTTGTTTTGCAACAGATCTCCTTGTTCTGTTTTTCAGAACAAAAAAAGAGTCGTAAAAATATTCCATAAAATTACTACTGCACATCGAAGTAACAAAGAAAACTAATGTTTTGATAAATTCACATTTGGAATTTATGCAATTATTCTGTGGGGGGGGAAAAAACACTTAATTCTCTGTTTCACTTTCTTTTTTTTTTTTTAATAATCATTGAAAGAGAGGTGCGATATTGGCACAAATTAATTGATTTGTTTATATATTTTCATAATAAACGATATTGTTGGGAAACCGATTTAATACCTACTAATGATAAGGAAAAATAACTGAATAAAAGATTTGAACTTACAATTTGCAGTAGTAGGTTGGTTTTCACGTTCTGTTAGTAATAATTCCTACTTATTATTCAGTAAATGATGCTCCCTAGTGATGATCTAAGTCTCGAGACTACTTTCATGTTCACTAATACACACACACCATCCGCCTGATGTAATCAGTACGGCACGTGTTCCGTGAATGCCTTTATCTAAAGAAAATTTGTCTTGGAATGTACACAGGAATTCCTTGGAATGTAGCTGTCCAGACTTTGAGCTGTCTTATCCAGGAAGAGTCGTGTCCACTGGTTATTCCGTTCATTACGCTTTTAGCAGCATTACGAACGGCTCTCACTCACGTAAACCCCTGTTCGGGCTCTCATGCAGACTGTATTTGTACAAAGTGTGCATGCTGCTGTTGGTCGCGGTTGCTCACTTTGCGCATGCGTCCCTTTGCTAAACGTGCTTGCTCTGCTCGACAGAAAGCCGTACTCCTTTGACAATGTTGTCCACTAAGTGGACAACACAAGGAAGTTTGAGTTCTTTGGAAATATTGAATTGGAGAAAAATGAGAACTTGCTCCTGAGATTTTTATTGGGTTGTTTTCCTGAAATCTTATTACCTGTACAAAATCATAGTAACTTGGGAAAAATTATTATCTTTATGCATTTATGAAACAGTGCAATTGTATTAGAATGTCACGTTAAAGCAACCGTTTAAACAATAAGCAAGATGAACATTCCAAAGATATGTTAGTGTGACTTAATTCTAAGTAAAAGTTTTAAGATCGTCATATCTTCAATATCTATATTGAAGCGATCTGAACAAAATTTGGCATTTTTAAAGTTATCAGTAATGGATCATGTTTACCAGATATTCTTCCAAAATATGGAGTACGTGTCAAGTACTAAAGAACGAAAATTAGGGAGACGAATGTAAAGGCTCCTGAACAGCTCTCAGTCTTCTTTTAAGTGGTGCATACTAAGGCAACTCCGATGCCGAAGGTTAATTCTCATACACTCTCTGGTAAATTTCAAAATTTTTAAGTTTCCTTCTATATTTGACTATAAAATATGAATAGACCCATGAAAATCTTCATTTTGATTCTTACTTATGCCAAATTGAATCCCTTTGGCTCCATAATTTAGTAATAAAATGAGGGATTTTTGTAACATTTGTCGTTAACTAGTTTTTCGTATCAGATGATGCTTAATTTCATATTCTTTAGAGAAATTTTCTATGGATCATTGAAAGTCTCTAAATTTATAATAAGATTATCATATTTGCTTGGAGACAAAGGCACCTGTTTTTACATAAACCTCTTTTTTACATAAAGTTTATATGGACTTTACTGTTTCTGTATCCTTATTGTCATCTTAGGTAGTTATTTTTATTCTCTTAATAGGGTTTTGTATAACTGTTATATAAAAAAAAAAAAAATAAGGCTTCGTTTAACCTTACTGGAGGTTATCCGAAACTTCTAAACTTTAATACAGTTACGTCCTTTCCTTTTTTTTTTTTTTTTCCCTGCCAGTTCGTTATCGGACTGCCCTGAGGTATGCTGCTTATTATCGGAACTATCAGTTTTATCCGGAAATGTTTTTTTCCTTGGTGCAGCAGATAAATTCCTTCACATGCGTTTTTCCCGTTGTATATTGCATGTAAGTAAGCATTTGTTGCATTATTATGAAAAGCAAGAGAGATTATTCATTTTTGTTGGCTGTAGTTATTGCAGTATTCAGTGAATCTGTTAAGCTGCTACCATTTACGAAAACAAAAGGGAGATTTCCTAATTGGGAGGTGAAATGGAATGAAAGAAAACTTCATTAAAGTACAAAATCTCTTACAAATAGCTGAACCTCATTCGATGAAAAAGCAGCAAAATATTGGTGAATAAAATATGGGAAAATGGATCTTTTATGACGATTAGATTCTACCGTAATAGTTTATGAATAAAATATGGGATGATGATTTCGCTCTTTCTTTAAGAGACAAAGCATCTTACTATTTTCAAGCATTTAATTATGTTTTAGATGAAGTCATGAAGTTTAATTGAACGTCACTTAGTTCGGTGCTTTTCTGCCTTTTAAATGACATACTCTACGGAAATCCTAATGACACACACACAAACACACAGGATGTCCGCTTCCATGTTATGCTCATTATTTAAATCCTAAAGAAACCAACAGTACATACTGTACCTTTAGATAAAGATGTAACGTAATTTACAAACCTTAAAAACTGGAAAGTAGTCAAGTCTGCTTCGTTATTAGCCATTGTTCTTAAATCATTAGCATTAGATTTGTCGCAATTAGGCCTACGTCCCATCCGCGTAGTTTGAGAAACGCTGATTTAGTGTAATTAACCAGAGTCTGGTTTTCCTTCGTCGAAAAAGCTGGGAGAAAAGTAGCACGAAAAAAAAAAAAAAACGTCAACTTGTACATGTAAGTATGTTAGTCAGGAATATTCCCTTTGAAGACGAGTGATGGTGGACAGTGCTTACGTCGCGCATGCGTGTGTGTAATCAAGAGGGGAAATAGTGATCGGAACTTTCTATATTTAGCCTATGCAACTCCAGATAGAGGTAATTTGTGGCAAACTGCGTATGAGATTTTTTCTCTAAAACAAGGCTTCTTAAACTTTTTTCGCTCGAGGCACTCTTAGAAGTGCAATGGTTATGGCATTCCTTAAAAGTAATGATCGCTTATGACTGAAGGTTTTTTTTTTTTTGAGAGGGAAGAGATCGCCGTTTTCAAAGTCGATTCGATGAAGGTACTCAAAAAAACTGTGTTCTTCTGTCTAAGGTCATAGTTTATTTCTACATAGAAACAAAAAATATCTTTTAATACTTAAAAAACTCTATGAATGACATCGAGCTTACTCTCCTCTGAAAAGAGGTGTCTGTTTTTGTGGCATCAGTTAATTTTTTTTATTGTTTGAATTGAAGTAAGAAACATTCAGCGCCAGACATTTCGTTAGATTTTGTGGAGACCACAGATGAGAATCTCAGTCAAAGCATTTTATATATGGGTAAAAAAAAAAAAGAACAATCAGCTAATACTGAAAAGTACTGAAAATGGTCCAATAAAGGCGTTGCTTATGATAGATCACAAACTTATATTATTCATGGCATATGTATAACCGGCGTCAATTTTAGGCATGATTCAAAAATGCCTAAGAACTTATTGCATGAAATAATCTCGATATTATAATATAATAATCCACACTCACAGGCCCTTAAGGCCCATGATCTGCCAAGTATCCTTGGCTTTCGTAACCATAATTATAGGATAATGTGGTTAGTCTTATTTATTTTTATTTTTTATGTGGCTCCCACCTACGAAAGGTTTTATTTGTAAACCTATAGTGCATTTGAACCCTGCGTGTGTGTGTGTGTGTGTGTGTGTGTGTGTGTGTGTGTGTGTGTGTGTGTGTGTGTGTGTGTGTGTGTGTGTGCGTGTGCGCGCGTGCGTGCTAAGGATATATTTTCTACGTTTATTGATTTTATATATATTTTCTTCATTTTTATTTCTTTTTACATAGTCCGGATACTCCTGCTCTAGAGACCAAACATGGAACTTTTTCAAGCCACTTCGGGCCTCCAATAAGCAGGATGGCGGTCTCACACCGGGCGATGAAATTCATCTCAAAGACACACACCAACATCCATACCCAAGTGGGGATATGAACCCGCAGTCTGTTGGTTGGAGAGCTGATACGCTAACCCCCTTGGCTGTATAGATTTATGCCTAGCTATGTACAGGAGTTGGACAAAATGGAAACACTAAGATATTTAGGAATATAATTTGCTTCTGTTGGCTACTTTGAAATCTGTGGGGACGATACTGAATGTTCTTGTTTTATTTTTATTATACTCTGTAGTCCTCATGCAAGTCCTCATTAATGATTATACCGAGTGATAATTCATGTTAAAAAAAATCGGAAAATGGGAGACATGTCCGACTTTGGAGGAGGACAGATCATTGGTGCACCTTTAGCTGGAGCATCAGTGACAAAAAACTGCCACATTATTAGGTGTATCGAGATCGACAGTTTCTAAGGTTATGTTGGCATACAAAAATAATGACAAGAGACAACATAATCTAAGAGAAACAGTGTACGAAAATCAAAAATGATAGAAAGTGATCATCGTACATCGAGAATGATTGTTTCGAAAAATCACAAAACTACTGCAGCACAGGTAACAGCAGAACTGAATATTCATCTTGCAGAACCTGTTTCCACAAAAACTGTCCGACATGAGCTTCATAAATCCAATATTCACGGAAGAGCTGCAATTGCCAAACTCTGATTACTGAAAAGAATGCTGAGATGCGTAAACGATGGTGTCACGGCCGTCAAACCTGAACATTAGAAAACTGGAAGCATGTGCTAGTCAGATGAGTCCACCTTCACGCTGTTTCATACATCCGGATGAGTTTTCGTTTGGAATACATCCAAGGAAGCTACAATCCGGAACGCATAGTTCCAATAATAAAGCACGGGTGACGGATCTGTGTTGGTCTAGGCAGCAATGTCGTGGTATTCTGTTGGTCCCATTAATTACTCTTCATGGCAGAATTAATTGCTGAAAGTGATTATTTGTACATTTTGGGTAATCAAGTGCATTCCATGATCCAAATATTATTTGCAAACAACAATATTATTTGCAAACAACTGTGTGAATGGAAATGCTTCCATTCACACAGCTTGGACTCTGCAGTCGTGGTTCGAAGAATATGAAGGTGAACTTCAACAACTTCATGGCCAACAGAATCACCAGATTTGAACATTATTGAACCCACCTCAAATGTCTTTAAAACTTGAAGATGTTCTTCAAGAAGAACGGTACAAAATTCCGCCAGAAACTATTCAAAATGTATTTGAGTCCATTCCAGGAAGAATCCGGGTTGTACTGAAGGCAAAAGGGGGTCCAACACCATATTAATAAAGAAATATGTATGTATAACAAGTGTTTTCACTATTCTGTCAAACCCCTGCTGGCCGGTTTGAGAAAAGCCAGCCAGGAGAACATACGCAGTAAAAAAGCTGTTTCTAGGAAGAAAAACCCTCAACATCCATATGAGACTGATTAACTCACCTATGGAAAAGCTTTCATGCAGGTTCTTCACGTTCTGGACGGGGTTCGAACGCAGATTTTTTTTATCAAAGGGTTTCGTTGAAATTGAGCAATAGAGGCTCTTATTAAATAAGATACTAACATGGAATAGCAAAATTTAGTATAAATAGAGTTCTGCACCAATGTTTCCAACCTGACTGGCCAATGAATTTAATAATCTTGAAGTTTATTTCTGAAAAACCTGTCGAAATGAAATTTGTTTCATGAAATAAATCCTAATTATTGTAATTATTATTAGATTCGTTTTGTAAGTCTGTCCCCGTATAATAACTCTGCTCTGTTTAGTTACTTTAATTAAAATTCCACACGTAGAATCGCCACAAAAATTTGGTTTAAATCGGGCCATTTGCACGAGTAACAGAGAGTAGAATGTTTCGAAACGCTACGAAGTAATAATTTCGCTCTTGGTGAATCAAATTTAATGAAGCTTGCTATTTAGGATCGCTACTAAACTTTGTCGAGCTCTCTTAATTGTGGTGTAAATTGGAGCACTTTAGTTACAAAATTGAGCGAAGCGATTTGAGACGATACAAAATTATATCTTACAAATAGCAACAAATAAACTGTGTGCAGTAGATAAGGCAAAATAGCTGTAGTTTCAGTTACCGTGAAAATGAATGATTACTATACAAGAATGTTATTGTTAAATGTACCTTTTTATAGTTTTGTTCAATCTTTCCCGTCTTTTCCATGCTTAAAAAAAAATAAGGTTGGAAGTTGGAACCGTAAAAAAAGTTGTGCATATTTTGAAGACTTTGTAAATGGTAATATTGTGTCATTTTAGAAGATTCCTTGACTACTGATTTACAGGACCAGAATTGATGGCCACATCTGTTGTATTACAGTATTTTTTAACGCAACTTGAAATTCTCTGGTTTGCTTGACATTGGAAGGGTGCAGTAATGCGTTAAAAAACGATTGTTCCATTCGTCTCTAGAATACAGAAGGATTAACGAAGTTAACCCCCATCCTTTCCCCTCTCTATGAAAAGAAAATAATATATTTTTAATGAGCAGTGTACTTTCATTCTTACGGTTCCTTCACTTCTAAAGATGTATGTCATCTTCTGCATGACGATGCTGTATGGGAAAACAAATCTGCATATAGATTAGTACTCATTGACATTCATGGGAAGATTAAGAGTACGCGTTGTTTCCTGTTCACTACGGTATTGCTGCTACTACACGATAAAATCCTGAACTTCAAGATATATGAAATGATTACGCATCTTGTTGATCAGCATTAGTGAACAACTAACTAATAACAACAACAACAACATGATTCTACCAGATAGGTTTATTAGATTTTTTTATTTTTATTTTATTGATACTGTCATATGTG
The DNA here is from genome assembly GCF_054136105.1 of Typopeltis vanoorti. Lineage (NCBI taxonomy): Eukaryota > Metazoa > Arthropoda > Arachnida > Uropygi > Thelyphonidae > Typopeltis > Typopeltis vanoorti. The sequence continues at coordinate 79,676,230 of NC_143559.1, forward strand.
AAGATCTTTTCGTGTACGGTCATATGCCCATTTGTAGCACATTCTGTTTTCTCTAAACCTTTCGAAATTATGTAGCGATCAGATAGCATTAGATGATTGTTAAACATTGCGGTTTCAGTACAGTACTTTAACTGGGATATCATTACCAGCAAAGCAAAATCCAATGCTATATTCGATGTTTGCTATCTGTTGTTTTAAGAACTTTATGTTCTCTCTAGTCAACCAGCTGGAAACGCAAATTTCAGCGTGAGTCTTTTGCATTTTTCAGTGCGTTTTTTTTTTTTTTTTGCTTTTTTCCCATTTTATCTTTTTTTTTTCAGTTATTCGTTTTAATGGATTTTTTTCCTTCTTAATCGATGTTATTCAATGCAAGAATTAATCGAATATAGTAGTTTTTTTCTATAATAAGTTTTTTTTTGTATAATAGTATTTTTTTGTGTAACAATCGAATAATTTTTGTATAATAAACGCTTCAAAATACACAAATAAATGATGAATCTATCTTCATAATGAAGAAGCCTTGATAGTCCTTAAAGCAAGCTATTTTTTTTGAAACCATATCGTCTGTTTGCGCGTAGCTGGTTGTTGTTTATCAGTGGATGGCAGCATGCAAACGATGCAGGCGTTGCTATATGGTTAAGCAGTTATAGTATGTTCCGGGAAAAATTGGACAAAATGATTCCTTCTGTCCAAAAACACGACAACATCACCTGCAGTCTGAAGTCCTCATCCGATCAGATTTTCCCAACATTCTTGATATCATTTCGTCCGTGTTTGAGCTTCTCTCACCACCAATTTATATTCCCCACGTGACGAACATTTCTTCCCCTGTAGAAGAGCTACTACCGATAAATATCAGTTGATATGACATTTTGAAGCCATAAAAATCACACAAAAATTTGATGCTCTTCTGACTTGGGCGCGGACCAAAGAAGACACATGTTTAGAAAGTTATAAAGGCAGTGCGGTTTCCCTACTTACCTGGAAAACAAATAATAATAATAACACACACACACACACACACACACACACACACACACACACACACACACACACACACACACACACACACACACACACTGGCCAACAAGGATTATGTAACTAAGATCAAAACGGCGGATTCCATATATTTCACGATGCAGAATATAAAAATGGAACTTTTATTTTCAGCATGTCAGGGTTCTGTTATAGGCATGCAAAAACACATACTAAGTATTGTTTAATCATATAAAAGAAAATAATTGTCATAGGACCAATTGAACCATTGATCATAGGACCAATATACTCCGATGGTATTTATTATACTACTACTATTTCATTTCGAAGTAGACTATCAAACACACAAGACTGTTTTGTAAGTTACTTTAATGAAAGAGCACTCACCACTGATTATTGTGCCTTTCTTGGTTCAGGAGGAGGGACGCTGAGGTCATTGTTATCAGATTGGGTAGTCGAAAGATAAGGAACGAAAAAGAAATGAAAAACAGAAAAGGAGGAAACAAGATGGAGTGGAAAGGATGGAGAAAGGGGGAGCGGTTGTTGATTACAAACGCCTTCGCTTCGACTGAGGTCACTTAAGAAAGAAAGGTTGTTGTAGTCGTACGTCTTTTGCGCAGAATCTTGAGCTAAAGTCGTTTGACCATTGACTTCAGTCCGAAGACGTTGTTATCGACTAAATTGTTTGGTTACCTTTAACTAAGATTTCCCCCTTATTACCCCCTCCTTTAACCAAATTTTCCACTACAGTATTAAGCAAGAAAATTGACGTTTTTGTGTTAAACGACACACAATTTAAAAGTAATAATAAACACCCTTGTTTTCTCTTGTAATTTGTCTAGGAATGTTTCTCTTTGAAGAATCCCTTAAAAAACTAGTAGTGTCCCCACATACTACCATTACATTTTCTCTAGTTCATTGCCCCTTTACCATAATGCCCTAGTTGAACCTTTCACCCTGTAGTCACTCGCTACATCAAGAATATCAACAAAGAATTCCAAGTGAGAATGAGGATGAATCTTTGATGATATCCTGACTCACCCATCTTGTGACACTTTTTTTATAAGCGAATTAACAGATTCTTCACTATGTTCATCTTTGTTTCCCCCAAAAAATCTTTCAACGCATCTTTAATTGACTCTTTTCGAATTGTTACACCATCTTTTGTTTTCTTCTAATCATTGTCATCCCTAAAGGCACACACTGGCCATTTCCCTGAATCCATTGGATCTATTTAACTTTACAAGATATGTAGCGATAACGAGGAGTCAACTTTGTATCTTAGTTCCAGAGAAATAATGCCAATATGCCGTCCTTACCACTTGAGTGATGTTTTTATGTCACTGCTTACCGCTTTAAAACGAATCACACATATAAACAAAAAGCAGTCTGCTCTTCTAACGTTTAGATGTAACATAATAAAACCAGCGAGTCATTTAAAAATGCCTGTGTGCAAGTAAGAGACTGACAGACGTTAACAGACTGAGTTTAGGCTATAGTATTCTTTGATATACGACAGACAAAGTTTTAAATGTGTTCCGACATGTTTACACCATGCCTCCATTCAAAATATTATCGTCGACTCATTCATGATAAAAACATTCCTATGATAAGGGGTATATATCTGTATAACAAAATATGCTTAAGCGATGGAATTTTTTAAATTTGGTTTACCGATTTCGATTTAGCACCTCGAAATACATTGAGTCATGACATGAAATTAAATTCGGTTACAGGGAAAAAAAAAAGTCATTAATATGCTAATCAATGTTATTAGCATTTTATGCACGTATTTAATGCTGTGCCATTAATATCCATATTGGTTCTAGCCTTAGAAATATCGGTGACTTTTTTTTTCATTGATATATTACATAGAATTTCTATAGGGCAAATATAAAAGTTAATTGAAAACAAATGAAATGTTATGTATTTCATTTGTTTTCAATTTTAAAATTCAGTTAAATAATAGATGATATAAATGCGTTTTAAATTCGTATAATTATCTCTTTCTTTTGTTTTCTTAAGGCAATTCCCCTCTTTGTAGACTATAAAAATAGTGAGTTTTTGATTAAGCGATTTAACAACGCATCCACTCTTTGTATATGACGTTTAAAGTTTCTCAATATGGCCACAACTTTTCTCCGTAATGCAAACAAAACGTAGCCAGATATCTTACTGAATCGCTACGGAATCCTACACTGTATTCTTTTGTTTTTAAGTATCACACCATTCATAATGGTCTCACCAGAATGAATTATCATTTTCCAAAAAAGTGGCAAATGTTTCTGCAAAAATGTTTCTGCAATACATTTCATTCTAATAGGTGAGAATCCGAACGGGTTATGCATATATTTTTGATAAAGTAAGCCAGGTGAATTAGAATCACCTATAGCTCAATCAGGAAAGATTGGTTGGACCTTCAGGAATAGCAATTAGCTTAGCCACCGAATTCTTTGATCTCATTTCGAAAGCCTGCAGCATGGTGTCGGTCTACAAGTAAGTGTAAAACAGAAACAGAACTGGTCAGATTAAATAAATTTTCGATTGTTGCTGGCTGGATAATCTGTTGATCAAGCTGTAGACTTGTTCTTACTAAATCTTTATTCCCGTAAATTGAAGAGAATTCAGAACGTATATAAAAAATAAAAGTATACATAAAAATAATCATTTATTCTTCCCATCGCTCGCTGATAGGTACTTTGGAGACGTTTGCAGTCATCTAACTGTATAAAATAGATATAGTTTTCCTGGTTCAACACAACTTAAAAGGCTCGAACATCGCTGCAACAAGGTACTAAATCAATAAGAAATAACTAAATCTAAAGCTTTAGTTATTTCAGAATATAATGTTATATAACACTGACTAGTGTTATATAATAGAATAACACTAGTCAGTGTTATGTTTATGACATAATATTGACTTATGTTGTTCCCTCAATGGCTTGGACAGGATAATTTATTATAGACTAGGGATACGGAATGAAAGGTTATTAATCGGAACAAAATTTTCCGTTTACCCAGGTCACACACACCAATCTAAAGATTCTTGAAGGATCACATATTTCAGTGCTTAATTTTAAGCCATTAACCAAAATGTAGCTAAACGTATCTATTTATCTGTTAAAGTGAGTGACCATTCGCCAAATCTTTAACTTTGTTCATCATGAAGGAAAATACTAGGATTTATTTGTACGATAAGCTTAACTTTACTGTGGAGTTCTGTATCAGCTAGTAGTTTGATTCATTAAGATCAGTTTCAGTGAAGAAAAGAAGAAGAACCGAAATACAATGTGGTCAAGTTATTAGGTATAGTAACCTGATAACGGATTGGACCACTGTGAACCTTCAGAGGGAGTCTCAGTATTCAAGGAAATTGCTCCACGAAGTTCCGAAAAACACTCCATTTGTATCCTGCTCTAAATGGGTATCATGAATCATGAATTCTTAAACTTCCATCGGATTCGTTAGTTAGCGAAGGGTTCACTGTGAAGAACATCTTAAACGCGTTCAATGAGATTGAGATCCAGTGATTGAGAGGTTTAGTCTTAAAATGAGTATCATGTTTCTGCACGTTTCTGAACGGCAGGTTTACTGTGACGTGACTTGTTATCCTGTTGGAAATGTCCGTCATATGAGGAGTAAATGGTCGTCATACTACTTGATTGGCTGAGATGCCTAGAAAAATTTCGATTCTTAGAAAACATTCCAATGCTACAAACAACGATATTCAGAAAAGCTCCATACTCTGCCAGTAGAAGAAATGAATACTAGGAAAGCATGCTCCAGAATAAATCAGTTCACCACCTGTCATACTTTTAATCAAGCAAGATGAATCCATCGCTTCTCATTGTTTCCATTTTTCCTTCTGTTTGCATGAAATATTAGGAATCAGGATATCTCAAGCCGTGAGACCTTTCTCGAGTTGAATCCTCTCTTGTTTAATAGATATTCCTTCGCCTACCTTGGTTATAGCTTTTTTTTTTTTTTTTTTTTGCTCTCTCTCTCTCTCTCTCTCTCTCTCTCTCTCTCTCCGCCCTGATACCGATGCTCTCTTCTGAAGCATTTATAGCACCCATACTTGCCCCATGTCATTACTACGTTATTCTTAATTGATTTCATTTAGAATAGGACGTATCTTACATTTTGACCACTGAGTGTGAATAGAAAGACCGAAATTTTCATGTCTGCATGATATCAGCACATTAGCATCAATATAATTGAAGTTATTATTAATATTGAAAGCATAACTCCGAAATGAATCTTCTGTGTACTGCGTATGTCTGCACGCGTGCTGTCATGAACGAGAGAGAGAGAGAGAGAGAGAAATTCACTAATGTCGCTGTCCTTTTATAGGTTAGTGCTATTTGTTCTAGCCGCAGAGTCCTGACGCATGCAACTCCAAGCGCGGAAATGGTGTCATCATTGAGGAAATGAGAACTTAGGAGTTGTCACAGTGTTTGACATAGACCTATAAGAATTTATAGATTTCCTGGCTGGCTGACTAGCTACTCAACGCAAGCCTAAAAATAAAAGTCACTCTGATCGCTTTTCTTGCTGTCCAAAGTGCATTAAAAGAGATGATCCGCGAAGGGTTTATTTGACGTTTGCCAAGTAGTCATGTAAACAGAAGAACGCAGTTAGGAAATGGCAGATCACAAAGGCTTAAACGAAAAGTTTATAAGCTTCCATAAGAAAAATATTTTCATTGCGGATCTCTCTGTCATTTAATTTTACGTTTAAACAAGAAAGAACACTTTTACACATTGCGTTGCATGTACCTCGTGTAATGATAAAATATTCTCATGTGCTTTTGCAAATATTGTAGAAGTACAAATGAGGCAAAATGCGGTTGCTGATTTGTACAGTTTACTCTACGAACAGTATGAATTCGCCACTAACAGAATATTGTGTGTTAGTAGTATTAATCATCGACTTGAGTTATAAAAGTACGTGATTTCTTACTTAGCTACTGTAACTGTTATCTGCAATTATTCAGATATCACCTATTGATCCTCACTTAACGTTTTATTATTTATCGAATTTATTGACTTAATCAGGGTAGGATCAATGCCCTGTCCACGAAGGCCCGCACAACCTGCGGCCGCAGAGGTGACATAAGTTGTAGGGCAGGTTGCCGCTACAATGAAATCCTTGATCGTATTGCCCAATGTTGTTTTCGAACTCATGGGATAGATCTTGATGTATTTTGGCTTCGGCCTTTCTGGCCTATTGGGGAAAAGGCATCGGCTTTTTTTCTCTGGTACACCATAGTATGAAGCACTTCATTTCAGTGCGAATATTTTTTTAAATAAAATGCAGATTTGCATATTTACATAGCTGGTTTGAAAAGAAAAGCTGAAGAAAAATACCAATTAATGATCGCACTAAAAACTTGGAAATTCCCGGGGAGTGATTTAAAATACATACTTGAAAACCAAGTATTACAACGTTTAACGTGCTTAAAAATAAAGCTAAATGTAATGGATTCGGTTTGGGCAATGGTAGAATAGCAAAATACCTCTTGCATTCAACTGATTCACGCTTGCTGTTTTTTAGGCACGGAACTCCGTTACTTATTCTTTCCTGTAGTGGATTTGAATTATTTTTATTCGTTCATGTTGACGTGTTCTGCGAAACTCTAGATTAATGTCATTTCTGTAAATGGGATATTTATGATTTCATGTATTTTAGCGCCTGTTCGTATTCTTATTTAAATAGGACCGCCTACGAGAGAAAAGCATTCGCCGTGACGTTTTCTGATTTCGAAATATTAAGTAATACTGCTGTTTCCACAAAGAATATCCAAGAAGTTTATAGAAATCTTCAGTAAGAATTCGACAATCTCTGTTCTAGACAGTTCTGTCTCTAAAAATTACTCTCGTAATCACTTTATAGAAATATTAAACTTTTGCTGAGTTTAATCGTAGGCAAATGCTATGAGAAATAATCAGTACTACTGCTGTTGTAAAATGACAGCGTATGGGATAATTGTGGATAATTTCACGATTATCCTTCTTGGAGGAGGGGATCTCAACCACTGTTCACTTATAATCTTCCCCAGCAAGTTATATCATCTTGCACACCAAACACACGAATGTTTTTTTTTTTTTTTAATGTATTGTGAACTGGAGATGAGAAGTAGATTCTTTGATCAGTTTTGCATATGTCCTGAGAGGAACGACTCCATTTGAACTTGTGAACTATCAATTATCAGAAATTGGATCGATTAAACTAGTCTCTTCGTAAAAAAAAAAAAAAAAAAAAGTCTCGTTGATCAATAGAAGAAAACGTTCTCCTTGAAAACTTTTGGACTCGTGTTCCATGACTGTTGACAAGAGAGTTTTATGCCCCATAACTATCCTGCTCTCCTGATATAACGTTCAAAATTATCAGTTGTTGATTTCACTTTACCATCATTTGAATGGAAAAGAAGTCAAATAAAAAATTAAAAATTAAATAAAAATAAAAAAGTAAAAAATAAAAATTGAAAAATAGAAAAAAAAATTAAATATTAAAAAATAAAAAATAAAATTTATCGTCATCGTCATCATGCTTGTCAAAGATTTAGGCTTATAGCGGCCTCTTTCCGGCCTTAGAAATCATCGTTGAAATTTCTTAAGAGGACGTCCTGGTTTTCTTTTTCCTAGTAGTTTGTAATTTCAGACTTGTTTTGGTAATCTTAAAAGTAAAAAATAAAATATAAATATTCTCATAGGGAGTAGGCGGTGCTCCGATAGCCATAAACTAACTCTCTGATTTATTAGGCAGTTGGTGTCCACCATTTAGTAATCATTGATGGTGAGTCAAAGCTATCACTAAATCAAAGCTTTCAGAGAGGTGGGGGCTTACAGTAGACAAGTGCCGCCATTTTGTAGTCAAGCAAGCTGAGAAACAAATTTTGGCTTGATTGGTATTACTAACTAAAGTGATGAAGGCAATGTGTTTGTTAATTGCGGGTGTTCTTCGGCCGGTTTATTTGTTTTGCGAAAGTAAATGTTTTTCTCTTCCTCTGTTTGAAGTAAGCTTCCTCCATTGAAAAGCACTTCTAAGAGTTCCCTGCTTTCTAGATAGGATCAAATATTCATTGTATGGTCATGTCACTTCGTGATCGTGATTTTACTTTGGAAGATTTCCTCGTACACAGAAAACCCATAAGTTCACCTGTAACGGAGCCACAGGATATAATTGCTTGTATGACGTCTGAGAATGACTAAATAAAAGCTCGCAAACAAAGCATATTCGAGGAGCAAATGACCTGGCGAAGCTAGCTGAAATTACTTATTTCTAAACTATATATGGGAGTGTGCATTTGATAGTTATGGAAATATTATGAAATTTGCAATGAATACAGTGTCCACGGTTTACCTGGAAGAAACAAGCAACAAGAAAAAGAAACACTAATAAAACAACGCTTCAGGACAAGGATCCTTGACATCTGGAATTCATTTCTTTGGAAAAATGAGATAATTGTAATCAATGTGGAATCCCGCATGAGACAATCATTCAGTTTTTTTAAGCTGTATAGCGAAACAGCCGTATTACAAATCCTTCATTTCACATATTAACCTACAGCATCCACTATGAAGAATGAACATTCTACTTATCAGCCTTTGAGAAAGAGTTTATTATTTGACGATTCACAATTCCTGCGCTTTTGTAATGATTCTGGAATCACAAGGGGAAAACGCTATGAACATATTCAACTAGAATATGTGCGGAGAAGAATATGTTGTTTTATTCTTCAAGAATTATCTTTAATTTCAGATTTGCTGACGCATTTACGAGAACTTGCACATAACTTCAGAATACGACCATTGTGTGTTTAAAATGTATTATATGATCATTTCATTATTTATTTATTTTTATTTAAAAACGCTGAAGTCTAAAACATGTTTTGATCAAAGGATGCTCCATAAAAATAAAAGCTTTGTTTATCTCTTTTATCAAAGATTACAAAAGGAGCAACATAAGCCATAGGTTCAGAGATAATGCTAAATCCACAAACAGATCGACTGTCCTAAGAAGCCAGTCCCCACATAGGGGGGAGGGGTCCAGTAGACTTTCGACAAGTGACCCGAACTGCTGAATACCCGAATGGCACCATTAAGGAACAGAAAAATATGGGAAACGAAGCAGTGTGCTGAATTGGGAATCTGGGTATGGGAGCTATAACCTGAAATTGGGGACCGACCTGAAGACTACTCTCTAGATCCAATGACCCCATTGAGCAATCGACTATCCGTGTATTAACATATTCCTGCTTTCTATATTTCCTAAATGTTAACCCTTTAGAGCAGGATTTCTCAAAATGTTCGACTCTGCTCCCTCGTTAAACTCGGTAAATGGATTTCTTGTGTCTACCAGCTAAGGTCACTATCAGTGCGAGTACTGTATATATTGAGGATTTGCCTATTTTGTGGGAGTAAAAAGCCAAGTTCCCAGAATCCTTCGATCTCCGGATGAGACTGGCCAACTCACCTTCTGTTAAAGTGCCCTTGAAAATGTTAGTAGCTTCTCCCACCGAATTGGTGGGAGAAGGCACTTCGAGTGGCATCACTCGAAGTGCCTTCAAAACGAGCGAATGTGCATTGAATTAATAACACTTATTAGAATAAGTGTTATTCAACTTTAAAGCATGCCATAAGGTTCCATAAAATGTGACATGAAGAGTTTTCTCTCTGGGAAGCGCAATGTGGCACACGTTTATTAATTTAATGACATATGATTTTCATGCCTGAGTGTGAGATCACTACCTTGTTTACCGACCAACTTGAAATCGCATTCAAAACATCTTTTGTCTTTAAAGCAAAGTTCCTTGTTATGATACTATACTTGAGTTTTTCATTTTATGATAAGATCATAAAAAATATATCGGAAATGTCTCATTGTAGTAATGCTGTTTTCACATTTTGATGTTGCTTTCCAAAGTACTATATAGTGTAGCTGCAGACCATGGTACTATAAAACATAACACTGTGGTTATATTTTATAGTACCTACGAAAGCTACCATATTCCCATAAAGTACCTGTGGGATACTCTTGAACATAGTCAATAATGGCTTTTATCCACTTCAGTTGCTTGCTTGTGAAACACGCTGATCACAGTTGCGGAAGAACCAGCTTTTGTTTGTCTACTTTGTTCATTCTGTACTTGTCTTTTGTTCAAAGAAAAAAAAATCGTGGTTGGGAACCGTGTAAAAATGGAATTGATCCATGTACATCGGTTCCATAGTGGTTTCTTTAAGTAATTGTACACACACGGACAAAGAAATTAGCGCACCTGGAAGAAAACATGGTACAACAGCGAAACTAAGCAAATAGCTAGAGTGCGGGGTGGTTTGCAAATGATCCAAGTTTGGTGCGATTGAGTATGCCTACACACCCTGCGGTGGCGCTGCAAGTACGAACTGGCAGCCTTATAAAGCCAGCGTGTCGTCGATAGCCGATTAAAGCGAAAAGCACCGGCCGACGCAAGCTAGAGTACAGAGTGACAATAATGCCGGGTAGATGCCAAAGATCGTGGCAGTGCCGGACTTCGACAGAGGCATGATCATCGGCCTGAAAACCGGAGGGTGGTTGGCGCGTCTTATAGGCGTGCACATGAACCGTTCTGACCACACCATCCGACAGTGTTGGGAGCTGTGGATACGTTCCGGCACTGCCACATGGCAGAGCGGCACCAGTTAGATCAGGAGGACCAACGCTAGAGAGGATCGACGGATCGTGCGGCAAGCACGGAGGGATCCCACGGTGACCCGGTCCACTATACAGGCAGATGTAGGGGCTCCTGTGTGCCCTTGAACCATTTTCCGATGCCTCGCGGAGGCGAATCTACGATCCCACAACATCGCCGACTCCGTTTGCAGTGGTGCCAAGCGAGAGCGTGGAATGCCACAGACTGGCGATCTGTGATCTTCAGCGATGAGTGCCGCTTCGTCTTGGGGACAGATGATCATTGTGTCCGGGTCTGGAGGCCCCCTGGTCAAGGACACAATCCCGACCTCGCTATCGAGCGCCACAGCTCCCGCAATGCAGGCATTATGGTCTGGGGAGCCATAACCTACGAAAGCCAATTACCCCTCGTAGTGGTACGTGGCACATTGATGGGGAAGCTGTATGTGGACGACATCCTACGGCCCCACGTTCTCCCATTCGTGGCCGGGATACCAGGAGCACTATACCAGCAGCATAATGCCCTTCCGCACGTGGCTCGGGTTGCCCAAGCCTGCCTACGTCGTGTACAGACACCTCCATGGCCTGCCTGCTCCCCGAACTTGTCCCCTATCGAGCATGTTTGGGAGCAGCTAAAACGGTAGCTCCCACCATGCCACAATATCCGGGATTTGCAGCACAGCGTCCAACACGTGTGGACCAGTCTGCCGCAGGACAACATCAGGCGTCTGTTCGCCACCATGCCGGACCGTATTGCAGCATGTAACGCAGCACGAGGCGGTGCAATACGCTATTGATGATGACCGGATTGCGTACCACAGATCCCTTTGTAATTGTCCTGCAGTTCTGTTTTTGCAATCATGTGCATCACTCTCCTGTATCATTACACCAATAAAATTTCAGTTGAATCGTATGCTTCCTTCTTGGTGCGCTAATTTCTTTGTCCGTGTGTGTATTTTGCGTATTACAAAATAATCATTTAGCAGTCCAAAACTTAGCCACTGTCCGAGAAGAAGATTAATCATTAGACAATGTAGGGAAGTTTTTATTTTATTTATTTATTTATTTTATTTTACCGTCTGTGACCTTTGCTCCATCTCCAACTGTAACTAAAACAATGAATAAATAGCAGCATCTTCTACGTGAGTGAAGTTATTCTTACTTCAAAAGTGAATACGTGTCGGACCCACAGATGTAATAAGAAGAGGAAATAACTACAGACGGTAGAATTAGGGTGCAGTTACTCTCTGTCCGCTTGTTTGGATAGCGTTGCAACAAACAGGCTGTAAAATTGCTTGTTCCTAAGTTTATGGTTGAGGGCAGCCTGTGATGCTTTGGAGGTGAAACACATCACAGGTCCGAGTAATGCTTCCGTTTCTTCGCGTCTGAAAGGTCGTAAAGTTCTTGATGGCTTCCGACATAGAACCGAAATTCAGGAAAAACCTACGAAAGCTTCTATAAACAACTGGTACCACTTTTATGCAGTGACGTCCTAAATTACTTTTTCAAAACTTTCTCTGCGAATTGCTAAATGGACTGACTCTGCATTTGTATTTATGTTTAAAGGTTCTTTTGATTGTTCTTCGATTAGTTTTTTTATTGTTTATTGTCACTTTGAGCTACAAACTCTCTGAAAACAAATGAAGCTTTAAGAACTGAAATCTCTATTCTGCTCCGTTTTTGGATAGAAGTTGAGCAGTTGTTTTTATGAGTCATTAAATAAACAGTAAGCCGGACGGAGTTTTTAGGATGTGAACTCACTTAGATGTTATTACAAATGCCATTGTTATAACCCGGGATTTCTGTTTTCAGAGAGAGAGAGAGAGAGAGAGAATACCTTAGACTTTACGATATGAAGTGAACCAAGGACTTCTCATTTATTTTAATACTTCTTATTCAGTAATCAAATGTATCCTACTTGTTGATAAAAGTGCATTCTTAGTCACCCAGTGTTGAAGGAGCATTGAATTGCACTTCGGTAATTCAATGTAAGAATCATCACCACCATTTCACTTATTTTCCTCATTTTTTAAAATATTTTTTCTCCCATTTCAATTTCCTGTATGATTTTTTTTCTTGATGGCCTGCTATTCGGTAGCTATCATATACGGTAGGTTCTTTTATATGTTTTATGACAAACAAATGATTTATCTACTTATTTAAATGTACTAAAATCAGCCTTACAGTTTATTTCTAACAGTTATAGCGCTCAATTGCGCAATCGGAAATTCCAGGATGGTCTTTTGGTTGGAGTGATTCGAATTTGAATTTCAACTAGTACACAAAGAACATTTATAAAACTTGCTTAGTTGAAGGTGAATGCAGTGTGATAGAGAACAAAGATGCCACGCTTTTTTGAGTATGTTTTTTTTTTCTTTCTTTCTTTCTTCTCTTATTCCAAGCAGACAAACTGGCCAAAAATGCATAGCTAACAGATGAAGCCCACTCGTCTCATAGACTGAATTAAAATGTATATACGGTTTTATCTGTCTTTTTAATGATATGTATCCACGCGACATTTCATCAAGATTTTCTCAGTTTGAAGTATCAATTTTTTCACTGTGATGTTTTAATTGGTTTATAAAACCCTCTTGATTTAATGATCAAGTTAACAAGCGACCAAATTGGTATCAGAGTAATCTTCACCTGCTTACCATATGCTAGCGATGTTTTTGATTTTTCAATATTTCGCAGTGAGATTTGAAAATAAAAAGGCCAATATTATTTATATGCTTTTATTTGAAAAATAATATTTACAGATATAAAAAATAATATATACATTTGAGACTAATTGCCATTTGAATTCGCTTTTTATTTTCTGCAACATCATTTTTATTATTCTGCTCGGGCTTGACAGTTTCCAGTTTTAGGCTTATATGATATATGCAGCAATCTTGGACTGTTAGGGATGACGTCCGAAGCAGCTAAGGCCATGCGGCCAGTGTATTACGCTGCTTCGTGTGTTCTATCATCCGATATTCTAGGAGAAATTATCGTACCACTTCAGTATGACCGGTTACAGTTTGAAGTATCAATTTTGTCACTACGATGTTTTAATTGGTTTATAAAACCCTCTTGATTTAATGATCAAGTTAACAAGCGACCAAATTTGTATCAGAGTAATCTTCATCTACTTACCATATGCTAGCGATGTTTTTGATTTTTAAATAGCTCACAGTGAGATTTGAAAAAAGGCCAATATTATTTATATACTTTTTTTTGAAAAATAATATTTACATGAAACTGATGACAAAGAATAATATAAAGATTGGTGTTAATATAAAGATTATAAACTATATGGAATACAGTCATTTTTAAAAAAAAAAATTCAAAAATATATACCACATTAATAATCTTGAATCACAATTTCTGAAATATTTGATGTAAGCGTTGAAAGATACAAGCATCATACGGAAAACATTCTTTATGATCTTCTTCCATTGAAACTTTTCCAAAAGTTTTTTTTCCAGAATGGCTTTCGACATCTTTATTACAGATAAGATGCAGATGTATAATTTCTTTATCATACATTAATGTTTTGTATAATATGCCAAAGTTGTTTCTTCACAAACCTTATTGATTTGTTGAAGCATATTTTTGAAATGTTTTCAACATTTATTTCGTGCCCACTTGAAATAGATGAAAAAAAAAACGCATTTAAAACATGTAAATGAGGCTCTTAATCGATTTCGATTATGGTAGAGAAAAGTGTCGTATTTTTATCAAACAGACGGGTCTTATTGCCATTGTTAATACTATTATAGTTCCCTTTAGATTGAACAAAGAAATAAATATACATTTGAGACTAACTGCCATTTGAATTCGCTTTTTATTTTCTGCAACATCATTTTTATTATTCTGCTCGGGCTTGACAGTTTCCAGTTTTAGGCTTATATGATATATGCAGCAATCTTGGACTGTTAGGGATGACGTCCGAAGCAGCCAAGGCCATGCGGCCAGTGTATTACGCTGCTTCGTGTGTTCTATCATCCGATTTTCTAGGAGAAATTACCGTACCACTTCAGTATGGTCGGCTACCTCACCTTGTAAAAACTCCTCTAGATTCTTCGTGTGCTAGGTGGTGATGTTGATGTTGTGGATTACACACGTTTCGTCTATCACGGTAAAACGAAGCAAGAAGACGATGCTTGTTTTTATTAAGTGTTTGTTTGTTTTCACTTATAATTAAAAGTCGTAAATTTATTTGTTTTTCCCACATCTTGAAGTGCCGCTTCATTAGTTGCGTACGAATTGCAGTGTAATCGGCCAAGAATAATGAGATAAAGCGGGTCGAGGATTTTTCCTTTGAAGTTTTGAATCAGAATCTTCTGATTGAAGTGGGTTAGAAGTAGTAAGGAAGATATTCGTATCCGAATTCCTATCATTTTGGAGGCTTGTTGAAAGCCTGAAGTAGCTTGAAAAAGTTTCAATGCTGATCTCTCGAACAGGATATCTAGACTATGTAAAAAAAAATAAAATAAAATAAACATGCAATTGTTTGTAATACTTCTTTTTTTGCCCTGGAATGTACACAAAAGTATGATCCAACAATCCAGGAAACCTAGTTTCAACATTCTTATCAAATATTTAAAAATAATAATATAATGCTTTGATGGTAAGGATAACCACGTTTCTTGCTTTCTTCGTCCATTTCGCCTTAGGCCTTAGATCCATTGCAACAATATTATTGCAATCTATCTTTCTAGGTTTTCTTGGTCTTTCACCTCCTCTTTTAGTTGGCGTCTATTTTTTCTGATTCGATCTGTTTTATTTTATTATTATTTTTATTTTATTTTATTTTTTTTGCATTCAGTTAACATTGTTTTGTGTTTTTTGCCATTCTTTTTGTTGCTTTTTGGCGATTCATTTACTACTTGTAAAGCAGTTCTTATGTATATCTCTTAAATTCACATTTGATGTTATCAAAATTTTGTTTTTTCTCAGTTTTCCTTCAATTTTATAGTAATGTTTATTGAGCTGTTTATTATCTGGCGACGACCCTCACGAAACCGCCAGCACTACCGTCATGTTGCCCGTCCGTATATTTCACTAGTTTTTATTCCTTTTTGGTCTTAAAATTTTTAATTTTTATTTTTGGATATTTTGGATTTTCAATTTTTAAATTTTATAATCCATTTGAGTCATCTTCAAATTCATAATTCATTTTCCTTGTTTTTACTAGTTTATTTATTCTATTTCTGTTCATTATAAACACTCTCTTACTGCATGTTTGAGTCTCAATCAAGTTTGGCTCCAAATATTTTGTCATTCCCTCCTTCTAAAAATATACAACCAGTAATGTTTTTAATGATTTTTTTAGTATAAATTAAAATTTTACGTTGGTTGCTTAACTTAGCCTCTGCTTGGAGATACGTGATAACTGTATTACCTAAATAAGTTTTTTTTTTTTTTTTTTTGCTGTGCTACTGGTCTTATTTCTTTTATATATACTTATCTTAATTATAATATTTAAATTTTTATTCTTCAGTATTGTTCTGTTTAATTGCAGAACTTTTTTTAAGTGACTTTTTTTTTTTTTTTACTTCGTTATGTGCTGAATTCTTAAGTATTTAAAATTCATCACTCGTTCTATTATTTTTCTGTTTATTTTTAACTTATATCTGATTAACTGCATACTAATCACATTTCTTTGCTGCTCGAATTATTCGATAAGTCGGAAATATTTCATTAGCTTGAGTTATAATGACATTACATTACATTAACGCCTTATTAACTTTGCCTCGACAAACACAGATAATACTTCGCAGGAAAAGTTGCCCTTTGCAATCACTGCTTTCTTTCTCTTTCAAATATTGTTTATTTAGTAGATCGATTTGGTCTTGTGTGTTGTATGGGATATCTTTAACAATCCTGGAAACATCTACGTTTTCTGCTACACGAAAATTCACTTGAGCAGTATGACTTATTTCTGCCCCAGTTTTTCATTTTCCCTTCGTGTAAAACCGTTCACTGCTATAAAGATATGCAACAAAATGACTAAACCTCTTCGTTGTACACGCATAATACAAAGAAACTATTTTATTTGTAAATATAGTTTCCGGCTAACTCACCCTCTGTTGAGAAAACTTCTATAAAGATTATGTGTGCTAGACTGAATTCAACCCACTTCTTTCCATTCAAAGTACATAGTCATCATCAAATTTCAATATCAAGAACCAAAGAGGTTCTTAAAATTGAAAATTATTGAAACTACCACAGATCCCATCGTCTAAAGCTCACTTATTAGCTTAATAGCAAGTCATAGGGCTAAAGGACTGCAAGAAAAAAAAATGCTCTGGTAGCTAACATGATTTGAGTCCAAACTTGCAATTTAGTTCGGTTTTATTTGCAACTTGCAAATAAAACCGAAATTATAATTTAGAAGATTAAAGTAGGCGTTTCCTGTAGAGTTCTGACTTCTTCTAACTTTTATCTTCCTAAAAATTTCTCATCTCATCCGCTTGATAACGGGTTGAGTCCACTAAGAAGAAAGGTTCTCCACTTATCACGATCTTTAACTATCTCAATCATGACTCTATAGCTGGGTAGATGGGAATGTTCTTTCAGCAACTTTATCCAAGTACTTCTTTGTCTGCCTCTAGGTCTTTTTCTTCCTATATATCCATTCAGAGCTAAATATGACTCTGAATATGACCAAACCATCTCAGTTGATGCTTAATGACGGTGTCTATTATATTATCTGGGAAGTTTAAATCTAATCTTACTTGATCATTAGTCTTGTGTTGGATCCAGTTGGCGTTATTAATTTTTCTGAGGCATTTCATTTCAAATGCTTGAAGTTTCTTGATCGGTTGTTGAGTTAATCGCCAGGCTTCTAAAGCATAAGTAGCCGTTGGGATAATAATTATTTTATATAATTTTAATTTTAGACTTGTTTTTTTTTTTTTTTTTAATTTTCCATATTTTGTTTAGTTTATTCATGTTGGTCCAACCTAGGTTTAGCCTGTGTTTTACTGTTTCCATATTGTTGAGGTTACTAGATATAAGACTGTCAAGATAAACATATTTATTAACTTTTTCCAGCAGGTGATTTTCGAGATTTATAGAAATATTTTCTTCTTCTCTACCTATCTTCATTATTTTTGTTTTATGAAGATTAATTTTCATACCATAAGTTTTACAAGAGTCATTTAAAATATTAATAGTTTTTTCTAGCTGTGATTTAGAATCTTCTAAAATAATGATATCATCTGCGTATTTTATGTGATTAATGTTGGTACCATTAATTTTTACACCTGGTTCATCAACTATGGTTTTACAGACTTCTAGGAAGATGATAAAGAGTTGAGGTGAGAGAGGGCATCCCTGCATTACACCTTTCTCGACTCTGAAATCCTCGGTTTTAATGTTATTCGTTTTAACAAAAGCTTTAGTGTCTCCATAATAATTTGTAATAAATGTTAAAATATCAGAATCCATTTTTACGTTTTTTAGGATAGTGATCAATTTGTTTCTATTAGCTGAATCAAAGGCTTGCTTAAAATCTACAAAACAACAGTATATGGGCAGGTTGTATTCCCAATATTTTTCTGCTATATTATTAATGGTGAATATGTAATCTATAGTAGATTTATGTGGCCTGAATCCTGCTTGGTTTTCTTCTATGATTTTTTCTGTAAGCACCTGTGTTCTCTTTTGTATAATTCGAATGAATAGTTTATAACTATGACTTAAGAGTGTTATGGGTCTATAATTTTCACATATTCTTTTGTCTCCTTTTTTGTGAATTGGTATAATAATTCCTGTTTTCCAGTCAGTTGGAATTGCTCCAGTATAAAGAATTTGATTAAATAAATTCATTAAGAAATTAATGGCTTCCTTGCCACCATAGTTCTATAGATATTTCATCTTTACCCGTAGCTTTTGAAAGTTTCATTTGGTTTATTGCATTTATAATTTCTGCTGGAGTTATGGGTGGTGCCTTTTCATATATCATCTCTTCTGTTATACTTTCCTCCCACTGTTCTTCATTTCTTTTATTAGCTTCTTCGCACAGTTTTGCTATTTCCTACAACCAGTTATTTTTGGCAGATATGCACATTTTATCAATTTTGTTTTTAAGATTCTTATAATATTGTTTATTTTCTTCTGTATTTTTTATATTTAATATATGCTTTGCTGCTCTTTTTTCTTCTAAAGTATTTAGAATTTCAGGGGGTTATCCTTTCATGATTTGGTCTTGATGTTGTACCAAGTATGTTTCTTGCAGTACTTGTAACAATTTTACCTTGATTCCATGTGTTTTCTATATTGTCATAGGATAATCTTCTAAACTCATTTCCTGTTAGTGTCTGATAGTTATCTTGCGTGGATTTCTCTCTCAGTTTTGACAGGTCCACTTTGTTGATAGGAGCTCGTGATTTACGATACTTGAATTTTAGTTTAATTTTTGCCGCAAGCAGTTCATGGTCAGTGTCGAAGTCTAGAGTTTTTAAAATTCTGATGATTTCCAATTGCGTTTGATTAGAACGTAATCAACACAGTTTATTGTACCATCTGGTGAGGTCCATGTGTATTTGTGGGAAGCTCTATGGAACAAAAAGGGTATTACAGATAAATAGATTATTTGCTTTATAAAACTCTAATATTCTTTCTCCTCTTTCATTTCTGTTATCAACTCCGAACCTACCCATCACATCCTCCATGACTGGGGTGAACTTCCCAATTTTGGCATTAAAATCTCCCATCACTATTAATATATCTTTCTTATTGGTATTGTCTATTGGATCTTGCAACTTATCATAAAAGGTATCGATTTCTTCATCTTCATGAGACTGGTCGGGGGCGTAGATTTGAATTATTGTAAAATGAACATTTTTTTTCTTTACCTTTTAATCTGATAGTGATCATTCTTGGGCCATGTGGTTCTATGGCCATGACTGCATTTTGTAGACTATTATTCACTAAAATGGCGACTCCTTCTCTATGTATATTGTCCTCTCTGCCCGAGTAGAATAGTTTTCCTGAATTTAGATTTATAACTCCTTCTCCTGTCCAATGGGTTTCAGTTAAACCTACAATGTCCCATTTAATTCTACAAGTTCTTTTTCCATCAAATTTATTTTCCCAGGTTTTAACAGTGTCCTTATATTTAAGATTAAGAGATGCGAAACTCTATTGGCTGACCACGTGCTAAACTTCTCGACTGCTCCCTGTGATCTAGGATCAATCGCGTCGGTTTCCTCGGACGCAGTAACATTCTCTTGACACAGTGTAGATTCCTGATTCATAGGATTGAATGACAGCATAATGCAGCCGACTTGCCACTCCTCTGCTGCATCCTTTGGTCCACGACTCCTTATTCTTTGTTCGGAGCAGTCTGTTGGAGTTGCTCCGAATAAAGTGGTCCTAAAAATTTACACAATCATAAATAAGAAACTAGAAATATTTCATTGTTTAATCAGGGATTTAGCGTGAAACGACATCTTTACTCTACAATCGGTATTACAGATAAAGATTTCTAATGCCGGATTATTGAAGAGAGAAGTAAGAATTCCGCTGATTTTTTGTCGATGAATCACAGTTTTAAGAATCACTCTTTAAGTAAGAAAAATCACTCTTTAAGTAAGAAAAATCACTCTTTCTCTGTCGACTTTCCTCATTTTGCTTAGACATTTTATGAATTTTATCTCATTAACGTTTTCCCCCCATAGAAGCAGAAGAGTATTTGTTGTTAGCAATGATATAAATTACTCATTTATCTACGGGAATACTTGCCGATTTATAACACTGAAATCATTCCTATTAATATCTTCCTTCTTAGTTTATTACGGATCTTAGCTTTGCTGACTGTGATTTCAGGCTTATGTTGTATAGTAGAAAGATCTGCATAATTTATTTATTTATTTCCTAGGGATATCACAACGCCGTAAGAAAAAGTAGGTCATTAGGACTTGAACAAGTTAACTATTTCATTCTTAAAGAGATTCGATAAAATTTATGAAAGGGAAAAAAAAAATGTTAAGCCCACAAAACAAGCAGAAATAAGAATGTTTGCAATTAATAAAGTGCAAACATTCAAATCTAAAAAAAAATAAAATACCTAATATGTGTAGATTAAAATGTACATAACACATTTTAATCTACAACTCACGAGAAATCAAAATACTACTCTCTCTCTCTCTCTCTCTCTCTCTCTCTCTCACCATGATTTTCGTAAAAAAGGCAAAAGTAAAGAACTCTTCCCATCTAAATAACATTTCTATTCGTATATATATAATTTCCTTTTTCTATCCCCATTTATCAAGTAATTCCGTAGTCTGCTGTGTCTCTCAATACGTTGTCCTCTGAACGGTTTGTCTGTTTCGGTTCTTCCAGTATCCAAATAAGACTGCCTAATTGACCTTCAGTTGAAATATATTCCAATATGGCTGAAAAATGTTTTTCAAGCTCATGGGCATCCACTAACTGTGCTTATGAAGACATTGCTATTATTCATATTATAATATTGATAAACGTATAAGCTTCAATTTGTCGCATTATGACAAGTGCTGAAGCCTACTTTAATCAAGTTAATATAGCAAATGCATGATCATTGGAGGGGGGAGAGAGACTAACTGTACATAGATACATGCAACTAATGAACATTCGTATGGACTTTGAAAATGGCCGTCTGGGGAGGGGGAGAGAGAGAGCGATTGGTCAAACTAAAGTTATATCTGCAATAAGTCATGTCCCGTTAACACTACTTTTCAATGATTGATTTAAACTTAATTTAATACCATTGATCACATTTATTTAGTGGCTCCTTATTTTATATATAAAAGAGTACCTCTTATTTGAAATAATACTCTAAGAGATAATTGATTAACTGCTTTAAAATATGACTAACATAGACTGAAACTAGTAATTGTTTCGACCCATAAATAATAACTGCCTGCGGTCGGCGAGCAAAGAATCATAAAAATGATAGAAAGTTTTGGCATTTTGTCATCTTAATAACTTTATTGTTGGTATTGATTACCAAACAGGAGTTTGTAATAGCCTGTAATAAAGTTATGAATTATCCTTTAAGAATCTATCATTTGTTAATAAGAGCTGTGCAGCTAAGAAATGTGAACGTTCACTTTTCATTATTACTTTTGAGTGATAATGTTCTACATCTGACAGCCATTGATGAAGGGATTCTGTTGGAGAGAAGACGGTGACGTTTAGGCGAAAACTTTCTCTCTTTTGATGCTGCGATTGCAATCTAAGGCACAGTATTTATCCATTTCCGCATCCCTTGTTTAAGGTTATAAATTTTAAAAGATCGTGTGCTTAATAATGAATTTTAACTCTGCTGTATATTAATGAGAATGCGAATATCTTGATTAACATATGTTATGCTGAAAATCAGATGGGGTAGTTATAATAATTTATTCAGTACTGTGGACTTGATATCTGGTAAATGTATTTGAAATTATAAGCTATCATTCTGTTCTTTTGTGTCGTTTTGTTGTGTTTACGGAGTCCAATTATGATAAATTTTAGTTGCCCTTTTGTCGAAAAGATCCCATTCGAATACATCTGAGATGCATGATACGATGATAAGGTCATTGAAAGTGAATGCGAGTTATCTATTGTGTTAACTTTTAGGAAACTGGCGTTTTTTTTCCTCCCGTAAAAACAAATAAATCGCCTGTATGAGAAACTTTCCAAACCGTCGTTATTTTTCTAACAAGTGTACCAAGGCAATTCAGCAAAAAGTTCAGCATATCACAAAAAGCTTAAAACAAAACTCTTAACTCACGTTGAGTCTACAGTAAATTCTCTCAAACACTAACAAAAAAGAAACGAACATATCTGTTTACGAATAGGAATATTAAAATTAGGAATAAATAAATATATTAGGAAATTAATTGACACTGAAAACTTCTGTGAAAATTATTTAATAACAAAAGGTTTGTTTCACAGGCGTCCTCAATATGGTTGAAACGCAAGCAAACGGAAAATTCAATCGATAACACAGAAGCAAAGAAAAAAGAAAGATCAATCAGTCGATCCAAATCCAACTTTGAGAGTGCCTAATACTCGCCTCTTGCGGAAGTAACCGTCTTGCCCTCTGGTCCCTTGCCAGGACTGACATTTTTGCTCATCGATGCTTTGTCCCCCCCCCTCTCTCTCTCTATCTTATACTTTTCCTTATATATTTCCATGGCTGTTAGTTTACTGAACTGGCATTTATCATACTTCCATTTTCTTTTACGCTATAAAAAACGCGAGAGGCTGCTGGTCAACAGTGATACACTATCTCTATACAACCAGCAAGCCAGTTTCTCTCCGTCTTCTTTCATTCCATGTAACTTTATTCTACTGTAATAGCCTTCCTTAATATAGTATTTCCAAAGGATTACAATAATGAACTGTTCAGAAAAAAACAACATGAGCAGCAGCAGGTTCTTTCTCTGTGTTCTCCTCTAGTCTACAGAGCACTTATATGCTTTCGGGGTCTCAAACTGTCCTGTGAAATTGATGTAAAAATATTTTTACATTCCGCATTTAGCTTAGAAATTAATCTATACCTAGACTGTTTCCCTAAAAAGAGAGATAAGAGTCTGTCATTTAATTATGCACCCATTTTATCTCAATCCCTCCATAAATATTGAAATAATTAATTCATGAGTGTATTATACTAGTCATTGATCACCCAATACTGATGATTAACAGCACTTTTTGCACTGTCTACAGCCTTGCATCTAATCAGTGTTCTCTAATTATGGATTCTACCATATTTGTTTCCGAATACGTGTACATTTTGCCACTTTTTTCAAAATGCTGTAGAAAGATTCATAGAAATCCATCATGTTATTCTGAATATCTTCAAAAATATTTGATTGATCTCTCTCTAAGAGATCAATCAAATCTGAGACAACTCATTCTGTGCTCAACTACTTGCATTTCATATTTGAATGTCCAGTGTCTAGATTATTTTTGATGTTGTCGATATCATTTTATCTCAAATCATTGGCAGTGTATTTTAAAGCTCTATCGTTCTCGCTTCATCCCTCAATTATGTTGGTGATTCTTCTTCTGATTTATTGGTTTTTGATGATTGATAGCACTAATATATATATATATATATATACAGTATATCCCATCCTGTAGATATATAATATTTTCTAAGTAGTAAAATCTTTAATAATGTGTATTTACAGATCGTTGTAGTTTTAGTATCCCGATACGTAGTTATAGAATGTTTGTCCGTTTACTTGAAGCGTTTACGTTGATCTTGGAGGAATAAATTAGTTCGTGAAATAATGTGTTCTTAGCTTTTGTCTGAATCGAATCTAGTCCTTGGAGAAATTTTCTTTTTTAAAAAAAATTATGAATAACAATACATTAATATAATAAAAATAATTAATATGCTAATAAAATATAATAATTAAATAATTACTTAGAGAAAATTCTGTTACGATAATTATTATTATCTCTCGAACATATTTTGATAATCGTGTAGACAGCATCACTACAGTTATGTATAGCGCAGAGGGAAAATTGACACGTGGTCTTAGTTGAAGAGAGTTCAAATCCTATCAGAAATCTTTGTCTTTTCAACTAAAAATCTCATACGAAGATACGAGGATTCATTTTATGTAAGAAGTTTTATCTCAAATCATTCGCAATACAAAACAAACTGGTCGATGAACACATGCAGTTAAGAGACTAAATATACAGGGTGTTCGGGATAAATTTGACAGTTTCGTAAGGAAAAAGAAAATCTTCTTTGTATCTATTAAATTTAATGAATTGACAAAAAAACATTACAGGCAGAGTTAATTACAATACTATCAACAAGATTTACTCAAAATAACCACCATTAGCATCGATCACAGCTTCAATTCTGCTTCGGAACCTCGAACAAGCTGATGCTACAGTCTCCCTGGGAAGGGCCGCAAAAACTGTTTTAATTTTATCCATTAACTGGGCTTTTGTATTACTGGAAGTGCGATTGGTGTCTTTTTCAACTGCGCCCCATACAAAATAATCCATGGGGTTAAGGTCTGGGGAGTTTGGAGGCCAAACATTTGGACTGGTGAAGCCGTAGAAATTTTCAGACAACCATTTTTGACTTTTCCCAGAGGTGTGGCAAGGGGCCGAATCCTGCTGCCATACATACGGCCTACCATTGGCTACCCTTGTTATCCAGGGCTTGACTACAGTTAGCAACTCCACGAACAAAGCCCGAATTCCAATGCCAGGGTTCTTCAACACCTGTTCCTGCAGATTTGCGAGGAATTCTGCTGTACGAACGCAATCAGATCGTCTGCTAGGGATCTTTCTTCTTGCTACATCCTCGTAGTCACCATTGCAAGTCTCTAGTTCATGCCTGATTGTTTTTACTGTATTCAGGGAGCATTGGGCAGCAGTCGTAATATCCTTATTTTGATGGCGGGCACGAATCATCATGATACAAGTTATTCTCTTCCATGATTCAGGTGGGTTCCAGCTATCCATCCTTTCTGACATCTTGTATATGAATGAAGAAGGGTCCAAACTTTTAAATGAAGAGAAGTGTGTGTTAATACATGTAACTTACGGAAAAATATAATTAATTATAAATATGTCAAATTTATCCCGAACACCCTGTACCTGTGTCATCCCGTTGGCTGCGTGACGTTAACTTGAAATATATTCAGATGCGAGCGATGTATGAAAAGTAGCGATGGCCATGTCAGGGATGGGAAACCTTTTTTCTGCCAAGGGCCATTTGGATATTTATAACATCATTCGCGGGCTATACAAAATTATCAACTTAAAAATTAGCCTGCTATATTTGGTCAAACATTTAATTAACTCACCTCTAATGTGATGGCTGGAACTGCTTCTCTTTGGTGAGGTGTGTGTGATGTTAGCTGGTATTGAGATGTTGCTACTCGTAACTGCTTTTCCAGGTTTGCGTCGGTCAGTCTGGAGCACAGTCGACTCTTTGCGATGGTGAGTTTTGAAAAGAACTGCTTGCAGCAGTAAGTTGTTCTGAACACAGATGCATATTTCATTGCATGTCTCTTCAAAGTGGGATATTCATCATTACTTATGTAACGTTTATAGAACTCAAGCAGTGGGAGGTTGTTGTACCTAGCTTTCAGCTCATCATCACTTTGCAGCTGAATGATTTCGTGTTATAGGTTATCAGGCACATCAGTTGGTTCCACATTGAACGGTATAGCCAAGATGTTCAATTCCATTTGTTTACTTTTCACGTCCTTGAATCTTTCATTAAATGCCTCAATTAGTGTCGCACATTCACCAGCATATTCAAGTGTCGTAGAAGGCTTTTGTCCTTCCAGACTGGGGAAATACACCGTGTTATTTCTTTCGAGTTGCACTTTCCACAGCCTTAATTTAGCTTCAAATGATTTAACGTTTGAAAGTAGGGAACTGAGAAGCTGGTTGGGGCCCTGCAGTTTGACGTTCAGTTCTGAGAGGTACTTCGTAATGTCCATCATGAACGCTAGATCACACAGCCACTTGTTATCATTGAGTTCCCTGACAGGTTTTCCCCTTCATCCCGCAGTCCGTAAAACCTCATGAGCATGTTCCCGCGACTCAACCACCGCACTTCACAGTGATAAACAAGCTCACCGTACCCAGACTCAAGATCATTCAGTAACTCCTTAAACTGGCGGCTGTTAAACCCTCTGCTTTTGACAAAATTTATGCATGACACTACTGTTGACATCACATTGTTGAACCTCAACGACTGTGCACAGAGACTTTCTTGGTGTATGATTCAGTGGCATATAATTAAATCACTTGGCTCAAGATTTAGACGATTCAGTTCTTTCTTGACAAATTCAATTAACCCTTTTTGCGAGCCAACCATGGTTGGAGCTCCATCTGTAGTAAGGCCACTTATCTTTTCAAATGTTAGCTCAAGTTTTTTCATTAATAAAACAAGTCCTCATCTCTTGTAGTGCCATGCATGGCTTCCAGTGACAGCAGTTCCTCTCGCGTGTCAAACTCTGCAGCTATTCCACGAACGAAATCGGTCAGTTGAGCAGTATTTGTTATGTCCGTTATCTCGTCACAAGCCAGAGAGAAAAATTGGAAATCTCCTGCAGAATCCTTCAATGTTTTTTTCAATATCTTGTGCTAAGTCAGTAGTCAGATCTGAGATGGTTCTCCGAGACAAACTAACACTCTGCAGCAATTCGACTTTGTCTGGTGCTAACAACTCCGCAGCATCCACCATGCACTCTTTCACAAACTCTCCCTCTACATGAGGCCTCAGCTTCTTTGCAGTTAGCTCGCTCACTACGTAACTCGTCTGAATAACGTTGTCTCTTGTTGTGATTCCAAACTCCGCTGAACAGTATTGACGCATTTGGTCTCCCAATTCATTCAGTTTAGCATTTTTGAGCTGTAATGACGCTCAAAAATGCTAAACTGAATGAATTGAGCGTCATTACGGCTCAAAAATGCTAAAGTGAATGAATTGGGAGGCCAAATGCATTTGTTGTGATTCCAAACTCCGCTGAACAGTATTGACGCATTTGGCCTCCCAATTCATTCAGTTTAGCATTTTTGAGCTGTAATGACGCTCCATAGTGGCTTATTTCATTACTGCTAACGCATCGCCACAAACTAGGATGTCACACCACTTAAGTTTTAATAACTATCCAGCGTATGTCGCCAGCGACGCGATTATCTTGCTTTGATCGCTGTTCTAAACCCGCATCTTAGATTTGGAACATATCCAACGTTCATACCATCGACTCTCGAGGAAAGGTATATGTGTCTGTCCCGTCAATGTACTCGTATGTGTCCTGTCTATCCTGTAATGGACGTTCCTTGCTTGTCCCTCAATATTTACATCATTATTATGATTCACTTAATATAAATGTATGTTGCTATGAAAAAAGCCTCTAGATTTATTATATTTCGAGTCCGCCTGCGGTTGCCTTGCAGGGCCAGACCAAATGATTTCGCGGGGCCTTATACGTCCCGCGGGCCGGACGTTCATTACCCCCTGGCCTATGTGGTGGTATTATATCAATACATGTTTCATTTCATGGGAAATAACTGCATGCTTTCAATAGTCACCCGCCATACGATCAATCTTTTTCCTAAATCTTTAAGCAGATGTCATTAGCAGATCGATTATTTTTATTAATCCCAAGAGACTGCCCTATTTTCTATATTAATACTAATAAAAATCCGGGCTTAAGGCCTTACAACCAGAATTCTATGATAATGTAGTTTAGTGTAATGCCTAAATATACATTTATTTATATTTAGGCACTATATATTCTATATTAATTTCGTCCCACAAAACCCGAGTTTCTAAGCCGAAAAAAACCTTTACGTCTATGAATGACTAACTGATATTCCATTGAAGATCCCTGATGAAAGTTCTTTGTATTGTAGACCTCTTTCCGCATTAACTCCACCATACTGTGAAATCACCTGCCTCGAAAATGTTACTTCATCTTCGATAACATCAAAATGGTCTCTGTTGTCAGGAGAATAGGCAGGATGCACAGTTCCAACCACCACCACCACCACCGTTCCCAGAGATCTTTCGCTGGTCTTCTACATGGCAGCACTTACGCTTCGTTTATCGTACAGCACAAGTATTGGGGCACCAGTAATGAAACGACCTTTCGTGGCCGATGCTCTCCAAAATGGTAGATAGTTCTCCTCTTTGATGTTTCAGTCCTCTGTGACTGCATTGAGATAATACTGTGCATATCGTAAACTACAATCAGCATTACTTTGATGTTTCTTGTGTTCCAGCAGAATGTCTTTGGACAGTAGATCACTATGTTGATATACAAGTCATGTTTCATGCACGCTCTACTGCGTTCAACCCGGAAGTACGCGCTAACGGGCACTTTTCAACACCCTCCTGTGCACTCCACATCAGTTGTACCAGTATGTTTCATTCATTCCCATATACATCACCTCCATAGCGTACTCAGAAGAATTGACCTGTAAGGATTAACTCACATTCGAGAAGGAAAAAAATCGGACTTACTCTCCCTCAAAAGAGACAAACCAACATGCGCAACATTCACTTGTGTGTCTTTAGCTCCCTTGACTTAACCTTAACGACAGTGATACCCTGATACTTGATACCTCTATATAAAAATGATACAACTTCAAAGTCTTTAGAACTTTTTCTTGAATAGCAAAAAAAAAAAGAAGAATTTGCATTTATATGCACACAGTTTGTCAGCATATAAATGCAAATTCTTCTTTTTGAGCCATCCAACAAGATTCCCCCTTCTGAATTTTCAGTTATCTTTAATTAAAAAGAAATAAAAAAACTCAGCTATTAGCGCACTACGCATTCTCAAGTTCCAGTTTGTACATAAAATAATTGCTCTACGTTTGCATTTTTTACAAGTTCCCTTATACTGGGTACTTAAAAGGTTTGCTTGAATGTTTAAGTAAGCTAATCAGTGAACATGGCTTTATTTGCTGCGCCAGTGATGCAATTCAAGTCGTGCGTTTAATGAACGCCAGCAAAGTAAATACACCGATTTTTTTTAACCTATTAGTTGTATACAGTGTAAGTCAACATTCCTGACAGTGGACTTCACTCAAATCATTGGTTCTTCTCGGCTAACTTTACAAATGTCAAGCTTAAATTTGATGTCAGGTTTTTGAAAAAGTGTTGCCTAAAGGCAGTTACATATTTTCTTATTGTTTAATTCTTGAATTGCTTTATAAAATATTTTATATCAATTCCTTCCTCCCTACACATCAGAGGTTACAAAATCTATAACACAACAGACCGTGTGGGGACAAAAAAAAAAGATTGTCAGTATTTGTAGATCATCGAGATATTTTTAATTTTGTTGAAATTTATGTTATGTGGATTTTTTTAGTCTTTTCAAAACAGTTAAAGCTTATGTCGTAAAAGAAAAAAATTCTACAAAGTCTAGAGGTGATTTTGAACACATCATCTCTTATAAGATAGGTAATAATGAGCATTTTATTGATGCCAATATTTATATAGATTTATTTCCTGTTTAGATTCATAACTGAGCGGTTTCATCTAGCACATCAGTTTAATATCTTTTATAAGTCTGTAGAATATATGCATAAATGACTACTGTTGAGAAACCAGATGATTGGTTATCGATCCGAAATTGGGCATACCTTCGTTATGGAATGGATCTAAATATTAGTCTTCTTAGGGTTGGGTATCAAACTTGGAGATACTCTGTTGTTTCAGTTCGTACCTAGCTGTACTGACTGGTATGTCAGCATTTGAAAAGAATGTTTTTAAAAAATGCAAACATTCCGAAAGATGCTGGTTATGTAATATGCCATTATAGTTTACTGTATTATTTTGTAATCATACTGTTCAGAAAATAGTATAATCAAATGAAATCAGTGTTTGGTGATTTCTTCGTTGATTTTTTTTTAAATTCTTGGATCAAGAATTAAAATATATGTACATAAAAATAAACTCAGATAATAATGATTAAAATAAGATATCCAAACTTTTAGTGTTAATGGGCATCATGTTAATATGCTGTCTACTAATTTGTGTCACTACAAATACCGGTTAAAGACATAATTGAACTTCAACATACCAGTTAATTTAACTGATATGACAAATTAAAACTATAATGCTGAATTTATTGGTTGGAGGTATACATGCTTGCTAATGATCTAACTTGATCCCTTCTC
Organism: Typopeltis vanoorti; assembly: GCF_054136105.1. Taxonomy (NCBI): domain Eukaryota; kingdom Metazoa; phylum Arthropoda; class Arachnida; order Uropygi; family Thelyphonidae; genus Typopeltis; species Typopeltis vanoorti. The sequence goes on from NC_143559.1 coordinate 79,706,545, forward strand.
CGTCCCACCTTTTTGTTAACGTATATAACCCCAATAAGCCTAATTTTGGTAGCCCTTAATCTCATTTCGGTGATGACTGTTAATGCATATGTTCTCTTGTCGATTTGTAGGAGGGGGAAAAAACCTTCTTGCTCTCATATGAGACATGATGACTGTCAGTTGAAAAGGTTTCAATTTTCCTCTCACCGTGATATAGCCATAAAATCAATCGTGAGACATGTATGTCGGATCCTGAATTTTGAAAACTAACTGAACATAAAATAACTTGTACGTAAATGAAGAACAGAGAAGCAAAGGTGGATTTTTCATGAAAATTAGGCTTTGTTTGATAAAACAAAGATGTAAAAAAATACATATATACGAGGATTGTTTGAAAAGTTTGGTAAATTTCCAATAGACGGCGACACAATTTGTTCATTCATACCAGTGTCGGCACGTATCATCTTTTTCATGACCCTTTGCAAAATTTTAGCCACGTGTGACGCGTAGTTCTCGTTTGGCAAACATTTAAAATGACCGTGTTCGCATTTTTCATAAAAATGGAGAAAAACGAGTTTCGTGCAGTGATAAAACACTTATTTGAAGAAGTAGACAGCCGCGCAGATCAAAGCCGGGTTAAATGCAGTTCATGGGGACTCTGCACCAGCATTAAAGACTATTTATTTTTGGATAAATGAATTTAAACGTGGTCGTAAGTCCATCGAAGATGAAGCGCGCTCCAGACGCCCGACTGAGGTCACTACGAACGATGACAAAATCCATGGTATCGTTATGGAAGACCGCCGAGTGAGATTTCTGAGATTGTAGGCATCTCAACTGAACGGGTGTATAATATCCTGCACGAAAAATTGCACATGAAAAAGCTGTGTGCCCGATGGATGCCGCGATTGTTGACTGTCGATCAAAAACACATGCGAAAAGACATTTCAACGCAGTGTTTGGTGATGTTTAATCGCAATTCGCAGGAATTCTCGCATCGATTCGTGACTGTAGACGAAACTTGGATCAACCACTACCCACCTGAGTCCAAGCAGCAGTCAAAACAGTAGACAATGGCCGTTGAAAGAGCACCGAAAAAAGCGAAGACTGTTTTGTCAACTGGGAAGGTGATGGCCACTGTTTTTTGGGATTCCCAAGGAATTACATGATGGACTATTTGGAAAAGGGTAAGACAATAACAGGAGTCTATTATGCGTCATTGTTGGACCGTTTAAAAGAAGAACTGAAGAAAAAACGGCCAAGATTGACGCACAAAAAAAAAGTGCTCTTTCATCAAGACCGTTCCACACATCGGCCGTCACAATGGCAAAATTGCACTATTTGTGGTTCAAATTCTTTCGACATCCACCGTATTCACCGGACTTGTCCCAATGTGACTTCTTCTTGTTCCCAAACTTAAAAATTTGGCTCGTTGGGAAAAAATTTTCTTCGAACGAGGATGTCATGAAGGCTGTCAATGATTATTTTGCACAATTTGACAAATCCTATTTTTTAGATGGGATGAAAAAATTGGAAATTCGCTGGAATGTGTAGACCTCGATGATGTTGAGAAATAAAGGCGATTTTTTCCAAAAAAAAAAAAAAAAATGTGTTTAACTTATTTTTTTACCAAAGTTTTCAAACAACCCTCGTATAATAATACTTGTAGAAATTAATTAAATATAGTCACATTTGTTGATATGTTTTGTTATATACATTTCGGGATCCCTCTTCGAACCCTTCCAGTAAACCAGCCATTACTTCCAGTACGGGATTCGAACACAAATCTGATATAAAAATAAAAATAAAATAAAAAAAATCTTTCTTCTCTTCCACTTCGCTTCGCTTTGTGATAAAAAAATGTTTATTGCTTGATGTTTCGTGTTTCGACTGAAATCATTCTATAATAATGTATTCTGGAAGAAGCATTTGCTTTCCATTTCACATAATGAAATATGCTTCTATATATGCTTGTAATCTCCGAAACAAAAGATAAAGGAAAAATATTGCACGTACTATGATGACTGTTTCTAGTCCTTTATTACTGACTATAGTAAATACCTAAACCTAATTGAATGCTTCTTTTCGCTTGATGGTTCGATCTTTCTGTAAGTACAGTAAGTGTCACTCACTCACTCTTTCTCTCTGCCCGTATTATTTTATTTTTATCCCAATTCTTAATAGTATCATTGTCTCGGTACACTACATAAGTGATTAAAAGTTGTTCCCAAGTTTAAGCAAACGAACGTGCAGCGAATTACGGTATTGTCCAGGCAGTGAGCGTGATACCTGTTTGCTGTTGAGAACACCAAAAATGCATACTGGTGGAGGCAGGAGAATGAGGAGCGGATATGAACCTTAAGTGTATGTTTCCTTGCGTGACCAACGTCTGTTTAAAATGCTGAGATGCAGTACATTAAGGTACATTAACAAAGAGAATCTTTCTACACTAGTAGCATCAGGAAAATACAAGCTGCATTATCTTTTAGCCTTAAAATTTGCACTCCTTACTATTAGGCGACATAAGAGTGCAAACTGAAGAGGTTTGTCACAACAATCACGAAATGCAATAATAGGTCATGGTCCATTTCTAATCCAATTTCTCCATAATTGATTGTTCATCTCTAGCGGTCATTGGTATTAAATAATCGTTAGTAAGACATGCTTTGGAAATTGTTATCGACTATTTTAATTTCGCATTTGGGAGAGGACTTCATTACCTTTGTTTCAGTTTTTTCCGTACGGAACGTGATTAGGAAGTAGAATAAGGGAACAAATAATACTGTTATTTCAAAATGAACTTTCGTTGTTTCTATTTTAACTTTTAAGTACTTAAAATAATGATGATTTAAGTGCTTTTCACTCGAAATGATAATTTGTTGAGTGAAGTCAGCAAAATTAAGAATAAAATTATCTTTGTAAATGTTCCTTGCATTTATTTCGATGAATCACTCTAAAAGTTAAAATTTTTCTGACTATAAATCGCATCTGCTAAATTATTGCAGAAAAGGCAATTCACGTATTTTGCTAGCCTTTCACATATTCTGCATATTCTTCGTGATCAAAGTTGACAATCGAATACCGCAAGGCATTAACGCCCGTTTTTTTTTTTTTCCTCTCCCTCTCGCGCACAAAATCTAATATGATAGATCAATGAAATATTCAACGTCATACTAGAAAACATAAGAAAGCACTTTGATGTTTTCCTAAATATAGAAAATTGTGAGTGAAAAATGAAACTAGAAACTCCGCATAAAAGTTGCGGACGTTAAAGAAAGAGAGTGAGGAAATTTTAAATAAGACTACTACATTATTTCTTAAAATTTTGTTACTGATTTTTTTTCTCTTTTTTTATTTATCAGTTACATAGATTTTTACCTACTTTATGTGGTTGGTTTGATGTATCTGAATGATGCCGTATACTTCAGTAGTCCATAATAACAATTTGTAGGATGAATTCGTGTAAACAACACATAAAATCGTGGTTTGCGGTTGGTTAAAATTTAACGAAGTATTTTGGGTTTTTTTTATTACTGAGTTATTTGAAGAAGCTGTTATCCTTAATATTAAACACGCACTCAGAGAAAGAGTGGATGTAATGTTGAAATGTTTTCGTATCTTTTAATTATTATATTTAAAAAAAACGTGCATAAGGCTTTTTATTATGTAATGGGTGTTATGGATAAAGCTTCTTTTTTTTCTTGTTACAACACATACGTTGAGAGAACAGGAAGATTGAGATTAACCCACACACGCACCAGGAAGCAATCCTGATCAAGGATAAGGATTGCTTCCTGGTGCGTGCGTGTGTGTGTGTGTGTTAACTAGATTGATTACAATTGAAGCAGAAATAGAGAAGTCATATTAAAAGCTTTGCATTACTACCACTGATATCATTCAGTGGAATTAATGTTTTTATAAGATTAAGATTTTGAAGTTTAGGTCTTACTTCATGTAAAAAAATAATCTGCTATCGTTGAGGTTTTTTTTTTTTGTTTATTATTAATGTCATAGGGAAGAATTTTCATCGATTTTCGCCTTTTCTTTCATTTCTTGTTAGATCGTGAGGCAGTCACACGTGATAATGTTAGACATGGGATTAGTTGCTTTGATTTGTTTTTATGTCTGAACGAGACATGCTGCTCAATAGGCTTGAATTGTCAAATCATAACGGTCGGTTTAGCATTCTTAATTTAGGATTGCTGATCAGAGTAAAAACACGATTTTGGTGGGTCTTGTACTATCATATGAGCTAGTTTTGTAAGTCAATTCAATCTTTGTACACCGAAGAGAATAGTGTTGTCTTATAAGGCACTCAGATGGTTGTTTTGAAGTTGAATATATTACGTCTGTTAATTGCATCTGCACTGCCTGTATTGCAAGATGCAAAACCGTGCTTCGCTCGTACGAAACCGCGTCTTCTCGTGAAAACACTTATAACAGGAAAGGTTTTTCCAACCATCGATTGTGTCTTTCCAGTGTATATCGAATCTGTAACATGTCAAACTTTTCTTATGAATTTCTCAGATGAATTTCTTATGAAATTCATCTGAGAATTTCCTCAGTATCCATGATTGTTCACTCAAACATTGGATTTAATGCAAATATATAATAGGCAGTAAATGTTTGTTTATAGGAAGATGCATAGTCAGGAAGTACAGGCTTAGGTCCTCTAATTTTGGGACTAAGTGGGTTTACCTAAATTCTTTGTAGCTACTGAGCAAACGTTGTACGGAATTTTTTTATTCATCATTGCGCTTGTATATGATTAAAATATTAAATTATGTAAGCATCATGCAAATAAAACTTGAAAACTCTGTGGCACTATTGCTAAAACAAATCGTAGTTGCGTGATTGGAACACTGAATTGTCTGTGGTTGCATATTAGCAGCTATGTTAGTTCTGAAAATGGCTCGTGATAATCATGGCATTCGCACATTACACGAACTAGAAATTTGATAAAAACGATGTCTTTTAACTGACTTTAAACTACGTTTAGTATACGCTTCCCGCACTTTTAGTTGAATAGCAGTTAAATAGGAATGTTGTTAAGCTTTGTGCATTCAGTGACAAGATAAATTTTGTTTCGAAATTTACCTCATAATCTACGCAGAATTATGATTTTGATTCTGTTTTCAGGTTGGATTGGAAACTTATAAAATCACCAGTAGCTATTAAAAAAAAATGAACTATAATTAAAATTTCTTTATTTTCACATTGACTACCGATTAATGAATTCCTTTCGGACATGTGGAAACATTTAGTTCCATTTAGTGAACACGAAATATGTTCTGTGAAGTATCCGAATCTAAAATAAATAAATAAAACGAATCCTCTAAAATCACTTAATCGTCTAGTTCCATTAGCCATAACTTACTTTTTGAAGAGACACGGGCAGCAGTCTCCGTTCTTCTTGCCTTCACTGTTAATTAACCCAAGCTGTCAATGAACCAAGGCTTTTCAGGAGAGCAACGATACACCCACCATCTCGCGGCCTTAAATCCCTAAGGTTTTAAGGCCACAAGATGGCCTTTGGAATTAAAAAATCCGAGTTTCCGAATGGGGAAAAAAAGCCTACTTGTCATTGCCAATGGTCCAATAACTAGGGACCGACTATTGAAGGCCTAAAAAAAATCCTCTAGGCGAGTAGAATCGAAACTGTCTTTCTTTAGGCAGTCCGGCGCCTATGGAAGCAAATTTCATTTCTACAGCTCTATTCAGGCACTGGTATCCGACCTGCACTTTATTTGATTATTATTGGCGTTTGAAAGACAGAATACTTAACACTGTAGGATAACTTTGACTACTTTAATTTATTATTATTATTATTATTATTATTATTATTATGTGACACCTCCAGGGAGTCCAAAGACTAATCGAGGGAGATTGTGCCAACAGCATCGAATGTTTAATCCCTTCCAACTACTAACCGCGCTCAAACTTGCTTAACTTTTTTCGTGAACCATTAATAGCAGAGGCTCTACCAATCGACCAACCTTTGCTGGCAAAACAAATAGCGCCCGAACAGGGACAATTCAATTAATTGTAACCAAATCTGCGCAGAGTGGGGAACAATGAGTTTGTTTTAAGATCCTGTATATTAGAAAACATTAATGAGGGTGAATGCTATATTTGGTTGGTATATTTGAATTACTCAAAGATGTAAAATTTGGAAGAGGAGAACGAGGCTTACGTCCTTCGACTACAATACTGTTTCCCGTTGTAATTATGAACAAAAAAGTTATAAATTTATCGAAAATTATATATTAAAAACTTGTCTACATTATATATAAAAACTTGACTAACACGTCAGTTCATACTTCGGACGCAAAACAGATGAAAGTCAGTAAACAAAAACAGCAATTCATGACAAATGACAGCGTTGAATTGGATTGGTTGACACAATAACCAATCACAGCCTCTAGGTGCTATTGTCTCAGAGCTCACCCAGCCTCGCCTTCTGAGCGCTTTAAAACTACTAGAACGCTAAGAATTTGACCCGCTGTTCCATCTGCACATCTTTTCAAATGACTCAAAGGTGCATGTATTTTGAACGCACACCCGGGCTATTAACGCGAATATGATGCAATGTTTAGGCGTTAAAAAGTGCCCTCTTCATGAAGCATTAGTCTATTGTGTTTACTTTTAGGAATCATGCGAAGTCTGGAAACAATTAGGGGAATCTTTAACGAGAATAAATGCAAAAATATAACATCGGTGATATTGCTATTCGGTGGATGAGCGCTATATATATATATATATATATATATATATAGCTCTTTTTAATATTAAAATATAAAATTTTTAATTTAATATATATATATATATATATATATATATATTAAAATCAGCTAACGCCTTTTTATTCCCGTTTACGGGGAGTAGGCGAGGCCATTTAGCCCTATCTAACTTTCGGAGACTGAGTGGGCAGTTCAATCTCCACTGGTACCAATCAGAGATAGATGGCCTAAGGCTATCACTAATTAAGCCGTACACAGTGAAGAGAGACGGCTCAAATGTGCCGCCATCTCGTGGTCCCTAACCCTAACACAATATATTTTTAATGTCTGAAATAATGTGGGTTCTACGGTCGATTTTCTTGAGTTTACGGCACGAAAAACCCGAGTTTCCGGGAGGAAAAACCCGCTTGCCCGTGCCAGAGATCGACTAACTCGGGAACCGGTCGAAAAAAGGCTTAGAAAAATTTCCTCTAGTCGCCGACTAGACTCGAAACCAAGTCTTCCTTCGTGCGGCCAAGCGCCGTGGTGTGCAAGCGCCACATCCACTGAGCTACACATGCTCTATATAAATATTTCTTAGTTTATTTTTAAAATCTCTCTCTCTCTCTCTCTCTCTCTCTCTCTCTCTCTCTCTCTCTCTCTCTCTCACGGGTCACCTCATCGTGTATTAGCAGAAGGTAAAACGTTGTTATTGTTTGAGAGTTTAATCACTTTCCTGGTTATCCAGACTAAATTCATACTGCCGATTCCATAGTTACAAATCACTGTGTGATGATGTATCCCTGTTTACTGTATCGTAATATTGCAGAAATTGAACCGCACTTAAATGCAACTGGAATCGAGAGAAGTTAATTTAATTGGCAGAATCTTAGAGAGCATTGCTGCGCAGTATTGTAGTCATGACAACTTGCCTTGTGAACCGAAAACTACATTTTAATTTGATTAAACTGATGTACAATCGCTGTTTGTGTAAAGTTAATTTCGAACAGAAGATGCACTTCCTTTCAGCGGATGCGGTTACACATGTTTATCAAAATTAATAGGAATAAAGTTTGTTAAGGTTTAAGCTTAAAATAATGAAGCATCTTTTGGCAATACATATTTTGGCAATATACGAAATACAGAAAAACAATAGTTTTTCTGTATTTCGCGTTTGTTTATCCTGGATACTCTTTTCTTCTACATGTTTCTTCAACCATAAAAAAAATTCTGGCTACCGCATTTCAGAATAACCTTTTACAGACATCTGTATTACGAATGTCTTATTAGCGGAGTGCAGACCACCCTGACGAAGTCTGCACTGAACTTTCTAAACCATCAATCTAATATGGTGAACAAGCAGTACTTCTACACGGGATATTGATAATATAATTATAACAAACAGCCTTCACCTCGGGATAAATAAAGCCTTTTAACTCATCAAGTCGTGTCGGCGCTGTAAATTATATAGGGATAGTCTTGGACAAGGAAAAAAAAATTCGTTGTAGTTTGTGCAGGATAATGTATGCATCAGTTGAAACAAGCATGAGATGGAACATCAAATTCAATTACTCATTTTAATTTTAATGACACCGGGATGTCACGTTTAGTGACATCTGGGGCACATTTTGATCATGTTCTCAACGAAGATGGTCCTGGCCTTGAGTGCTGCCATCTAGAAGTTCGCATACGTTTATCCAAGTGATTGTAGTCCATATGGTTTCATCATTACGTATGGACTAAATTAGTCGTAATATAGTGTGGCGTGGATATGTTACTAAATTTTTTTACCCCCAATTTTTATGTCGAGGGATAAAATATTAATTATGTGTCCCTTCCAACTTAAGAATACCACTTTTGTTTAGAGGCATTCTTTAGTGTCGGTGTTATTTGTTTATTAAATAATAAATACCTTATTTCTGCATTTAATTTTTAAAAATTTTATTTAGGGCTCTTTCTTTCTAAACAATGCTTTAATAAATCTTAATAAAATAAATAATTAACAATTTTATTCGACATAATAGTCTTAAAAGTGATAGAGATCACTTTTTAAGTGATCTCTATCGCTACATGGCTACTACATGGTTCTCTTCAATATGGATTCCACAATTCACGTTCTAACAGATCTCCTTGGTAACCTTGCCCATCTTTCGTTACAGTCCATGGAAAGATTTGAAGAGACCCATGTACTCGCTCTTGATATTTCCAAGCCATTTGATTGAGTCTGGTATCGAGGTCTAAGCTGCCATCTTATGACTTCCCTCCAACCGCATGCAACTTTCTCTCTGCTCGTTCATTTCGGGTAATGATTTTCTCTCATCTGATTTTTCCACCAATGCTGGAGTATCCTTTAGACCTCGTACTTTCACCTGCCCCCTTTCTCCTATACATAAATACAATATAGACATTCTCTTTCTAAATTGTCTTTTCTCTAGGTATTTCCTTGGATGTTGCTCCTGTGAACTAGCCACCACTGTTTCTCCACTTCCCTCTAATCGTGTACGAACATAGGCAACTGCTGGTCAACATCAACCGCATATTTTTTTACCTTCAAACTCATCGAACTAACATCTCATCCTCTTCATTCCATATGCCAGTTTCCTTTTGAAGAGTCTTCTCCCATGCTGTTTTTCCTCAATGCCAACTTCCAGAAATATATTAACGTATTACTTTCTTTTCTGTAATCGTCCACATACGGCACGGTCACGTTATAGTCTTGGAACCTCCCTAGCATGTTTTTATTGCGTTTCTATAGTGCAGCTGGACAAACGACTGAAGACACTGCGTCCTTCGAGAAACGACCTGAGTTCGATTCTCCTCATGACGAGAAGAATCGCTATAAAACATATTTCAATTGAAGATGAGGTAGCCGATTTTATCCAAGGATTTTTCTCCAAGAAACTCAAGCTTTTCATCCTAGATGCAGATACTCGTAAATCGGCTAGAGAACAGAAGCAGTTAAAAGAATAAGAAAACACCATTAGTGAACTGAAGATGACGTAGTGTTTGGATGGTGGATTATGAAGTAATGGTGGGCTGTAAATGGTTAGTGTGCGTGTGTGTGTGTCTCTCCCTGCCATCATTCAACGGAGGAATCACGTTATAATAATGATTTTTTCGTTTCCTATAAGCTTCCATGGTCCAGTTAATGCATGGATGAAATGGTTTGGGTGGAAAGACCTGGGTTTCGAATTCCTTCTTGGACGCGAAGAACCTTTATCAGGGCTTTTCAACTGAAGATGAATTAGTCGATCTCAGACGAAAGTGGCAGAGCTTCCTCTCCCGGAAGCGTGAGTTTTTCCTCGTGCAAACAGCGAAACTAGCGAATATATCTGCAGACATAAAATACCCTTGGAGTGATGCATCAGAGGAATAACAAGCCGGCTGCATTGAAATTGTCCAAGACCCCTTATTAGGGGAAATCAACCGCCTTAAAACGTATGAGAATTTAGATATTTATATATAAATTCTTGCTACCCTGACTTTGCAGTGCCTAGAATGAATGCCCATGCGCTCTTGCCCTAATTATGGTGCTGGTTGCCATTGATGCCGAACTCTTTAAGATAATATTCTTGAAGGCTACAAAGTACATTAAATTTTGCTGTAACATTTTTGACCAGTTCTTGTAGGCTTTCGTGATCAGCTGACGAGGAAGCATTAACGGTCATTTACTGAGGGAGGGGGATGGGGAGGGTTAGAGAATGTCAAACATTGTTGACTGGTTTTTCGTCATGGAGATTTGAGACTTAAATTACTGCGGATATATTTCATCGATCAGCAAGTTTGTTTTATTGCCTCGCTTTTTCCTGCTGTCGTGAAAAGTTCGCTATACCGCGTGGTTGTTTAGGATGTAAGCTGCGCTTACCTCGGTAACGAAATAGTCTTCACCTACTAAAAGATAGCACTGACACTATCGCTTGTCGAGGGAGATGAACATCGTACTGAAGAATAACAATTCTTGCAAGGTGGAGTTCGGGGATATTTTCTAATATTGTAAGGCGAGAATGGGGTATATTCGAATTCACTTTCCGTTTCCACACAAACGTGTTGACTCCATATTAATCCTGCATTTTTCAGCGAAGTGCGTACTAAAGACGAATTGAAACAGCCTGCTGATCATCGGCGAATCGTTCTAACGTGGTTTAGGGTAATAGGCTTGTGATTTTGCAATGCTTAGCAGTTATAATCGTGACAAATGCATCCTTGCATGGCTGAGGAGTTTAAGCACCTCCGTCTTAATTTTAAAAACATTCTGTTTAGAATCTTTAAGAAATGTAACTCATTTATTCGTTTGTTCTGTACAGAAACGAATCCGATTGACTCAAAGTGAATGAAAATATTAATCATCTGGATAGCTCAAGCAGATGCAGCATAAAATCTACTGTCTTTTTTTACCTTGCTCACGAACAGTTTTTCAAATACCATTGAATTTAGCTTTCCAGCTAGTCAAGTTTTATACATTTATCTTTAATGAAGACGTAAAGGAAATTGTGTTCTGAACTGCTCGTAAAAATTCAAATATTTATTATCAGCCCTAACCATCACGACACCCTGATCTGTTACTTTGATGTATGGTGATTGAGTAAGCAAATTGCTGGAACACTTTCGAGATTTGAAAGATCTGTTTTCATTAACTGACTTTGCGATCCAATTTCTTCTTGACATTTATCTGTGTACGCAATTTTAGATTCAAATTCCAGTGAAATTCGTTCCCTAGTTGTATTAGGTCAAGGAAAATGTACGTTTATCATTTTCCTGTAATGGTGGTTGTGATTGCATTCATTCGCGACTACCAGGTTCCATGATGTTTTTAAGTACGAGCGATCTGTTTAAAAATATTCTATTCCTTATTTCATATTGATGTAAAATTGTTTTTGTTTGGAATTACCGAAACAGATTATGAGGCCAGTATTTTATATCTGTTAATTGCGTGTGTGCTTCTAGTTTCAATTTCAACTTAGGTTCTCTCTAACATTTCTCTGTAAAATGGTGTCCCGTCATACAGCCAGCCGACCTGCCTCGCCGAGTGGTCAATGTACCCACTCTCCAACCCACAGGCTATGGATTCTAATCTGTGGCTCTGGACGTGGATGTATTTAGAGTAGAGATCTAAATGTGGTAGATGAATTTCATCTCCTCGTGCGAGACTACCATTCCGGCCTTATTGGAGGCCTCCAGTGGCTTGAGAACATTTCGTATTTGCTCTCTCTAGAGCATGGTTACCCCAATTATCTAATATCTACGATACTAAATGTAGTATATGTTTACCACCTTTTGCGGATAGGATTTACATTAAAAAGTTAAGGGCGCTATTCATATAGCTATTAGAAATATTTATCACATGAAAGAAATGCAGAACTTAACTTTCTCTAGAGAATATCCACACTGTTAGTCTTATTTCCTCTCCTAAAGTCAAGTGATCGCTGTCACATAGGGCTTTAGGTAATTGATATAGTTTGTCACTAGTTCCTGTGGTGTCATTCTGAAATCCTCCAGCAGGCTCACAATGTTGCTCCAAACATTTGCTATCTTCATCTGTTTCATTTTCAGTCATTATTTCTCATATTAAAATCTCCCATTAATAATAATAAGTACCTCTAAGTGACAGACTCATAATATTATCAGTACTTCCTCCGCTTTGGCAACATATTTCCACCTTCAACTTACATTTCTCTTTTCTTTCTTTCATCTCTGTTTTGTCATTATGTACTTCGACGTCAACAACACCTTGGCGTCGAAGTGCATAATGGCGACCATCGTGTCACCAGCCACCTTAAAACTGTTTCGAAACTTCCAAAACTATAGAAGCTTCTGTTAGAAAGATACTTGATATTTTTGGCAAATATCTAATGCGTATGTTGCCTATATGTAAATATGCGTGCGTGCGTGCGTGCGTGTGTGTGTGTGTGTGTGTGTGTGTGTGTGTGTGTGTGTGTGTGTGTGTGTGTGTGTGTGTGTGTGTGTGTGTGTGTGTGTGTGTGTGTGTGTGTGTGTGTGTGTGTGTGTGTCATGACTCAAGAATATTTCATCAAGGTATTTGTTGATGAACACCGAAAAACGCAACTTACAAAACCTAGTTATATTGAAACCATCGACTGTTACTATTAAATATGTCGAATATCTCTACTACTCTTGTATTATGTAGGACGCAAGTGGTGTTTTTAGTCACTTTTAGTTCTCTGTTATTTGTGTCAAGTTATGGCGTATTTCTCTCAGAGGTCGCTATATTTAGGTATTCAATTAGTTAGTTACACCAGGACTACATTTAGGATTCAATCCATTTGTTAAATTAAATGTGCAGCGGCCAGTAAACAGGAAGAAAAAAATGTTGGTGCAAACTGTCTTAATTAACAATTAGCATAAGGCTGCGTTAATTAACTTATTAGCATAATTAACTTACGATGAGCAGGCACGACGAGAAGAGGCAATTTTTCATATTTACCAAGAGTGTTAGAAAGGAACCCTAATTTTGTTATACACATGGTTTTGACACGATTTCTTACCAAGTGTTAACTCGTTTAAGGAGCTAACTGCTCAGACCTGATGTGCGATGAAAGGCAACCAACAAAGTGCTTGTACGTGAAGGGTGTGATAATACATCAGCTCGTTCTATAGTTGACGTGAGGTAATGTTGGTCTATTGTTAGTTGATGATTGATTCCTTTGTTGTGTGTTTTACACACGCCAGAATAGAAAAGGTATTTTATACCTGAACAATTTGGAGTTTAATTTTTGCGTTCTTCGCTTGATAGAGATTTTTCTTTTTTTTTTCTTTTCTTTAGACATTTTTAAATTTTTTTTTCTTTAGACATTTTTAAAAATTTTTTCTTTAGACATTTAAAAAATTTTTTTTTCTTTAGACATTTTTTTTCTTTAAACATTTATCCATATTCTTTGATCTATTTTGATTTCAAGTTTCGGTTTTCTCAACAAGTTCGATTAAACCTGATTTATATTACCAACAAAATATTAAGAAACCACATGTTAAGATATCAATTTTATTCCTAATGTCAATCCGAGTCAACTGATCTGACAGTGTGAAGCAAGAACGAGTCACGCGAAAGATCCGCGTGCATTTGAGGATACTCATTTGTACGAAAATGATGCTACATTTAAACCTTGACTGCACAAGACTTCAGCAATTCTTTCATGCTGCTACAAAGCTTAAAAGATCACCAGAATCAAAGGACTGTTTATATTGTCACGGGATTCTGGTGAATGCTTTACATTAGTCCTCGAGACTAATATAGAAGAAATTTAATTAATTTCCTATTCCTGTAATTAATTAATTATTAACAGAAAAGTCACTTCCATCTTGTTGTTGACGCTATTGTTTACCTTTTCCGATATGTCTCTGACGAGGCTAGTGTAATAACTGAGAAATATTACTTGTTAGTTTTTTAATAAGCTTTGATTTAATCTTACCGTGTGTTTTCCTTTATATTTAATATAGTATGCAATACAGACACTTGAAGTTCTTAAAACTATAATTTAAATTGCGTTTGTACTTTGAATTATTTTATCTATCAAGAATATAACGTGCCAAGTTCTTCTGTTAGTCAGATGTATGTTATACCATAAAGACGGACTGTCTGTCGAAAAGATAATACGCATCAAGGGTCTTTTTAATGTATCCCCTCTAAAAGTCTACGTTAGGATCAGTTGTTGTAATAGAATAACTTTCCCTGCCCTCTATTAATATGTTGAATCTTTATCTCTAACGAAGACCCTTTATCTGCCTCCCCATATATTCAGGGCATTCTGATTTCGCAGAACTCCTATGGTAGAATATGGTCAAGTAACAAGAATAGGTTCGTTAAATATAGAAGGATATTTACATGATAAACAAGACGACTCGATTATTTAATTATTTATATTTAGTGATTTTATTTAATCTTTAAAATTTAATTATTATTGCATTTTTATATCTTTTTACAAGAAACATATTTAATTTGTAATGAAAAAAATTAGAACAGAATATATGAAAGTATTAACACGGGCAGTTCAAACACTGTTACACAATTTATCAAATTAAAACTCGCCACTTTGATATATGAAAAATTCATATTGGCAATATTTCTAAGGCACATTTTTAACCCGGATTATTTTCTAACAACAAAAAATAATAAGCCGAATCCATGAAATTGAATTCATTATTATTTGAACACCCAGCTGCAACGATTACTTTTTACGTTTATCAGGTTTCGTTTTTTTAGCATCTCTCTCTCTCTCTGTCTGTCTGTCTGTCTGTTTCCCTCTCTGCTACAGCAGAACCATCTGTGATGATGGGTCTGCTTTAAAAAAAAAAAAGAAAGAAAAAAGCCTGTAGCTTGTGTCTTTGAAGAGCTCTGTAAACAATAACCGAAGATCTCATTCAATACGTAAAGAAATTATAGCGAACTCACCATTTTTTTCGAGGTCAAGTGCCAGTATCTCTGCTACAATCAAAGAAATAAAAAGACATAGTTCGGGTTCACCGAACGTATGAAGCACGCTAGACGTTTCAAATTTTTTTTTTTTTTTCGGTGAATTCCATTCAGAGCGCCTCTTTTTTTTTTTTTCTTCTTTTCTTTTTTTTTTTTTTTTGAAAGGAAGTAGGACATAGGTACTAAATTAATTTTGGAAATTAAATGGGAACAGTCATATTTACTTTGTACAGAAGACACACTGAAAGAATTATTTGATAAGAATATTTTTATAGTAAATATTTCAACGATTTTTTCTCCCCTTTTTCCTGTGATAAATTCTATCTTTTTTTTTTCCGCTCTTTTAAACTTCGAAATTTTCGTGGCAATCCATCGAAAGGTTGGAAGCATACGCAGCTTAATACCACAACTGTAAATTTGACAATGCTTAGATCAGCCGAAAATACCATAGTAAAACTTAGCATCGTTTATAGTTAGTATTTAGCAGACTTGAAACCAGCAATTGTTCTTTCAACTCATTTAAATACTTTCTAAAGCTTTTACTAGTCCCTAAGCCTATTTATAAATTCGCTGCAATTTGCTATGTAATACTTAATGAATTATTGTCTATTTAACTGATCGTTTTTGTTGTCAGTTAAATCGATATACAATGTAATGATATTCCTGTTTGGTGGCATCATTTAGTAACACGGCAGTTACACTCAGAATCGCTTTTAGGACTTATCTGATATACACATTATCTATTGGGGGTTTGTAACATGCAATTTTGTATCATTTCGTACCAGTTTGTCTGATTTTTTGGGACTACAATGATCCGATTTAAACTAAAATTGAAGTAATTTCGCACAGTGTAATAAAGACCCCACATATAAATACTGTCAAAATCATTCTTCCAGAGCGGAGTTGTTATATCACATATATATCATACATACGAACGAACGACTGAATGCACGAAGCTAACAGGTGCTTAAAAACAATGAAAGCTTTATGGAGGTAAAGTTAAAGACCAATACATTTCAAATCATTGAGGTTTCAGTGGTAGAAGAGAAAATCTTATAATTTACTAAATATGGTCTTTTAGGTCTCTGGGAACCACCTCTTTCTGTATCATGTTATTCTGTCCACGACAAGTTGAGTCTAATTAGGGATTTTATGCAGTCTAATTTGATGCAGCCTGCTTACCATTCCTCTGTTGCATCCCTCTATTTTATGTCTGTAGATATATGTGTTCGCCGGTTTACTTATTTGCGTCATGAAAAACACGAGTTTCCGAAAAGGAAAATGTTGAGAAGCCCCGATAAAGATTCTTCGCGTCCTAAACGAGAATTGAATCCAAGTCTTTCCAACCAAAGGGCTTTGTCTAGACCGACTGAGCTATGGAGGCTCTTAAACTATTTGCGAAATTTTAATGAATTGATAAAAAAGATCGTTACCAAAATATATGCACAAAATTCAGTTCGTACCCACTTTACATTAAGTTTCATGATATGTGATCACGTGCTTATGATGCAGTTTGGCTTTTTGCTTTGCCTTTCTACAGGTTCACTTTTGATGCTTTGCCAAGAGAACTAACGGATTTCCGCCAAACATATATCATTATTGGCTTTATGCCAGTAATAATATATACTTGGAGATTACGTTTTCAATTAGCAGTCATGGATGAACTTTTCATCTGATTATATTAAATAGTTTGTGAATGTGGGTTACATGTTGTATTCACATACTACGCAAATGAAGTTCACTGCTTGTATGATCGATGCTTACATAGTGAAAAGATCGGTCTTCGTGTAAATAACGAGATTAACTCATATTTTTAGTAGGATTAAATAAATCAATGAAACCTAATAAATAAAACTTGAAATGATCAATAATCATGAAAGATTACATTCTTTTTCTTTTCCTTGGAGGCCATTTGAAAATAAATTCAGGAGTTAGTCTTAGCTTACTACTTTTATTCTTTATGTCAAATTTCTTTACCTCTAGGATAAACACGTTACTTAGAAAATATTTCTCATTGACAAAGATAAACTTTTTAGATAGAAAAGTCAAACATTTTGAGAACTAAAAACTTTCCTTTCGTATTATCTGAAAATATTCTTGGCTGAATTCTAACTTGTTAAAGTAACTAACTGATCGATTTTTATTTTTATTGCCAAAATAGAATGTCTGAAACTATTTCAAATAAAAGTGATTTTAACATATTTATTCTAGTCAAATAAATATGTTGACATAATCATTTAACAAGAACCTCCGTAGTTAAGTGAGTTTCGACAATGCCCCTTTGGAAAGACCTGGATTCGAATCCCTTGTTGAACGCGAATTTTTATGATCTCTGGTCCTTTTCATATGAAAATGATTAAGCCGGTCTCATAGGTGGCATATGGATTTCTTGTTCCTGAAATTGGGGTTTTTCATGCAGCAAAACAGGAAAACCGGCCAGAAGGACACACGTAATGTACACACATAGGACACTACGGGATTAAAGACTAACCAACGTGTTCCATCAGATTTGGTTTCGAAAACCAGCATGGTGGGTCTACGCCTAAGCGTAAAGAGGAAGAAAGGAACCATTTATAAGTATCTTAAAATAAGTTATTTCAAGATTTTAAATTTTTATTATTATTACGTGACAACTCCAAGGAGTCCAAAAAATCATCGAGGAAGGGCACCTACTCTACAGCTCCCCGTTTCTACCACTCAATCCATCATCTACACCAATGCCATCTACTGCCCACCACCTCCACTAGTATTTTCACGGACAATCACAAACATCCATGCCCAAGGCGGGATTCAAACCGCAGCCTTTTGGCTGGAGAACGGATACGCTAACCACTCGGCCAACCAGCCGGCATTTTCAAATAACTTATTTGTAAAATGTTCATTCCACTATCCACAACCCCTATTAAAAAGCCCACTGAATTAGCCTGATGATGTCTGTGAGAAAATTTAGCAAAGTCATTATAGTTTTCTCAAAAACGAATATATCAACAATCGACAATTAATCTATGATCGATTATAACTATGATGTATTAGAAAATTGTATTGTATATTAAAGCACTTGCATGAGATGCTAACGCTAGAGTCTGTGTGAATTGTTGTGTGTATTGAGGAAGGCAATAGTATTTTTTCATATTTGGACGACATGTAATATTTAATAAATAGTGGAGAACGAGCATTAATTACATTAATCTGCTTTTTATTATCTCACTAATTAAAAAGGATCGTTTCCTCGAATATTTTCTGTAGGATTTCGTTATCTTTCGTTCCGGGCTTGGAGGATGTTTGGTGAGCGTTTCTACTAAATTGACCAGTGCGTGTACTGTTAAATTATTATTATTATTATTATTTGACACCTCCACGGAGTCCAAAGACTCATTGAGGGAGAGTGTGCCAACAGCATCGAAGGATTGGATCCCCTATCAATAATTATGTGTGTGTACGAACAAAGAAGCCGATGAAAGGAAGTACTTTCCCATTATTTGTGCAAAAATAACCACGTGTGGGGGTCTACTAAATATAACGGGTATGTGTTTGACTTGATCACATGACAGCGTGATTATGCCCTTGAGGACAGAACAAAAATGTGTGAAAACCATAAATCGAAGGGGTTGAGAACACCTAACGCGAAAAGTCAATAAGGACAAGCTACACAATTTGAAATTCTACGTCCTATACATGCTGATGCTCTTCAACAAAGCATGCGTAAGCTAGATCAGTGCTTCCCAAACTGTGGGTCGAGGCCCCCTTGGGGGTGGTAGGCTTTGTTGAGGTTGGCTGTGAAATATTGAAAACAAATTTAAAATGTTTTAAGACTAAGTTGATTTGTTTTATCTTAAAAGAAACGTATTTAATTTTTATTAATTATTATTTATTTTTTGTTATTTTTTATATTTTAATGGAAAAAAATCACACATTGGTGTTGGTTCACAAATTTTGCTTCCTGCGTATTTCGGCGCTTAATGAATATTAGTAAATATATGCTTATTCATATACGCTTCATTTCAAAGCAAAAATCTGAGAATTGCAGTTTGAAATATTTCACTTGATATTGGCTTTTTGTTTAGCAGTATTGAAACACATCCATCACATTAAATTGTTATTAAACTTCTTTTATGTTTTTAATTCTTTCTTTATTACTAATCGTTTTACGTTTCATGTGCTTGTACTGCAAATGTACAATAACAATATATCTATCTACATAAAAATATGAGATAATGTGCCATGTCAAATAGTTATGTAAGATGCTATAAATGCAATATTTGCATTTGATTTTTGCAATATTCGCTATGTATGTTTTGTATTGAATATAAATGCAATAAATATTATAATAATATATGTCTATATTACGATTTTTTTTTCGAGGGGGGCCGTGAAATATTTTAATTTTTCCAAAGGGGGGCCCTGACATCCAGAAGGTTGGGAAGCACTGAACTAGGTGATATTCATCATTGTGCGCGGTAGACAGCGTCCTATTGAGGGCAATACCATCAATTCAAAATATACCGAAGCAGTGAATAAAGAGTTTTAATGAGCCGAATCGAAATGCTAATCTCGTCGATATGTCAGTTAGAACCAACAGTTTATTGCCAGTTTGCCGTATCAGAACATTATAATCTGAAGTCTGCCACAAAGCACAGTAATCATTCCAAGATTAGAATGAGTAACTGAAATGCTTTGGACCATTCCGTATCTACCTGATAAGCTATGCGACAGCGTCGGACATCTATTACTAATACTTCATCTCCCTCGGATTAGTTTCGATGCGCAACTGTTGCCAAGAGGCAATATTGAGTCACGTGGACGTATAGGCTAAATAATACATTAAGACATCAAAGATTTATTACAGCTACGACTGTCGCGTGAGTTTACGATTTCCTAAATAGATTACTGTCACTAATCTCTGCAAAGCATGCGAAAGCGTAGTGGCTGTCAGTTTGGCAAAATTCCACTCATCGTAGCCAACGTTGAGAAAAGGAATGCAAATAGTTGCCGCGTGTTTGCATGTAAGTAACGTACACATCCCGCTATTGACCTGCTGGTCACGTATTTGGAAGTTTCTGCACTCAGAATTCATCTGTCTTGGGTTGATAAATACAAATGGAAGTTTTTGCAGAATGTGTCGTAAGGTTATTTGCTGGAAACAGATTCGTGTATGTATGAAGTCATCATGTACTTTCATCGTATGCACACGTCACAGATATACGGATGGGATGTTCGCTTCAAATAAGAAAGGGTTTGTGAGTTTCATTGAGAATGTTTATTATTAGAATTCATACAACTTGAATTCCAGTTTATAAGCACCGAAAGGAAAAGTCTGAATGTTTCTGATTCTTTTCCATATTTTTCAATTGACGTTATTCTCTCGAAAAACAGGAAATATCTCAGTGAAACGAACTAATAAATAAATAATAAAAAATATGTTTTTGCTGCACTTATATTGAAAGATGACTTTGACTAAGGTGAAAGGCAGCTGAGGTTTCATTTATAACAAACTACTACCAGTCATATATAAATTAAATTAAGCTGCAAATTTCTCTTAGTCAGTGTCTTAAAAGTTTTAATGTGAATAAATGAAAAGACAAAACAGTTGTTCATAATAAAATCATGAAAGAAAAAAATGAAAGAAAAAAAAAGAACTATGACCTCGAGAACTATTTAAAGAAAGTGCCTAACCTCATTCATTACCTGATGGGTAGGGGGGGGGGGGACTATAGCATCGAGGGATTTTCTGTCCAGAAGTGAACAACCAAAATTCCTTTGCATTTACGTCCGTAAACAAGGAGGTGCCGGCCTGGTTGGCTGAGTGGTTAGCGTGTCTGCTCTCCAGCCAAGAGGCTGCGGGTTCCAATCCTGCCGTGGGCATGGATGTTTGTGATTGTCCTACAAACTTCGTGTGGAAAGGGAATCTGCGACCCTGCCACTTATTCTAGCAGAAGACATTGCCAAAACCATATGAGGTACTCCAGTGATCATACGGCGTCTACGGACGTCAATTGTGAAAAAAATTTTTTTTAACAATGAGGCAGTTTTTGGACCTTATGTACCACTCCAACTGTTGCTATGGTAGTAAAAATAAAGAAAATTTAAAAGTATTTTTTCTTTTAAAGAAAGTCGCAGAGAAAGAATTTTTACTGACTTATCAAAGTAAAACTTCATTTTGTGTTTGTTTCAATTATGCAAAAGTGACTGCACTCAGGGTCAAAAAATGTCTGCTATTCCCCGTACATTGTTTTCATTACATTAAGAGGTGAGCAGTTTAGAAGAATCGTTTAAACGTCGGAAGCTAAGGTTTATGCTTTTTTACTTATGTAGGGATAACCATAAGAAACTAGATTTTATTAAGGTTGATATTAATTGAGGAATCGCTAATTAGTGAATGGCCCTTCTTCCTCCGTGTCCTTGCGATTTTGGGGTTGATATGATACTTTAATTATTTGGATTCGTGTGAACCGCTAATCTCCAGTTTGCTAGTTTTGCAGGAGAAAAACAAAAACACACCAGAGTTACGGATGTGTTTTTTGTTTTTGTTTGTTTGTTTTTTTCTTTGCGCGCAGGAGAATCGACCAACTCAATTTCTGTTGGAAAAAAAACCTTCTAAATGCTCCTCACTTCACCATCAGTCTCAAACGTGTATCCTTTCCGACCAAAGGACAAATATCTCGTTTTTTTTTTTTTTTGTTTTTTTTCAGTGTCAGACAGAGATTTCTGGAGTATAATGGATCCTTAATGTCTTGAATTTGCATCGAATATACAGAACAAACATGTTCAAAGTAAATACAGTTGTTCATAATTATAGTTTGCGTTTTCCAGGCTTGCTGTAAAATCTTTGAAGATGTAATTTTCATAAACACTTTGTTTTGGAAATGCCTCTCGCTACAGATAGGCAGACTTCTTTCATAATAATAAAATAACACCGTTCGTTATTCCCTGATTTATTTGCAATGCCAGGTCGGCATCTTTTGAATAATCGATATATTTATATTTCTATCAAACCAAAAACCAAAATTAAAACCATAGTTGGCAGAATATGTGCATCGTCCATCAACGTGATCAAATTAGCAATAACAAAGAAATGCTATAAACGTCCAAACTGTAATTGCGTTTTTGACTGTGGCTTGTACTATTAGCTTGCCGAACTTCGGTCTTGTAGTTACCGTACGTCATAGTCAGACTCTTATGAGAGGACTTAAATTGCAGATTCATTATGGAAGAATGAAAGCAATATGTTTCGACTTGCTTGGAAGCACAAGATCAAATTTAAATAAATAAAATCCTACAACACAGCTTTGTTTTCTTTCTCATATGTAAGCAAAAAGGGAAAAGTTTTATTATGCTCTTGCTATCAGTGATATTATGCAGAATAGTTAAACACGAACAGAAAAACTTGTCTTTGGGAAACATAACCTGAATACAAATTATTTTTGTTTCCGCTGTGGCTATTTTTATTCTTTTTTACTGTTTATACACAAGTTAAAATGTGTTTCCCAGTGAAATGGTTGCTTTCTCTTTCTAATATCATTACTTGCTGTCCATCGATCTATTTAATCTCATCTTAGTATCAGATTCTTCAAAAAATGTTTTAACTATGAATGCAAAATTTTAAAGGAGCGCGCATTATTCTTATACGAAACTTTAATTAAACGTCTAGTTGGATCGTACTGCAATTTCTCGAAACTGATAGAAAAAGTGCAGACTCCAATGTTTACGTAAACGCAGAAGTTCTTACTTTGTTTTGATAATATCAGACTGCCATTTTCTTTACTTGTTATTTTAGTAATCTAAACAATAAAATGTGGGATTTTTGTTAGAGATTTCCCAAAGCAGAAGATATGAAACACAAACAAACAAACATAAAAAATGGGACTTGAGAGGACAGGTAGTGTAAATTCAGTTTAATGAAAAAGTCAGCTGATTAATTGAGTTGTGTATGTTGCAGATTTTTTATTTACATTTCCTAAAGATAAAAAAGTTAGTAACTATTCCATAATTTCACTGCTGTGATACCCTTTCTTTTTACATTCTTCTTTGGTGATAGATGAGAACGTGTGTGTTATCAGTTCTGTTGGTTAGCGCGTTATCGACTTTATTTATTTATTTTTCTTTTGTGTGGAACAGCCATAAATTCCCTCAATCGGCAACTAAGTTAACTTTATCTCTTAATCATGTGGTATTGGCGGGTTTTCTTCTAGCTTTCTTTTCTTGGTTGGTATACAAGCAAAAAGTTTCGTTTCCTCATTAATTGGCTGAGTGCAGCGGTCGAATTCTTCTTGTTCAGTCTTGTCAGTGATTTTAGTGACTTCTTTTTCTCTTTCACGATTTTTATTGATAAACCATCCCTGTGACATCGATATAACAGTAACAATTTTTAAACTTCGTAATGATTACGTGTTAACCACAGATGATTATTTATTTATGCGCCTATTTTAACTTTTAACGCGAAAAGCCTTGCAATTCTTCACTTCCTAGAGTTTTTTTCTCTGTCCATCTGTTCCCGCAGAATAGACAGACCCAGTTGACGAACACATGCAATTTATAGACAATACACCTGTCGCATAGTCTTAGGGACTTCGGCCATTATTCCAAAACAACAATAACTTTAAATAAATATATTATATTGATATATGTATAAAAAAAAGAATCAAGTATCACATGGAATCAAATAACTCACACGGGTACACATCACTAGAAACTCAGTGTTGAAGAAAAGTAAGCAAGCAAGGGAATCGGATGCTGTTTTCATTTTTATAAATTTAACACAAAATTCGTTTTGTAAAGTGATTATAAAAATTACAAACTTTTGAAATTTTTAGAGTGCGAATAAGGCAATTTCGCATTAAATGATCCAATAAAACTTGATAACAAACAAGAGTCCCAGCAGTGTATTTTATTTGATAAAATATCCAGTATGAAGAAACAGCATACCAAATTTGAAACTCTAAATCTAATGAAATGGCGAAGAACTCTGGGAAAAAAAAAATCTTTGTTTTGTTTCTCTTCTTTCCCTCTTTCTCTTCCATAGACGTTTCTAAGGGTCGCATCGCTCAACTGGTTATGACCAAATTTAGAATATAGCTGTTTATAACTTTGTTTGTTCCCTTAAGCCTTAAAATTGCACTTAAAATCAAAGAGAAGAAATGTTAGTCCACTCTTCTGTAATACCGCCTCATTCAGCTACTTTTAAATAAATTTGAAAACATTTTTTTCTTGCGTTGGGTAAGGTCCCTGGCAATTTTGGCAAATCTGGAACAAAACGCAAGGCGGGATTGGTAATGGAGGATAAAGTAAAATGACGCAATCTTCGGTGCTATCCTGTAGAGTAAACAAATTAGCCAAATAAAAAGGAAGCACGAGGTTGAATGCATTTAGAAGAACCTGCTTGATTAGCATTATTGTTTTGGTTGCTGACAATGTATTCCGAGTAGCACAGGAGCGGCAAGAACAATAAGAATACCACTAATTATAAAAAAACAATGTCAAGAAGTAGCTGTCTTTAAATTGCAGCTAGCGTTCTGCTTCTGCTCAGTCGCCTTTTTACCTATGAGAGGCTTTTTTAATAAGATTAAATTATCGTACTGTTTAATTTCAGCGTTTTTGAGTATATTCTGTGGCATTTGCGAATTCTTCCAAGCAATGCTTTCTGGATAGCGAGATTTAGATAATCAGACGTGGCAAATTTAAGTTTATACACATTCTGTATAAAGTAAATCCTGTAGTATTATAGCTGATTTTGTACAAAAATAACATGAAAGTTAAATATAATGAAGGAAATTATGTATCCATTTTCTACATCTGCCTTCAAAATTTTCTACATGTCGAAAATTTCGAAGTTTGCCACAGCTCAATTTCACTTTAACTATTTGGCTTTGTGAATAACGTCTAACTAACATCATCTGTTTCTGTGACCTGCCTAATGTCTGGATATTTCACGTTATATATGCTTTTCAAAGTCCGAGATACTTCTCTATTGCTCGCTGCTTAACTTCATTCAATATTAATTAAATTCCTTTGGGTTCATTTTGTCTATTGATCAGTATATTAATATCTCTGGCTTCATGGATTTATTTTAATTTGATATTGGGATCTTTACTAAAATTTGTTAATTACCTGAATTTTGGTTTAAATCAGACCATTTATTGGCAGAATTAGAACAAAATGATTCGATTAGAAACTGTTATAAAATTATATTTCACAAATCGCAATAGAATAAGGGTCCATAGTACACATACTAAAAATGACTTCGATTGAATTGCTGTGACATTTGAATAATATTTCCAAATAAGCAGTTGTCGGCCTGGTTAGTTGAGTGGTTAGCACATCCGCTCTCCAAGAAACAGGCCGAATGTTGGAATCCCACCGCGGGTATTGATGTTTGTGATTGTCTTTAGGTGGAAGATGAATTTCATCGTCTACTATGAAACCGCCAACACCGTGCTAATTGAAGGCCTGTAGTGGCTTGAAAAAAGTTCCATATTTGGTATCTAGACCAGGATATCCGGACGAGGTAAAAAGAAATTCCCCTAAAACTAAATCAAGATCCTTCACTGGAGCGCATCTAAGAACCGTTTATTATTTAAACCCTACAAGTATATTCAGGATATTTTATTTTTAATTAAAAAAACAAACACTAATGCCTTTGATTCCCTTATAGGGAGTAGCCCTATCTAACTTTTAGAGGGAGCAGTTCAATCTCCACCGGAGGCCAATTAAAGATAGCTGGGCCGAGACAATCAGTATCCAGCATCCAGTGAAAAGAAGGCGGCTGGCAAGTGCCGCCATTTCGTGGTCCCTAATCCTAACACTATATATTTATTATCTGAGATAGTTTGGGTTCTACGGTCAATTTTCTTGAGTTTACGGACGATAAACCCGAGTTTCTGGCAGAAAAAAACCCGCTTTCCCGGGCCAGAGATCGACTAACTCGGGAATCGGTCGAAGAAAGGCGTAGAAAATGTTCCTCTAGTCAGCGACTAGATTTGAACCTAGGTCTTCTTTCGGACGATCAAGCTCCGTGGAGTGAAAATGTCACTCTTCTACAGAGCTACAACAGACAGCGTATAATTTTAATATTAATTTGATAATAAATAAATTAAATATCAAATAAAAATTAATATATTAATTACTTTTAATGTCCTCGCGGTTAGCGTAGTGGCTGTGCGCTTCGCAACCATATGCACCGGGAAGGAGTGTCCTAGGTTCAATTCCCGTCGGTGATCTGAGAAGCTGAAGGTCCTCAGCCATAGCCAAGTTAGCCGGTCTTCGGCGTGGACAGTGGGTTTTTTTTCCCACAGTGTATTTTGTGTTTCATCCTGCGAAGCAGGCAAACCGGCCTTGAGAACTCAACACTACTGATAGGATACACCGGGGCTTAGGGCTGACCACCTTATCCTGTGAACAGTTGAGGTCCAATGATTAATAATAAAACTCTCGATACCGCAAGGTAAAAAAGGGTAAAAAAGGAAAATGAGATTACTTTTAATAAATCTGTAAAACACCTTAAAAGCCCAAAATTTGCTTAAAAAACGCTTTATCTGTTCTCCCACATAATCGAATCTTAGCCATGGTACTAACGTACTCAACCACGGCACATTATTAATATTTTATCATAAAACTTCTACTCATCCATTCCTTATGGGCAGTCCCCTAATTATAGATCACAGCGAGATAACATAGCCGGAGCTCCATTTCACTACCTCCTCTAAGGGCAAGTATTTATGCCTGTAGACGTGTATGTGTTTATGTGTTTACGGGGCTGATTTCCTTGTTTTGAGGGATTTACGATAAAATCCTAGTAGCTGGAAAAGAACACTTCATCTCCTTATGAGACCGGCTAACTCACCTTTAGATTGAAAGAAAACTGAAAAAGGTTCTTCACCATGTCATAGACGGGTTTCGAACCTGGGGCTTTTCAAACAAATGGCTCGTCTATACTAATAAGATTATCATAAAAATAACTCACTTTTTCTGTTTTCTGACATAAACATTCCCCTCACAGGACTACTTTACCTAGTCATTCATCATTTGTCTTCAGCAACTTAACTTATTACATTTTCTTAATTTGATTACCACCCAAAAAATGTAGTAAACCTATATGACATTAGTACCTTGGGTGGGGTAAGGATTTTTTATTATTATTATTATATTATTTATTTATTTTTATCTGGCTGGGAGACCCTGCTCGAGGGTGTGCTGAAAAGTTGTGATAATCACCATGAAGGTATTGAGATCGAACCATGTAACTTACACATTATTTTCCATATTTTCCACGAAGTGTTATACACTTGTTACAACGCCGCTGCATTATTTGCAATCCTCTTAGCAAAACGTCTTTCCTTTGCTGCACAAACCAGTCCTCGGCTGCAGATATGACTTCATCATCTGTGATAAATTTTGTTCCTTTCAAGTGTTTCTTAAAATTTAGGAATAGGGAATAGTCAGATTGGGCCAAGTCTGGCGAATAGGGTGAGTGAGGCAGACATTGAAAGCCCAAGTTGTGTATTGTCTGTTTGTTTGGTTTCACGAACAGTGTGAGTAGGTGCGTTGCCCTGTAAAGCAACACACCTCTGCTGAGTTTCCCTGCGGCGTTTTTCCTTCAGTACCTCCTTTAAATCATTCAGAGCTGTTGAATAAACTGCTCTGTAACAGTTTCACTTTTTTGAGTACTTGATAAGGATTACACCATCCATATCCCAAAAGACAATGGCGAGAACTTTCCCTGCTGACTTTTGGGTTCGGAACTTATTTGGCTATGGAGAACCTTTGTGTCTCCACTCCATTGACTGTTGTTTGGTTTCTGGGTCATAGTGATGAAGCGATGTTTCATCAAGACTCACAATACGATCCAAAAAATTTGCAACTGATTTTTCAAAATGAACCAAAATCCCTTGAAATAATAGCACACGTTTCTCTTTTGGTCGGCATTCAAACATTTGGGAACCCATTTCGCTGAGAACTTCTGCATGTCCAGATGTTGGTGGATAATAACCCAAACTCGTTTCTTAGATATCCCCAGAGTCTTTGCAATGTTTTTGGCTGGTATTTGTTCATCAAGAATCATGGCATGCACTGCATCGATGTTTTCAGGCGTGATCGCTGTAGAAGGTTTTCCTGACCTGGGGGTATCTGTTGTCTTAGGATGCCCAGTTTTAAACTTGGCCACTCGTCTGGAAACTGTTTGATATGCTGGGGCACAGACCCCTGAAGTCTCACACAAAGTTTGGTGAATCTCAGTTGCGGACTTTCTTGCAGCACGAAAAACGTGATGATAGCCAGCACCTCTGTGTCTTCGAATTTCTTCAAAACCCCTGACATGTCTTCTTATAAATCCTAAAAGTAAAAGGGCAAATTATTACAATTTGATGAAACATAGGAGTTAAAGGATGTTAAGATATGTTCTTTCTTGTGATTAATCAGTTGTTTTTATATCATTTTTGTTCTTGGTGTTTTCCAGAACTTTTCAGTCCCCCCCCCCCCTTCCCCTCGTAGACACCAAGCCACTTCAGACCTCCAATACGCGGCGAAGAATTTTTCTCACACTGGGTAATGAAACTTATCTGCCACTTAAAGACAACCCACACATCCATGCCCACAGCAGGATTCGAAAACCCGCAACCTGTTGGAGAGTGGATAGATACGCTAACCAATTGGCCAAGTAGGTTTGCCACATGCTTCTATTAACTTCCCTGTATGTGGAAGTTAATAGAAGGAATTTGCCGCAATTATAGTAAATGTACGTTATTGAAACCTAGCCTACTCTCTCTTGTAATTCAGTAGCCATTTCAGTAATTTAATTTGGTAGTAATGCCACCTCTATAGTTCAGTCAATATCGACGATACCTTTGATCTGGGTCATAGTGATGAAGCGATGTTTATCACTATGGCCAAAGTTGATTCCGGTAAGGCACAAAGAGCCTTTATATGGATTTTTCAGTTGAATATAAGTTACCGAGTCTCATGCGGTGTTAAAAGGATTTTTCATCCTCAAGGACCCCCCCCCCCCTCCTCCAGTGAATACACGCAGTTAAACAACTTTAGACAGGAATGAGTTTCACCGCCCAGTTCGAGATCACTACTTCTCTTATTGAAGTCTATATAGCCTAAAAAAGTTCCATGTGCGGTATTTAGAGGAGTTTCCGGATTATATTTGTGTGTGTGTGTGTGTGTGTGTGTGTGTGTGTGTGTGTGTGTGTGTGTGTGTGTGTGTGTGTGTGTGTGTGTGTGTGTGTGTTAAATAATATTAGAAGTCCCATCTTTACATTAAATTAGGTTTCAAAGCCAAATTACCTGGGCCGTGTGACAGGGCTGTTGAATATGACACGTTAAGTAGGAAAAGGACCTAAAGGCTGCGACAAATTTAGTTTCCAGATTACTTCAAAGACACCGCTTGTTTACTGTCATAGAGGGGACGTGACTGTGCAGAACACATCTTTCTGTTATAGCCAAATATGTTTGATTTGTTATACCTGAATATTGAAACTCGAGAACCTATGCCTTTGTTAAAGTTCTTAGATGTAACTCTTCTAGTTGTTTGGGGGAAAAATGTATCGACCTTTAAATTATTAGTTTTTTTTAAATTATTTTTTCTCATAAGAGTTGTGAGAAGACTGCTCGTTATGCCAGTAAAGTATGGGATCTTACTTGGAATACCACAGTCCTAATCATTTCCGCCCTTCTTGAATTATGCTTGAACGGCTAATAATTGATTTATTATCATTTGATTAATTTATTATCATTTTTTAGAATCATTTTTTCTGATGTTTCTACTGAAACTAATTTCCTTTACATCAAAACTAATTCTGCAAATTTTGTAAGATCTCAAATACTGAATTTCACTAAAATCCATCCGCTATAACAAAGTTGTTTAAATATATAATTGAGTACGCGGGATAGCATACATATGATGAACAAAAGGAGTAATAGATATGACGCATTTTATGAAATATCTGCAAAATAAAAGCATTTGTTGTGATATAGGACCTAAGTGTCATTCTTATCTGCAACTTGAATTGCATTTGATGGAAAAAAAAAATGAATATCACTTCTTCGACAAGTGATTCATTTTACATTCGTATCTGAGAGAAAAAAGATGTGACCTCATTTCGTGTAAGTTACCATCCTTTAATCTTGACAACATATCGCACGATTACTCAATACATCCTGGCAAAGAAATCCAGTTAACATAAAATAATGAAATCATCGTGAATGAATACCAGTATAGTGATTTATAGTTTTTGAGGTAAGCAAGTTTCAGTGAATAAATTTAATTACCAATTTTTATTTCGCATGAAAGATTTTTAACAAAGTAAGGTATTCTACCATAACTTTATTTTGAAAACAAAATTTATGTGTTTAATATATATATCTTTTTTTCAGGAAAATTAGCTATCAACCTCTCACTTTTCAAAATAGCAACTCATGCAAAAAAACTAATAAAAACGAAAACGTGTGGTTGCTGATGTGTTATTTTATGCACACCCCCTTGCTTCTTAAAGTGCGTTCTGAGTTTATCCATGAGACCTCATAAGCTCACTTTTCCACTCTGTCACTCAGCGGTGATAGACAGCTGCATTAAGACCACAAAGGAAGGCGAGTGGCCTTCAACGAATCCACTGCCACAAACTCATCATCTTGTGCTTTCATGAGAACATTATTCTTTTTTTTTCCTGCGTATAGAACTGGAACTCCTAGTGCATTACCCAGTAAAAGAAGCCTCGTTTATTATTAAAAACACCACACGGCATTGTTGCCCGGGTTTGCCATGTAAAGAAGGGTTTATGAGATTGTGACGAACATAGCATGGGAAGGTCTTTCGGCAAGAATGAGATTTGGTCTGTCTGCATGATGGCAAGCCAAATATTAGGCCGGAAATTGGAACTCCTAGCTGCAGTCTTTTCCACTTACTTGCTGCACATTGGGGACGCCGTTACAGACAAAAAAGAATATATCGGAGATTCACTGTGGTGAAGCAGAACTCTCTCTCTCTCTGCTGCAAGGACTGCTCGAAATACGAATACTGATATTGAAAAAAAAAAAAAGCTATAACAGTCGCCTTACATAATTTTAATTTACGGCGATGAAGAAGTGAGTTTTTTTCTTTTCAGTAATACGGTACTATTCTACCACAGACAACTCTGTTGAAAATGAAATATCAGCATATATATGTATGTTCTAAAGATAGAATGCATCTTAAGATTTATCTTGGAATCTTCCAGTGTATTTTATAAGATTGAGTTCATTTCTCAGTTATAGAGAGAATTGTTTTTCTCCATTTGGTGAGATACAATATCAATATAGTATGTCTACCTACAGAATTTTATGAAACAATATTCCTACATGATACATTCATTCCTACGCCATTCTTACCTCAACATTCTTATATCATAATAAAATGATGCATTGACCTTTAGAAGATTACCAAATTGCACCGTTATTGATTAAATAATTCAGAATTCCAGTCTGGTTTGGAAATCGTTGAGAATTAAACTAATATCATTTGCTCTTCAACCAACACCGAAGACTCTTATACAAAGTCCAGTTATCCTGTATTTTAGCAAGCGACGTTAAATGAATATTAGCACACACACAAAAAAACAGCTTTTTTGTGAATCTTCACAACGTACATGCTCCCTTTATTTTTTTTAAAAAGGGCGATATTCTGCTGCTGTTCTCTGTAGGTACCTATTGGTAGTAAATAATTCGCATGGTATATTTCAAATCTCTTTTAATATTAAATGTAATTTATGACTCGCTAGTATTATGAAGATCGAATTGAAAATTTATCTTTAATTATGCGCGCTGGAATATTCCTTCCAATCCTTTGTTAAAAAATAAGGATGTAATGGGTATTCCGCTGTTATCATTTAAAACTCAACAGTCAAATCACGAACACAAGATGTGGGATGATCAAATCATTCAAGAGGGATACCTCAATTACCACTCCTCCACAGTCTACAATTCGACGTCTGCTTGTAGTTTTTTATTGACAAAAAACATGTTTTATTCATTTCGTCCGTGTATTTTACCAAGACAGTGATTATATGTTTTGGTTAAATATGCGTAACAAGTAGTTCACTTGTCGTAAAAAAAAAAAAAAAAAGTAGGAAAATACAATTTATTAAAATAATTAGCTCCTCTTGTTATGCAGAATTATACGTTACTACATATGAAGTCATTGCAAAACATCAATAATAATATCGTAATAGTGTTCGTTGAGCAATAGTGTTATGATATTGTTGGTATCATGCTAGTGACGACAGACGAAGTTTAATTATTGAAAAGCTTTGAATAAATAATCCAGGAAATGATAATGAAATTTTCAATTTAGCTGTACTAAAAATGAAAAGGCGAACGTAGAAGGTTTTATTAGCATATTTTATTAGTTTTATTATCAAGTGCCTTCGCACGTTTCATAAATAATTTATGAATTCGGTTGGATGCTTCATAAAGCGCCCATATTGAAGACAAGTATAGTTAGTCTATCTTAAAGCCAACCTTCACTGGACAGCAAGCGGAAGCATAAAATTTCTTCTGATCATTTTCAACTATTTTTATTTCCCTTACCTCTCTCTGAAGCCTGTTTTAATATATATATAACAACACCTTTTCCCAAAGGGAATAGGCCGAGCTTCTATAGCACTGACTTTTTTAAGAAAGGTTTGCAGCCAATCTTCATCCTTCACTGATAACGGGCTCAGACTATCAGTGAAGCAAAGCTTTCGGGGGAGAGAGAGCATACGACAGGAGCTAACGCTATCTTGTGATCTTAAATCGTGACATTAGTATTATTTCTTTATAATAGATAAGTATAATGTTAGT
This sequence comes from Typopeltis vanoorti, assembly GCF_054136105.1. NCBI lineage: Eukaryota > Metazoa > Arthropoda > Arachnida > Uropygi > Thelyphonidae > Typopeltis > Typopeltis vanoorti. The sequence continues at coordinate 79,739,479 of NC_143559.1, forward strand.
TTTTGTGAGATGCGGGATTAAAAAGCCAATTTTTCGGAGGTAAACTCTCTCCGTGCCAAAGATCGACTAACTCAGGAACCGGCAAGGGTCGAACCTATAATTGTCTTTCTTTAGTAACCTGGTGCTGTGAAAAAACTTGAAAGAATTTTATATAGCTTAATCGCTTAAGTTCAATCGCTTCTAGTATGATAGTAGTGAAATTCTTCAAACGTTTCAGAAATTAATCAACCATATTAAGTGGGCTTTTGTTACCCGGAATTATGATTCTTGTTTTCCATTCTTGTTGTGATTGCAGAATATATTGATTCACTTTAATCGACTACAGAATCTTCGTCAATAAACGAAAATAATAATACAGGCTTAACAGAACTAGATCGACAGTAACCGTCGATCTATAAAATAATCTGTAATATTTCGATTAAAATAGGATATATGGTTAATATATAAATTTATATTTTTGTTGTAGTCAAATGCACTTAGGAACTCTGAGACTTCAATTTTATTTATCGTCATTATCATCATCATCAATTTCCTGATGTGTACCCTCAAGAGGTATTCAAGCTACTGTGACATCACTACATGAATAAGTTTACATATTAATCTCCTATCCACAATTTTCCTCCAAATTAATCTCTTACTTGTGAGCACTCCAATATTGCCATATTCAACATTCCATGTTTCTAAAGCACTTCTGACTGAATCGATCTACCTAGATCTTCGTCTTCCTCTGGGTCTCTTTCCTTCCATCTTGACATCAAACACCTGTTTTACTAACCTTTCCTTCCCCATTCTATCTGACTGGTCATACCACCCTAGATTAGCTCTGTTTACACATTCTTGAATGCTAATAATGTCAAATTCCTTTCTAATATCTTCATTTTTAATATAATTCTGCCATTGGTTCACTCTCCTAATTTTTCTATGGTCTCTAGTCTTTGATCGAGTGTTTTATTTCTAACCCGGCTCTTAGATCCATAACCTAGAAATTCGTATGACGGCAGAACATTTTTATTTTTAATTATTTAAAATAAGTCGCCCTGAATGGCTCAGTTAAGTCAGTTTCTGGGATCCGCGCGCGCGCGCGCGCGCACACACACACACACTGTTTAAGACCCATTCCTAACCGAATTCAATGATCTTTCAATTTGTTGATATGTTTCGTACTCGGTTTTTCTTAAAAGGCTAGAAAATTTCTCTCGTCTCAGATTGTTGAATGCTGGGCTTTCTAACTGACAGAACATTAAATACACTTCCTCTTGGCTCTAAATATTTTCCTGATCTTTGAAACACCTTAATGAGTGTTTTGTTAAACAATAATATGCAGATAACGGATCGGTTTATCTAGAATACTGTTTTGTATGTACTTTATAGATAATTTATACAGAATTCTCATCTAACTATATCTTATATTCTTTTTCTCTTTTTTTGTAGCAATGTATCTGTTGTTGATGTAGCGCGGTTCGAAGACATGTGCCCTTTGGTTGAAACAAGCCTTTCTAGGCTTAACTGTCTGGATATAATCCTAGTTAAATAACCACCACTGCTAACTTAGAAGCATCAAGAACCAGGGCGAACGAAATTCTTCAAGTCTTAACCGTAGCATCTCGTTTCGGGTTCTGAAGTAAACGTAGTTTGTGTAACAAATACAATGACATCAGTATCTACTTTAATCTACCTCAACATTTAAATTTAGCCACCCTCCTTCCACTACAGTATTCTGTTTCTTGTTTATGCACCGTTTCGATTCCTTTGTTTCCATCTTTTTGTTCCCTTAATCATTGCTGCTCTTGCGGTTCGTGGGAATGTGAGATGCTGATCCGAGGTAACGAGCTCGCATGCAGTGCAGCCGTACAATTAACGCTCTCTTCTGTTTTCTTCTTCTTTCCAGTTAAAGCAATGTATAAGGAATTTAAGCAAGCACCTGTCTCGTGTTTCCTTCGCCGGCGAAATGCGGCCCCTTCCTCGTGTTCCTTTAATGAATTTCAGTGTTTCGACCGTTAATTATATCTTCTCTCGCATAGGGGCGTAAAATACTTGTTTGCATGACTCTCAACTTCATATTTGGTTCTGTAATTAGCAGCGTATTAATTAGGAAGCAGAAATTAATCCACTCTTTCGCTTGTTTTATGTATAAGGAAGAATTTTTTATTTTTTTTTTTAAATCATATTATAATATCTGGCGGATATTGCTAGAAACCAAGCGGGTAATGTCGTATGCGAAAATATTCACTCGGGTTCCAAAAATATTTGGCACACAAGAAAATTCAAGGGTTGGTAGAGAGTTGTTTTGAACTAAGGCTGTGATGCCAGCGTATTTTGCCTGGTGACTGTGTGTATGTGTGTTCTCACCAGTTTGCATGTTCCAAATCGTACCACCCTCGTATGAGAAGGCTAACTCATCTTCAATTAAAAAGTCCGAATAAATGTTCTTCGCTTCCTGGACGGGATTGGAACTCCCTGTCTTTCCAATGAAAAGCCATCGTCAATACTTATACAGATTTTTGCTGGAAATATAGAACATACTCGCATAACATTTTATCTACCAATATGCTTGTTTGAGGAGAAATATTTCACTATTTCTCAGACTGTTGTGTCTAAGCCAAAGATGACGTCATTCCTGAGTGTTTTTCACATCTTTCCCAAACTAATCCCACAAATGCACAATTTCTTGCAGGTCGAGACTGAGTTGTCAAGTCCCTATCGCCCTGTAACTTCAAACTGTCTTCATACCTTTCAAAGTATGATCTTGCATCGCAATAAAATTACAAATATCCAATACCATACCATACCATGAATAGCATCTTCCGCATATTCAGCACTGATATACTTGTAATTTGCTTCACTTCGTAATGAGGACAAAGCATTTCTATTCAAACATTCGCTTGTCAATAGCCAGATACAACCGAACACATCATCATCGGATATCTCATCGTTGGTTGCGGTTAGAATGATTCCATTGGTGCCAAGTTCAACTTGGAAGGAGTGGTTGGATCTCTTTAACCAATCTCTCTCTCTCTCTCTAAATATTAAAGTTTATGATAATTGTATGTGGTTGGCAACTGGGCCATAAAATCACTCTGAATAGAATGCCTTGTTACGATGTGTATATTGAACTTCTCTCCTCTACGCTTCTGGACATTCTTAATGTTGATACGGTTTTATGTGATAGAATTTTGGTTGACAGCATCTACCATCTACAAGCATTCTTTCTGACATATTCTGTTCACCAGTTCTGTTTTTTTTTTTTTTTTTTCGTTCGGCACTAAAATGGCGTTTCTCTCAGGCACGATGTCGCATACACTAGTCTGAGAATTTGGAAGTTGAGCGCGCTTCTTTAATCCACTGAATTCAGCCTGAAAGGTAACGTCTAACCATCTTCGAACTCCGAAGCACTCTTCCTGTCATTTGATTGCACAGTCATTTTAATGAAATGACTGAAATGCATTATGCAGTGATGTTTATACTAGTGCAATACCCCTCCTCCTACGTCAGCCCTTTTGCCTATATTTGAACATCGGACTCCCATTACTTTTGAAAACATAGTGTGCAAATATATAGAACGGATGCATTGGCAGCATAATATTCTTCTGTGTTCATCGTCGATTTGTAGTATGTAACTATGATTAGGTTTCCCTTAGAAATCTGTGTGCGTGTCGAGCTGTAGTTGTCCAAGTTATTATAATCTGCCTCGGAGTTTACTGCACTAGGAGCGTTCAAAAGTGACTTTTCAGAACATCCAAAAAAAAAAAAAAAACTTTTAACAATATAGCGTATTATTTTGCTAGCAGAGCTTAGATTTCCTAATTTTATGTCATTATATTTTTTAAGATCAATTTTTGACATTGATACAGGTGATTGCTGTTACGCATTATGAATCAACTGTCTTTCATAACTCTCATTACACTTAATAACACCCCTAGACAAAAGACAACCCGAAATCATAATGAACTCGTTAAACAATAATGAGCAAAGATTAATTCATCCTTTATTGATATTATTTAATCACATAATCATTAGTTTCTTGATGCTGAGGAGATTGTTAGGGAATCTTGATGGGACCGAATTGTAGTGATTAATGTTTGCTTATAGTTAGCACAGACGCATCTGACATTTGACCCGCTTGAGTTAAAGGTGATAAAGAATACCAAGAGGGAGGGAGAGAGGGATGCCACATACACACCCACCAGATCATCGACAACAACACGAGTCAAATAATAGTCGCCGGTTTTGTAATACGCTCCGTTGATCGGCATCATTTGGGCTATTAATTAAAATAGTTTTATATTTCACAAGCACTTGGAGTCCAGAACTCAAGAATAACAAGACGATGATGTAACATCCTCCGGGTTGACCCTCATTACTATCAGGGCACGTTCCGGGGACTGACAGCTGCGCATGGCATGTGGCCGTTGGCTATCATTAACATCCCTCTTGCAAACCATCTGTGACCGCTAGACCATTAATTAGAAGCTGGTCTTGCTCGAACAAAGCTTTAAAGGCTTTCGGTAAGCCGCAGAAGCTGCGACCCCCACTTCTCATTTCCGGCAGTTTTGTTACTGTCTAGAATGCCGTCATTCGCTGCTGTCGCTGTCATCGATCAGACTCGTCATCTGTTACATAACCAGCCTTCCTTTCTCGGTTGGGCGCAACAGGGTTTATGATTACAAGGGTGTAGTAAACTCCGTAAAGTATTAAAGTAGGATTACTGTTAGCCAGTAAGGTTTAGGATGGTTATGGATATGTGATTTTTATGAACATGCTATTTTATGTGATATTTGTGATGTGTATACTATTTGCCAGAATTATTAGGAAGGAGTTGATCTAAGTCAAGGGTTAGTAACGAGTCAGTCTGGATGGATAGGTCAATCGCAGAAAAATAGCGTACTGAAGAAGAAGGAAATAGTTGTTTTATCTCTGCAGAGAGCTCAACTGGTGTGTGGAATTAAAGTGAAAATAACGGAAATTAATCCGATTAGACTGTTGACACAAGGGATCTTTATAAGTATTAGATTTAATTGAAGGTCAATGAATCGGGTGGTTCATATGGAGATGCCTTATTTACTCGAATATAACTCGCCCTCGGGTTCCTGATTTTACTTTACGAAAAAAGTAATTAAAAAGTTTCGCATATAGTTCACACACACACGAAAAAAGTTTAAAACTTTAAGAAATAGATAGTGAATGTTGTTATGCAGTTTCAGATATTTTGGAATTCGGTTGAAGAGAATTAGCATTTCAACTCAATAATTGTCGGCTTGCCTTTGTCGTTGACTCTCGCACAATCTTGCGTTAATACCGCACCAGGCATATGCATTGAGATGGAAGCGTGAAGGCATTGACTTCTTCTCGATCTTGGATTGCGTGGGGATGGATTAAGATTAAGAGACGATCATTAGAACTGTTGTGCAACCGGACTTTGAGAGCTTGGGCATGATTTCGCCAGAAATAATTAATTTAATTACGGAAGCATTGTCGCTAAAAGATTCAAATATATCGCGTGATGAAGGTGAGCGGCCGATCGCGTTAATAACATTGATAATTAAAAATTAAATTCATTCATTTTATAAAAAATGTGAGCAATTATAAATTATAATGAATACTGAGGATGTAATTATAAACGTCAATTTCGTTTTTTCCTGAAAAAACTTTAGTTTCCGAAAATCTTTCATATATCTTGCACCACGATTTTTTAGCTTTCATTTTTGGAGAAAAAGTGCGAGTTATATTCGATTAAATACGGTAATAAAAATTTGCTTGCCAGAAATTGAAAATTTTCATTCTCGCAAACTTGCTGACACCTTAGTTAACGTAGTACAATGGCCTCGTAGACTTAATGGCTTCAACCGCAATTCCAACCAACTCAGCTGTACTTGCTTCGTGTTCAGTACCTTATTAATTGATTTAAACATTGTATTTTAGTTTTCACTGGTCCACGCAGTTAGCCTAGTGGCTTTGCGTAAGGAATTTGAGCATCTTCCTCGGGCATAGCCAAGTTAGCCGGTCTTGGGCGCTGGCAGTAGTGTTTTTCCGCCAGTTTATCTGGCATTTTTCATCCCGCAAGCAGGCAAACCGGCCCCGTGAACATACGCCTCTACAGTCAAAAATATAACTCCCCCCCCCCCCCCCCCAGTGGCAGACTAGGCGATATGTGGATTGGGAGTGGTACTAACAAGAAGTCGCATCTAAGTAACACGCGGACCCTGCATATGAAACGGGAATAACGCGTAGTGAAAGAGAATTTTAGTTTTTACTTGCGTTTACTAATAGGAGGAGTGTTTAAATATTATTATTATTATTATTAAAAGGAGGAATTTGATATGTAAAAGTTGTCATACTTTGCTTTAAGGGACTCCTTTTTATACAGATACGCTTACGCATTTTGCGAAACGAATCTAAAAATAGCATAAAATCCATATTTCTGAGCCTGCAATTTCTATTTTAATATTGATTAAAAAGAAATTCGACAGAATTCCATCGTTTCTGAACTGTACTAAAAAAATCAATATATGTATATCCAATTTTCTGCATATTGAGCTAATGTTTTCCTTATTTATTAAATCCTAAACTGAAAAACGAAAATAACTAATATTTTTTTTTAATTTAATAATTAAAGGAATTGTATTGATGTATAAGTTAAAATAAGTACACAAAACTTGGAGTTGGTGGTTCATTTTAACCGGGAAATGCTGTCTTATTTTAAAAGTTCGTCATCACTAAGTAAATCTTCATCAATACATCAAATGAAAAGTGAAGTTTGTGTGTGTGTGTGTGTGTGTGATTGATTGACTGACTTCAACACTTTTTTTTTTTTTTTTTTTTCAGGTGTCGGCGATACATGTTACACAGCTGCAACCGTCCCAGTAATCTTCGGAGAAAACATTCTAACTGGTTGTTTAATCCATCTCCGTTCCGAAGACTTCGAAAACTGCACAGAACTTAGGTGAGTTATGATTATCCAGCCTTTAAGAATGTTATATACACTATATATACTATACATAGTTTAGTATATATACTATCCTACAAAAATAGTTGTGAGAACGTGCACTGTAAACAAATCTTTATTGACAGAAAGTAATAACGTGTTTACTGCCGTGGGATTTAATTTCATCATGGAAGGCTTGCTATTATGCTCTTTTCTCCTTTAAATTATTCCAGGTCATTCCCTACGTGTTCTTTGTAGTTGAGTTCTGTTTGGGCCACTGCAAGGTTCCGAGGTAATTATCTTTATCTTCAGACCTCCATAGTTCAGTCAATAACGACTATTCCCTTGTTGGAAAGAACTACCTTTGAATCAGGAGAAGGACCTTTATTGTTTTGTTGTTGTTGTTGTTGTTTGTTTGTTTCCCCATTTAAAAGCGAGTTAGCCGGTCTCATATGAAGGTGGAATTTTTTTTCTCCCGGAAACGCGGGTGTTTTTTCATCCCGAAAAAAACACAGCAAACCGGCCATAAGAATACACGTAATTAACAGACATAATGCATTGGCTTAATAGCCTTAGCTGCTTTGGTTATAATTCCGAACAATCCAACTTTTCAAACCACATGTTTATAATTATTACATGGAACGTTTTCATGTTTGAAGATGTATAGCCAATACATTTTATCATAAAATTGACACAATATCCTATACTCATTTACTCCACACTTCCACACTCGTTAACCTGGACATTCATTGTTGTCCAGAACATCATTGTTGAAAGTAATAGTTGCGCCATGACTAGTGTACCTAAATTAATAACACGAGAAGCGGCGACCCCATATCTTTACACTGTCGCCTTCCAGACTTGATTTCATTGTTGAGACAACACACACAAATGAAAAAGCGTCTCCAGTGACCCTTACACATTCATCAGACTGGAAATGTTTATCTCATAACTCGCTTCCCAGGACAGATTCGTATTGTATTGGCCGATACCAATCGACGATATGTATTCGTTGATTCGTTGAAAAAGCGATTAAATCCTCCTGCCGTGATCCTCTCGCTTTTTTCACTGCTATCGGTCAGAATTTTCATATTGTGGACTCATTGTCAGCGCCATCTACTGTGAATCACTGTTAAGTTTTTTTCATACTCATTGTACAGTTTATATGATTAAAATAACTTCGTAAAGCGAATCATTGATCTTGATAAGCTAAAAATTTGCATAGTCACATCCCAATTCTCTGCAATTTGAGGTATAACCTGATTTTTTTGGTAGGATGATGTGTGACAAATGCTCGTTTCAGCATTTGTCTAATCAATTTCTGGCGTTTTTCTTTATTTTTTGATAGACTTCCGAATTTTTTCTCATCTTGTTGAGACATTAGTTACAAATGATCATGAATTGTATTGGCAACATAGCATATACTGTATACACATAATAAATCCACTTTCTTAGTTTAATGATTAGTAGCATTATGAGTTGTAGATGATGGAATTTACAGATAATCATGGTTCCCCTTTCGTATAATTCTGTTTAGTGCAGATATGTCAATGTCAGAATGATTTGGTCGTTGTGTTTGCTCCTCGTTTGTTAGGGATTCATGCATCAGTTACGATATCCAACATTGATGCTTCAGTAATCCAATAAGCTGATGTAATTTTATAGCATGTAACTATTTGATGGAAATCACCCTTTGGTTCAAGTCTGTTCATGCGTCTCGTTACTAGTCACACAAGTGCTTGTGATTCCTCTTCTGTGTACAGCAATAGATCATCACTCCATCAAGTGATAGACCATTTTCCTCTGGCAGTATTATGTCATTGGATAGAGCTCAGATTAATTCGTACATATTATATTCCTAAAGAAGGGAAATCACTATTTAGTTTTCATTATTGTAAACACACGATCTTTTCATGTTTAAAGACGCCATATTGAAATTTTTAAGATAAATAAACAGGAAATATGTTTTAGGCCACACACACGTCAAAGACTACGTGATAATAACATAATAAATTAGCTACACTAGTGAAGGGATGCTGTGTTCTTGTGTTCACTTTCCCGGCGTTGTGGATCCCTTAACGAAGTTGTGAGTTGATTAGTTGTCAAGGCGACCAGGTGCATTAACGTTGCAGCCCAGTTCCACTCGATTCTGTAGTTGCTAATGTCGTTATATTTTGGAAGCCGCTTCTCTTTTCTTCCATAATGAACGTGAACAGGGAGAAAATTGTCGTGGCCTACGACGAGCATGCATTTATTCCATAGTACAAAGGACAACACTCTGTTCTTGTGTTTGCGATGACGCGCGTTGGTTAGAAGAGCACAAAGGCTGACAAATTGCAGCTAATTGCGTATTATTAAAGGCTGGTTAAATGATGAAAAATAATTCTTCAAATTCATTTAATTTCATAACGCGGTTTCTTTGGTGTTATATAAGCGATGACAATATCTACCTTCAGTTTTAATACACTTAAGTAGATGGAAAGCTTTACTGGAGGTCATGCTTACTGGAGATCACGTGATTATTGTTGACGAATGTAGGACAGCAGTGTCACACCTCCAGAACTTTACAAGGATTACGAAAACTATCATCATCGAAGGATGAGCTGTGAACGCACGTGCACAGTATTTTCATTACTCATCTCTTGTTCCTTGTGATCGCATATGTTGTGAATGCAGAAGTCACTTGTTGGGAGGAGTTTTTTTTTTTTTTTTTGTTGTTATCGCTGTTTAGTTATTAAGAATGCTATTCTTAGAGAAGTAAGAAGCGAGAAACGTTTTGACCTCTCTCTCCCTCTCCATTCGAATCTCCATTGTACAATTACCTACAATTAATTTCACCGATTTCTTTGATCGACATACAATACAATATTAGTATTTTATTTTTTTATTTTTCTCGGATACTTATTTAGTTTCCTCATTGTCGAATATACCTATTTGTATTGTCATTATCAGGCTAACAGGCATAATGTCAGTATCTCCGTTATTATGCACCCTATTAACTTAATGGGGCGCAAAACCGAAGCAAAATTGAGATTTATAAGTTAAACAAGAACAAAAATATAAATAAAAATATTTAAAATGACAATCATAATTGAATCTTCATAGTTCGGGTGATTCCAAGGAAGCTGTTTGATTGCAAAAACAAATGACGCTAACTACCCTTCACCAAGACATTTTCATTTAAAATGTAAATAAGCAGGCGTCATAGAGAGATGGAGAATTTTGTCCCCTGAAAACTTGTGTTTTCTCTTCTCTAAAAAACAGGCAAAGTGGCCCGTGGGCACGCACACACACAAACATATATCTACAGACGAAAAAAAAAAAAAAACACTCACTCTTAGAGGATGCAGCAAAGGCATTTCAAGCCGGTTGCATTTATTGTCTAAAATCCTTAAAAAAGAGACTAAATCGTCTTGGACAAATTGAATGGATGGTTAGGTGGAATTACGTTATGATGGTTAGTCACAATTACTTCGCCTTGTAAGAAGATGCACTTTATGGCTATTCGTTCAATTTAGTTGTGTTCTCTCGCTAAATATAAATTAAAAAATTAGCTTCTATCAGCCGACCCAAGTTTTTTTTTTTTTTTAAGTTTGATTTATCAAAATAATTTATAAACGAAAAAACATGCTAAGATGATTTTTGTTACACGATCAAATTTGCGTTACGTAGGAGAAATTTCTGGAACAGTCGAGTAAGGAATCATCCAGCAACTTGTTTTTGTTTTAAAATATTTTGGCTTTTAAAAAAAAATCAAGTTAAAATTTCGAAACTTTATGGTAGAGTGGCTAAAACTTGCTTCTGCCTCTCTACAGATTTATGAATTAGGCGATTTAAACCTGATTCAATAATTGGCTCGTAAAGGTAATTAGTTCAGTTGCATTTTTTTTTGTTTTGATGTGCGACATTCAAAAGTCGATTCGCGTGTTCATATTTGAGCCAGTTGTTGAATTCATAAAATATATACAAGTTTTTATGCGTGTATCCACATGAGAATATTAATGCCAGAAAAGTTGCTATTTTTCCGATTTAATGATTCATATGCACATAAAAAAACATGTCTTTGTTTTATTTATTTTCTGCTAACATTTCAGGATCTTAGTAATCTACGTTTTTTTGTCGTGCCTTGGTTTTTGTTTCTACGGGACAATTTGCAGGGGGGGGGGGGATGGTACAAAATATCGTGAATGTATACAAATCAAAATTCGGATCTGGCTAGAATAAATTTAATAAAACTTTGGTATTTGTGACGTACATCAGATTACGTCCAAAATGTCAAAGTGTCCACGGAGTTCGTTCTGCTTTCCGTTGAATCAAAGATCTATCTGAAAGTAGATTAGTAAAATTTAGACGAACAATTCGAAATGATACTAATCATTTCGCACTGGCTGAAAAAAAAAGTTAATTAAAATTTATGTTTACGATCTCTTCTAAGTTTTGTCGTTATTTCAATTGTGGTTTTAGTCCTTGACAAAATTGGGTAGAACAAAATTATATATGTAGAGTGTGGCAGCAAAAGGACGGATCGAAGTTTCATGAATCGACCTCTAACTTTTGACACACTTGGATTTTTACAAAAGTGCTTACTATTTGATAGAACTCTTTAAAGAACGTAAATTGTTACATTTATTACCGTCATCTCGAAAATAACGAAAATATTGACATTCAAAAATTCGAATGAATAGTTCAAACTGAATTATATGTAATCAATTATAAGAAGTAGCCGATGTCATATAATTTGAGCATTTAAGATTGTAATTAGCATATCTTTTCGTTTTCCTTAATAACTGGACCGTTTCATGGATAAAAGCAAGCAAAATGAAAACATTTCCTTTCTGGTTGGATGAAATTTGGTGTTTAAGGTTTCTATTACAATTTGGAGAGTGATTACAATTTCGTTTTCAATTCGGCCATTCTAACTTCCAAATATTAAACAAAACTATATATATGAACTGTACAGTTATTGTCATAATGGTTTGTGCTTACTTTACAAGAATGTTACTACGAAACGTACGATTTTATGATTGCGTCTTTAGTCATTTTTTTTACTCTTTTTTTTTTTTTCTAATCGAGTTCGCATGAAATATTAATTAGTGACCCTTTATCTACTTTATAGTTAGTAGAATGAATTTGATCGGTCACTTATAAGACAGATCTCATGTTTTTTGGGTTATTATTGCAGGCTCAAAACCTATGAATTGCGAAATTAGTTACCTATATTTATCAGACGGCTGTCTGAATTTGCTGATAAAAATGTAGAGAAATTATGAAAGGTATTCCAACTTGTTCAGAACCATCAACATTAAAATAAAACAGTTATACACAGTGATTTCCTAGTAATAATACAAAACTTGCATTTATATGAAATTTGTTATCTATCAATGCAATGATGTAACCAGGCATTGCATATGGAAGGTGGGTGTTATAAAAGTAGTTATTCTGACGCTTTGTGTGTGTGTGTGTGTGCGCGCGCGCGCTTGACAAGACATTGTTGCTGAATGTTGAATTAATTAAAAATGATGAAAAAATTAAATTAAATTAGCGATTTATGGATCGTTGTGAATTAACATTGGAGCTATTACTGTTTTTTTTTTTTTTCCGGTACCACTCATGGCACCAAAAATTCGTTCGATCCATCAGGTACGCTTTTATTGAAATTTTCATGTAGTCTCAGCATTGTTAAATGACCATAAAGCTTAGAATGGCCCGAACTCTTCTGAACTTCCTGAAAAGAAAAGACGTCTTCTAATATATTTTTAACGGATCGAATCCATAATATTAAACCGAGAAATATGGTTTTCGTCACTAGCACGCCAGTCTGGTGATTTATCAGAATGATAATTTGGCATTCTAGTTGATAACAATTGATTCGTTTTTTTCTCTCGTTTTTTTCTTCTTTTCATTTCTTCTGTGTATAATTATGAAGGAAAGAAATATAAAAAGCAGTTTCCATTACGTTCACTTAAATATTCAACTGAAAGTATTGGGAAAATTAACTGTGCTCATTAAGTTTGGAGATTCCTTCTTTATATTCGTCTGTGCTTTTAATCGCTTTGCTTATTGCCCAGTCATGTTTTCTTCAAGTCATTCCATATTTCAAAGTCTGATATATTGACTTAATTTAGTTATGTTTTTGTTCCCTCGAGTTCCCGACATTTTCAATTTTCTGTTTAATCCTACCTTCGAGAGACTTATTCGTTTACTGCCAGTTCTTCGGTCTTATTCTTTCGGTACAAACATTGGGAAATATTGAAGTAATGGCCAATTATTTAAAGGAGAGGTTGTATATCTTTCTAAATTAGTTGTGACAGTTTATAGGTTGGTAGTACATTCTCCGCTTTTAACAGCTCCTTTGGGGGACGAGAGTATTACCAGTAAATACACGCGCGACTTTACTTGTAGAAAGACAGATGGAGCCATGAGTAAATGAACTTTGGGATGCGATAAAAATTCGACGTAAATTCAATAAAATATTGACCTTATTTTGTTAGAGAGGATGATGAATGTTGTTTGGAGATATTTCTCATGTTTATAGCAAGAACGTGGCGAATGTGTATGCGCGCGCGCACATTGCTTCCCTTATAAAGTCAGGAGTACACTGTGTTTGATAAACCTTCGCGATTCTAGACCGTCCAAGTTTTATCATTATATTTCGATGGGATTTGTCTTTTGGGACTTCACTTCGAACTAGCCTTTTACTGCGCCACGGCGTTTGTGTATATGTATGTGTTTCTTTTCTCCGAGGGATGTCACGTTTCTTTGCCTTAACTTTGACCTTTTGGTTTGCTGTAAAATGGCTCGGAAACGCCTACCTCAAAGGATAACTTTAAAAAAAAAAAGCTTTATTATGAATTTATTATTGGATGGATAGAAAAGTGAGAGTTCCACATCATCAATTTTTCTAGCAGAGTCAGAGGACCAAAAAGTAAATTTGAGCAATTTTATTATTCAGTTTTATGACATAAAGAATTTATAATTAGGATGTTACCTACGTTTTTAAGATTAAAAAATAATAATAAAAGTAAAACGCGAGGTTGTTCTCGGATAATTTAGTGCTGATGTCTACGTGCAGATGGGATTATGAGACTGGAAAACTATAACCTTTTTTTCTTGTAGAATATAATAAGAAGAATTCGCGTGCTTTGTTATTGTTGTTGTTTTAATTTTTAATGATCAACCTCTAACAAGGGAGGCTGCATAACCCAGAACCCATCATCATTATCTGTAGGCAAGAGGTTCAGGAAAAAGTAAAAACCCGTTGATGTGTGTCTCTTGAACAACTGAGGTTGTAGTCTTTGCGGAACCACTTCTAGAAGGCGGTTCCAAATAGCAGAGGTCAAGGGAATGGAAGAAGAGAAGTTAGTTCGGTGTTTGAAGCTGGACAGTAAATGAACATTGGCTAGCAGCTGATGGTGTTCTTGCAGGTTTAAAAGAATGTGGAGGAATAATGATGGCTGCTATTGGAAAAAAACACTTTTTGTGGAGACTTAGAAGACTACGTTTGTTCCAAAAAAGCCAGCTTAAGGAGAAAAATCGGATTTTCTCTTGAGAGCTGGTTATTATCAGAGACAAGGATTAGTAAAATGAGTCTAGAGAAATAAGAGAACTACATTTTAGTAGGTTGCATCAAAAATGAGTAGCAGGAGGAGGAGGAAGAACTTAGATGAAAGTACAGAATCTTGGAGTACTCTGGCCTTGGTGATGAAACTAACTATATAGTCTCACAAAGAGCTAAGGCCATACCATAAGATGATAGTTTGATTTAGTAGGTTTATGGTAGTTAGCGATAAAGATGACCAAGTCCTTATTAAAGGTTCGCATCCTATGCGGAATTTGAACCTAGATCTTTCCAACCAGTAGTCTTCGCCGATACATGCCCACCAAGGAGCGGAGATGGAATTATTATTTGGCTAAAAATCCTCTTGAAGTTGTTGGGAAAATATATGCTGGATTAGCTTGATCATTTAATGTTGACGATTGGTATATTTTTGAAGTTTGGTGTGGTCCACATTTTGATTTTTATTCATGTATACTTATGAAATCACACGTATACCATAGTAAAAATTATTTATTATACAAATATTTCGTCTTATTTACTTAAAGATATCATCAGTGCAAGTGAAAAACAACAGTAATGAAATCTGAGCAAAAGAAACAATAGAGCGCATGCGTTAGTTTAGAATCCCCCTATGCGTGCAAGCGCCTGTTAGGATAAAAACGCTGCTGAGCTATTCAAAAATAAAAACAGTATAAAGATAATAAATAAAATATAAAGATAATAAATAAAAGGAAAATAAAAATAAAATAACAAAATATATATATTTTATACAGTTCAGGATAATGTCACAAACTTGAGATATAGATAGGCAATCATGATGATTAAGATCGGTCGAAGTAGAGGTTCTGCACTTTCCATGAAAGTGTGGTGGATGGTGAGCATGTGCATTGCATCTGCTCACCATCCATCTCAAAAGTATAACGTTGTAAAATCTTTAGCGTCTAGAGCGCACCAAATTTGTACCTCCGAAGGTTTCTCTCCAACAAGAACTGGAAACTGTGATTCAAGCAGCTCTATTCATTCGAGCAAAATTTATTTTAACTTATTTAAATCATTGATTAATATGAACACTATACTCACATTTGTTCTGAATTTGTATAATACCTACAAGTACTCACTGTTCTCTTCTCGGTGCGTATTGTTAAAAATAAAAAATAAAATAAAAATGTTGCAAAGACAATGTAACATTTTTCCTTTGTTCGGAAAAACTCTACCATCTAGAATTCTACGAGCCATTCGGCTGAAGCTGAATTAGCCAGAGAACACTCAGTTAATAAACATAATATGCTGGCAATGTGGACTCAATTACCTCTTTCATAAACTAGCATTAATCTTGCTATTCTCTCTCTCTCTCTCTCTCTCTCTCTATATATATATATATATATATATATATGGATTTATGATCGGATTTATGATCGTAAATCGTCGATCATAAATCGTCGAAATGGATTTATGATCGTAGAGCCTCCTTCTGTAGCTGTTGTTTACCACAAAGGCAGTGGATTCGAATCTTGCTTAAGACATGGATATTTGTAAAAGCCTACTGTGGAGTTTGTATAGCTTTCTTTTCTTTTTTTTTTTTTTTTTTGTCTTATTTTATAATCTTTTTCTCTCATTTCAGATCCCAGACTTGGTCGCTGTTATCATCTTTGGTATCGGTTAATTATGTAAGTGTGGGAGGAGACCCAGATCCACTGAATTTGGATGATTTCGTTCCTATACTGAGGTAAAAAATAAATAACTTTTTTTGTGCAGTTATCATTATTTTATGTACGGATTTAAATCAATATTTTTGTTGCTTTTATTAAGAACAAAAAAGATTTCCTTTTCATATATGTTGTATTTTGTTTTAGCAATTTGCTCATATTTTATAACAATGTTACGGCCGAGTTGTATAAAGGGAATGGATAGACTACGATAATGATGGATTTTTCTAAGGCATTTGATAGGATGCCACACGAAAGGCTGTTGCATAAACTGGAGAATATGGGGCTGGAATGTAAACTCTTGACTTTGATCAGGGAATGGTTGACAGACAGATATCAAAAATTGGTATACAGTGAGTGTGAATATGCCAGATTTAAGGTGACCAGTGGTGTGTGTCTCAGGGATCTGTCCTTGGGCCATTGTTGTTTGATCTATACATTAATGACATCGGTTAGGGTCTATCTAACATCAGATGTGCAATTGTTCGCCAATGATGCTAAGATAGGCAGGGCAATCAGGGATGCTACTGATATTCAGCAATTACAAAATGATTTGAATAGACTGGAAATTTGGTTAAACGAAAATTACTCTCAGTTTAATGTTAGTAAGTATAAAGCTATGCACTTTGGCGTGTTGAGATTTCCAGTGACATAGTATATTAGCGGGGTTATGCTACAAGAAACTGATCAGGCTAGAGATTTTGGCATAAGGTAGACAGGAATTTGAAGTTCAAATTTCCATAGCAAAAGTTGAAATGCAACTCAGAGGATAATGACAATGGTGAAACGAACCTTAACATATAAGGATAAGGAAGTGATTTTGCCTCTATAAGACTGATAAGACCACACCTGGATTATTGTGCACAGATTTGGTCTCCCAGGTTCCAAAGGGATAAAGAAGCTGTGGAAAGGGTGCAAAGAAGGGTCACGAAGATTATGTCCGGATTATGCGACTTAGATTATGAGGACAGATTGCGAGTTTGTGGATTACAGACTCTAGTTAACAGGAGAAAGAGGGGTGATATGAGAGAAGTCTATAAAATTTTGAATGGGTGTTATAGGATTTCAACTGATGAAATTTTTCGTTATATGGAAGGTGGGGAAAGAACACTGGAGGCATCAATGAAGTTGAGTTTGTTCTTCGCAGTCAAGAAATGGATGAGAGCTAGGTTTTTCTCCCAGAGAGCAGTGAGTGAGTGGAATAATTTACCCTTACGCGTAGTGAGTGCATCTAGTGTGAATGAATTCAACGGTAGGTATGATAACTGGATTGGGTAGTTTATGCCTCCCTCGATGAGTCCTTGACTCCCTGGAGGTCTCAGATAATAATAATAATAATACAATGCTTATTATAACCGACTTCGAAAATATTATGCAAAATAACATTTGGATTGTCAATAGAATTTAAAATCTACTGTCGCAATTAGCAAAATGCAACTAAAGTTATTCCGAGACTAACTGGATGAAGTTTACTCAAATTTGATATTTGGAACGCTTATAAAAATTTGAATTTCAAATTTTGTTTCAGTCAAATCATTTACAGGAACACGAACAGGAAAAATGGGTCGAAAGTATATATCCCAATAGTTCTCATTCTGCCTTTAATGAAATTTGGGATTTACGATATATACGCCAGAATATACTCATGTGATGCAATTTTGATTTCAGTGGGCTCATTTTATTTGCGAAAAAATTCAAAGTGATATTAATAATGCATTCGACTAGTGGTAAATTGAAGGAAATTTGGAATTTTATGTCTAGAAATATAAGTGGAAAGCCGGTTGACGGGTGTCTCATAAAGGTGCTATCCCTATTAAAATTCATCTGTTCATTTCAGTTGGATTATTGTAATAATGGTAAAGTGTGTGTGTGTGTGTGTGTGTGTGTGTGCGTGTGCGTGTGCGTGCGTGCGTGCGTGCGTGCGTGTCAAGCATTACCACATTAAATTGTTTTTATATTGCTGTTTCCAGGGACGATCTCGACTCCGTCAATTTCACTGATGACGCGAGTGATGCAACATTACCATGGAAACAGCGGCCGGAGCGCTTCGTACTGAAATGTACAAAGGTTCCTCATCACCTTCAGATTTCTATAATGTATACGGAAAACGGACGAATTGGGGATCACTCTGTGCTTACTGTAATTGGAGCAGAAGTAAGGTAGGGCTTTAGAATTAGTTCTTTTCGTCTCATATCTGTGCACGCACCATTTTGGTTTTATTGTCCGAACGGTAATCGTACTTATAAAAGAAAAAAATAAATAAAATATTTCTCTTTTGCCCAAACTTAAATTATTTTAAGATAAACTTTAAAAATTGAAAAAAAAAAAAATAATTAGGAACGCCAATAGTTCGTGTTTGAAAAAAAAAAAAAAAAAGCTTTCTTACAAGGAATAGATGAAAAATCTTATCAAACTCGGCAGACTCCATTGTATGGTATGGTATGAATAATAATGATAAGAATTCTGACGAAACTTAAGTGGAGTTAATTTCTTACGTACGTATTTGCACTTTTCATACTTGTGTTCCACTGGTGTGTGTATTATAAATGAGCACCTTGGCGCCCCTTATTGATTATAAATTTAATTTGAGTTTCGTATGAATCTTATATGAATAATCAACCGTTTCTCTGTATCTAATATTTCACTAATATTTACTTTTATAAAAAAAAATTACAGATATGCTTAGCACTTTTTGTGCTCTTACAATTAGTCGTAAGGAACTATTCTTCACAATATAATTTAACACTAAGGCAAACCCTTATATATTTTGAAGCAATTTAATATCTCCTGATGAAGGAATTAATTTTAAAATGCTTTCATAATGGATGCATAATTTTAAACATTTTAAAACTGTATTAAAATTAAAGTCATTTTTTCTCTATGGAATACTTTCTCAAAAAACTATCCCTGGCTAATCCGAATTCGGTTTCGAAACAAAGTTATGACAGACGTAAGATATGATGCTTTATATTTCATCAGTTTTTTGCTTCTCTACTGTGGTTTTACACTCGCATTTTATTTCATCCCTTTTATCTATTCGCAAATACTGTGAAATACCTCTTACATATGTTACCACCCTGTTTATAAACGTCGGCAACAATGGTAAGAAGTATATGAAGACCACCCTCCAAGTCTCTTTCTTTGCGTCTTAGGTCAGTTTTGTGGAGCGGACAAATAACTTAGTTTGTATAAATCTAATTATATGCCGTGAAGATCGCGTGTCTTCAGTCACTTAAAGTCCGATTTTCAAGAGGAAAAATTCCAAGATCCCAGCTGAAGAATGCTGCTGTTATAGTATGAAACCAAATAAGTCATCTTCAGTTCAAAAAAACACTTGTAATTATTTTTGCGTCCCCAGAATTCGAATCCAGGTCTTTTTCGATGTCATATATCTGAGTCAGTGTAGTGTCGTTTGTATATAAATACACAGTATATGCATTATTCACACCGCTGTTCTAAATTAACTCTCAGTTCCACACCAGAGGCGTAAAAGTCCGCTTCAAGGCTCCATTGTCGGAGGCCAAAATTCGGAAAACCCGCGACGAAACAGTATTTCACTTTATAAATATTTCATTGTAATAAATTTGTTTCCATTGCTATAGTTGTACATTTTCGATTCGAAAATTTCGAATGAAGGAATAACAGGAAAAATGTATGAATTATGGAACAGATACAAAATTAAACAATTCTAGAATCCTGTTAGAAGACAACACATAATTTTTTTATTTTATTTTTAATGTCATTTCAGGCCTTAAGCATAGTGTAGAATGGAGCGATGTTCAGGATGAAAGTATAAAATGCTTGAAAACTTTAGTAATACGAATTTACGTGTTCTTGGATATTGTCTATCTATCCTTCATTTAGAAACGAGGGTTGTTTAAGTGTGGTTATCCGAATGGTAGCCAGTCTGAACACGATCAATAAATGAAATGATGACTAAAGTATGCCTCTTATGTGGAAGAACGAAAGCCATACAGCGGATTTATAAGATTTTTTTTTTTGAATATTTATAAAATTATTTTCAAGGCGTAAACGAATTTCCAAAGAACCATTGGTTGACTTTATATTCTCGTAAGGAACACGTTCCACGCAAAAATAAAAACAGAACGAAAACTTTATTTATTATTTTTTTGAATTGTGCAACACATTTTAATAGTTTGGGATAAGAATGAAGAACTTTTTACACAGCGAGTGTCTAAACACAAAGTTCTTAGTTTGCGTGGCGCTAGTTTGACGTATTTCTAACAACAACAACAAAACAACAAAAAAAATCTTTCCATCAAATATTTGAAGTAGAAGTAGAATATTTATACTGTATATATATTAATTATAATATCGGGTGATCACTCTTTCTTCTTTTTTTTACCTGTTTGGTTAACGATAGAATTAATTTTCACAAGCCAACAATTTCTTTTCTTTTTTTAAAATTTTGTTCCTGTCATCTGGAATGCACGCAAATACCACAGATTCACCATTCCTTGTCTATAATGATGAAAAATATTTCACGTGAAGTCGCGAGAGCGAGGTGGGAACACTGAGTAGATTTTCCAGTCGAAAATAAAACATAATATTTGACTAAAACAAGAATTAAATGGATAAATACGATATTTATCACTTTCATATATCCAAAACAGTTTTCGTTTGCTGTGGAGCGTTTTTCTTTGATATTTTTGTTTTCAAACCAGTAATTTTAATTTTTACTTGTTAATGTCTCATTTTTTTGTCCGTAAATCTAATTGACAGAATTTGCTATGAAATGGCAATTTTGATTTGATACAATTATTGTTAATTTCATTCTTAATTGAAAAAAAAAAAAAAGATAAATGATTTTTTTTTCTCTTGTAATATTATGGCTTTTTCGTCTGCTATTCTCTGGGAAAGAGATTAAAAAATACCGTCCTGTCATTCGACTTAGATAAACAGACTTAGAATGAATTAGAATGCGTTATTTGAACAGCTCTGACAGCTTCTTTCATACAATCTAGACAGCGATCGAATACATATTCCCAACACTTAATTACAATTTTTAGTTCGCTTTACTTTCAAAGGTTTCGATTTAAATAATCGGAGTTTAGCATGCGTTCACTATTGACAGTCTCTAGTGTTGAATATTTTACTCTGCCTAGCTTTTTTCATGCGATCGACGCCTACATTATTTTTGTTTAATTCAAAATAGACAACTTATTTAATGAAAAATCTCCATTACACACCACACATGACGGCTGCTTGCAAAATAAATACGAAGAAAAGTCTTAGTCTTATGTTATATTAATGAAGATAGAAAGATAGTACTAAAATCAGCGGTTTCTGCGGTACTTTTCTTTGATCTTTGGGGGGTGTTTTTGTTGCGTGCTTACGGAGATTTGACTTCTTAAGTTGTGTTTACAATAAATTAGCTACTGGATCTATTTGCATTGTATATCAGGCCTTATGGGATTAAAGGGATTATTGCATTTCGTCAGCCTTATCGCTGTTTTTACACGCGGATCACCCATCACGGGTTTACTGTTTATCGTCTGTTGCTTGCTACAACTAAAAATTTTTTTTTTTTTTTCTGAAATTGTTTTTAATGTTGGGAAAAGTTTCTTTTAATCTTGCTGTGTCACGTCTTCTTCCAGCTTATAGTATTATCTTAATGTACTTTTTTTCCCTCTCCCTATAGCTTTCCGATTTTTTATTTTCTTTCGTGCTTATCTGGCTTAACTCCTGCCTTGGCCTTCTATTCGTAGGAGCTCAATGGGAGATTATTTCGCTGTTTTCAGTTTTTTTCCCTATTTTTAATTCTTTTTTTAAACTTAGCATTTTATGTGATTCGGTTTATCCTAGCTGTAAAACGCTGCCAGAGTTATTCTCTCTTTTCGTCTCTAACTATTGAATATTTAATAACCCCAACTAATGCCATGAAACGTGCTGTAGCACCACATTTTCTTATTTATGAGCATTTCTGAAATAAAGAAATTTTCGAATTTTCTTATTTTTCTACCTCTAACCTTTTCTACGGCAGATCAGAGGATTGTCCAGAAGTGTTGACGCATATAATTTGTGGTTTGGATATACTGTAACGGACATAAAAAAATTAAAAACACTTTATGGATTTTAGTTTGTATATAAACGCATTCGCTGTATGCCTCTCCACTTAAAAATAGGATGCTTGTCGAGTTGCATATGTTCGACAAAACTTCCACATTCTCCCGCATAATGCATTTTCTGTTCATTTTATTTCGTGTTTTTTTTTTTAATGAATTGCACATTTTCTTCATAATGAGTTTCTCTAATTTGCATTTGTTATAATTGTCATGAAAAATCCAACTGAAATGATTCCTTTAGATCTCTGGTAAGAACGCTGGTGTGAGTCTCAGTACTCACACCAGTGTTCTCTTGTAAACGAACTTCACTTTTTTTTTTCTTAAAAAAATAAATGTGCATTTAATATGAGTTCGACTCTGCCAGCTGTAACGTAACGAACTTTGTCACTAGTTTCAAATCTAGGCTTTCAGGCCTGTATCTCAAATTGATAGTCTATAATAATAATAAGCTAACGCCTTTTATTCCATTATAGGGAGTAGCCGAGGTCTTTTAACTCTGTCTAGCTTTTTGGAGACTGAGGGGGCAGTTCAATCTCCACTGATATGATCAGAAATAGCTAGCCCATGACTATCATTAATTATTGGCGGCAACCGATGAAAAGACAACAAGAAAAGAAGTGCTGCCATCTCTTGGTACCTAATCCTAACAGGATATGCTACTCTCCGAAATAATGTAGGTTCTACGGTCGATTTTATTGAGTTTACAGGGCGAAAAAAAGTTTCCAGCAGAAAAAAACCCGCTTCCCAGTGCGAGAGATTGCCTAACTCGAGAATTGGTCGAAGAAAGGCTTAGAAAAAATATTCCTCTAGTCAGCAACTAGACATGAACTATAGGTCTATATTCGGGTGTCCTAGCGCAGAGGATGCAAGCACCATTTCCACTGAGCTACACAAGCCTATTCATAGTTTAAATACTGCATATCAGTAAATTAATATTATTAGTCTAAATCGGTATATTCTGATAGCAAGTAAAATTTGAGAAATACAATGAAATACAAGATGTAATTGCAATAAATAGAGAGAGACAAATACTGACATATACTTAAATGTTCTTTGAAATGCATTAAATATAGGAAAGTTATAGGGCATATGTCGCCACCTGTATGGCTTAAAAATCACACGAGGTTTCTTAAAAACAAATCCAAAAATATTGCTGCTTTAATGTAAAAAAAAAAAAAAAATAGTAGTAATTATTTTTAAGGAATTAAAAATAATTCCAAGAAAATGAAGATATCATAATAGCATCATCAGGATGAACTTGTAATTTTGATTAATTTGATTCTACTTTTCCAGCATGCGATTTTCATCGGGTGACTATTTAATCACTGTATGGACAGATTAATGTTTTAAAAGCCTAAATATATTAAAATAAAACACTAATATTAATTATATTATATAAAAAATATTGGTACAAATGATGTCCTTTGGTTGGAAAGACCTGGATTCAAATTTCATCTAGGTCGAAGAACTTTATTTTTCAACTGAGGGTTGGTTTTCCTCTGAAGATAGGAGTTAGCCGGTCTCATACGAAGGGGGCAGGATTTTTTTCATCTCCGCAAACCGGCCAAAAAAATAATATCTGTCTAAATCTAGTTCCTTAAAATCAGCCTTTTTTGTGAAACGTGTATGCTGTCAGATGAGAGTGCCTATTTTTAGGTACTTTTTGTTATTTATGACACGACAGAATGAAGGATTCAAAGCGTTGAGTTTTGGCTTTCTTTAATGGACTTTCTCCTCCTGCTTTATATATCAGCCTTTCTCTCGTCGATATCTTATGTTAGTTGTAATTATTTAGATTACTATCGAGCAGCTAAAACTGTGAGGTATCTGCCTGTATCCAGGAGCTAGTTTGTCTTCGAGAATAAATAATAATAATTCGCGAGTAGTATGACCTTATCTCTGTCTAATATCGCATATTTATCAATTAATTTTTATTTATTTTATGATATTTGGTTTGCAGGTATCGCTACATTAGTTTGCCGCTATCGTGGATTTTTTTTTTTTTAATCAGAAACGGACATTTTTTTATAAATCAGTTTTAGTTCCTTAAAAATGTAATTGATTTGAAGGGAAAAAAATAAAACTGTGATAAATAACAAATAAATTTATTAGTTACGTCAGGTAAGTAATCAGCTATCGTTACTTTGCCATATCCTGATTTTTAGTGAATTTCTTTCATTTTTCACAGCCGTTCCTGTGAGTGAGGTGGCGCTTTCATCGTTTGCTAACAACCAAACGATTTGCGATTTATTATTTGACCAAATTTTCTCTTATGGGTTAAGTTGTTCGGTAAATGATTTCAGTTGAATTATAAAGATCTCTAATAAGTGTCGTAACGCAGTCCGAAATTCTAGCTTACCGATTTTTGTGTCATAAAAAAAATATTCAGACCTAAGTTATTTCTATGCGAAATGAAATATAGTTTAGATTAAAAAATATATAATTAATACTATAATTTTCTTTTAACAAAAGAAACAATTCGTTATACTTATGAGGATTATGTTTTTGTTAACTGGGGTATATTAAAATACAATTTTCCAACCCACTTTGCTAATATTTCTTGTGAATCCCACCCACAAAATATTGTAAATCTTTTATGGACGAGATTCACATAAAACAATAATAAATAAATGACTTGGCCACTCCTATAATTATTCAAAATATAATCGCATTCATATCTTACAAGTATTTAAAATGCTAAGGGGCACCATACATTGACACTGTTGTTCACTGAGGGACAGTCTGAATTAGGAAATTTGCGATTCATTTCATGCCAGCTGTAATGAAATTTCACTTTCTCAGAATTATTTCTGTACAACTTCTGTAAACTCCGTTAGTAGCACGCTACAGTGTCCCACGTGACACTTTTGCTATCATAATTCTAAGTGCACAACTGTTTATTCCAAAACTCGTTAGATACATTACATATAACACAGTTAATATGCATATATGAAAATTTTAATATGTAATGATATCCCCATTATATTTACGTAAACGATTTAGATGTAGTTATGCATATACGGAAAGCTATTTGCATATATTGTGTTGAAATAAAATTTAAAAAAATTGCTAATATTTATTTCAACGTGGTGTTGAAATAAGTATTAACAAATTTTTCATTCCCCAAAAAAGAAGTAGACGGTGCCCTTTTATCCCAAACTTAAAAGAAAGAAAATAAAAAATGCAGCTAATTTCCACCTTTCATCATCATCTGCAGCTGAGTGTGTGCATCTGTGGGCAGATGAAAAGTGACGTTCCCGATTGAAGTAGCGTATATTGCACATGCTTCCTGTGTTCGTCCGTTGTATTGAGTTGCGGGATTAAAAAACAATTTTGTAGTGAGAAAAACCCTGCCTACCGTATCAAAGATAAGTTAATTCTAGAATCGATGAACAAGATCACAGGTTCTTTTATTCTCTCACGCGGAATGCACATATTCTACCTTCTTGTACATTTAATATGCATAGCTTGGTACAAATTTGGGTATGTTTATAGAGTAGAACTTGGTCTGTTTTCTCTTGGTTAATTATGAACTTATTTGCAAAAAATAAACTAACAGAGACATGGCTTTGTCATTTTGTTTAGTTCCGATAATTATTTTCTGCTTCAGTAAGATCTTCGTTAATGAAATTAAGTAAAGAATTGCGTATTTTATTTATTTGTTTTGTTTTGTTTACCTCTACTTTACCAGTAGTTGGTAGCAATTTCGTGGCATTATGATGTTACCCTTAAGCAAATGTTTGATCTAAGGTGATGACAATAAATTTTCGGTATACTCTAGCATAACGTGAATCATTGTATTTTTTTTTTCTACGTGTACAAGATTATAAACAGTATTTAGGTGAAACACCTAAATAGTGTTTATAGTCTTGTACACGTAAAAATTGTATCTTCACTAATTTAAAATATAAAGTAAACTTTTCCCAATGATTGTGGATTTGAGTCGAAGTTTATCTTTCTTGAATAATGAGAACGAAATATTTTGCATTATAAATCATGCTACTAGGAAAGACGTGTGCTGCAATGTCCCACTGTTGCCATCAATTTATCTGACTTTCTCAGGATACGAAAGGGTCTGGAGGTTAGCCTCTTATAACTTACTTTCAATATTTTAGTATTTATTTTAATAGTAGTGTTATTAATATATTGATTTGTTTCATTAGCTACAAGACCACCACTTGGCTTCCTCAAGGTAGGACCGAATATCAGGAGGGTCGTGACAACATTAGCCACACATTTTCCTTGACTGCTGGAGTGAATTACATCTATGTTTCGAGCGAACCACAAGAAATACTCAGCAGGTGAGTACATAATATGGAATTGAGAGAGAGAGAGGGGGGGGGTTTAAATAATCTTTTCGTGTCACTCAATCCTCCAGTAGCAAGCTGGCGATGTCTCAAATGATCTCAGCATCAGGGTTTAAAAATATTAAAATGATATACCTGAAACTACGTTTAACTGAGGTTTTCTTCATATAGCCTTTTTTCCCTTTAATAAATTTCTGCGGTTATCCAGTTAACTATTTATTTAAATCTTCATTTTAGATGTTGAGCTGCCCAACTGCAATGCGATAAGTGATTTTGTTAACAAAATCACACCACTTTCACAACAATGACTGGAAGTTGTTCTTTTGTAGCAGACGAACACTCGTGTGGCAGACGATAGTCATACGTTTTAAAAGATTCATTTAAATAACTCATAAAAGTAGGGCAACCTTCAACTTTCTTGGATATTCTGGTGATAAATCAGCGGATCTAACGGAAATTACTATCGATCCGTGAAACGAACGATTTTATTTAGAGAAATGTCTGAAGTTCGTATACTGGCGTGACAATACAAACAAAAAGAGCTTTTCCAACTGCGTCTCCTGACAGTCACATCTATTAGAATTTATCAATGTAATAAAGGTTAAAAATGTGATTTTTGTTTATTTGAGTATTTTCATTTTATTTGTAGGTACTGGAGTCAAGAGAAATTTCGCTACTGCACAGGAGAAGCTTGCTGGAGTCAAATGCTGTATCCACTGACCTCGGCATTTCAAGAAGATCCCTTACCACAACTTCTAGCTTGGACTCTGATGTTCGTGCTGTTTCTTGTCCCATTTTTATGGTTTTCAAGACGGTCTTTGTGAAATAGCATGAATTTTAATAACAGTGAAATATATCGTAATATTTTCTAAAAATAATTCTTTTTTTTTTTATTATTTATTGATTACCGTCCTCGAATTAAAAATTCTTCAGACAACAAAAATTATTTTTCTATTTAGTTGTCTTTGAAAAATGCTGTCGTTCTACTGAACATATGAAATGAAACCACGGGCACATACAAAAGGTAGGATAATCAACATATCAAGAGAACTCCTAAAAGTGCGGTTGGGATTACAAATAATGTGTAACAATCAGTTTTCTCATTGCAAGTAATGAATAAGAAAAAGTGCGGTTAAACAGTTCCAAATCCGAAATCGAACCCCACTTAGATTCTCGAATTATGTTATCCAAGACGTTGAACAACGAGTCTGTAATGTTGGCTCTAAAATTACTGGCTGTAGTAGCATCGTATGTCCTGAAGTGTAGTTGGGACTTGTCATTTCGTGACTTTTTCGCAAAGTGCTATTCCACAGTGAAAGAGAACTTGGAATTTCCGAAAACATTTTATTCAACATACCAAACGTCCAATACTAAGTATACTGCTGTTGCAATTATTTAAAATGTAATTTATGTAATCTTGTTTTGAGGTTTTGGTAAATCTTTCTTACTTATAAACCTGATTACGATGACAACCTGGGTATAAATGCTATTTAGTTCCCCCTAGGCTTCTGTAAGAATGTATTATCACTCTTACAAAACCAGATTTAATATATATATATATATATATTTCTGAATGTTTCCAATACGGTTTTTTTTTAAAATTTCAATCTATCTCTGATTCAAGCCCAGGGATTTCTGTGATAAATCGAATTACTTTATTTGCATTGTTGATCGAGTATTACAGCTGAAGCAACTAAGTAAAACGAAGAAATAAAACGTAATCTATGAGTAATTTCATTATGTTAAAAGTGCGTGCTCTGGTGGCTTTGCCTCTTTTGTAGGAGTGAAAACTCCGATTTCGGAGAGAAGAACTCTACCACTTCCGTATAAGCCCATTAATTCAATTGAAAATCTCCTAAAAATGTACCTCCGGCCAAGATGGTATTGGAATCCGTGTCTTTCCAACTGAAAGACAAATGTAGCAAGTGAACTAGACGCTCCAGTTACATCATACACTGCTATTAGACCGAGTTTATTAGCATGTTGGGTCCCGTTTTATATTACTTCGAACGTCTCATGCCATTTTTAAAGATTTGAGAGAGTGCATAAGCACCTATTACAGTTCTGGAAGTGCTTATTTCATCCTACAGGAATAGTGCAGCTGAAGTTTAATGACTGTTATCATCCCCTTTCAATATAGATTCCAGTCCTTCCTCGCAACGAACTCAGAAATACGGGTTTAATATTGAGACCGAAATAAGTGACTCGACAATGGAGCACACAATCCTTAATGTTATCCAAACGGCCTTGTTAATGAAGAGGTAGACCTACTATTTTCGAATGTGTGTCGAAATCTTCAACCATCAACAATAATTCCAACTTTCTTTTGTAAATATTTTTGTGCGAACCACAGCCTCCGAAACAGAATGCTTTCTAAAAGCAAACGCTACTTAACTATTCTTACAGATGAAGCCACAAAATTAGCATTAAAAGAGCAAACAAAAATGACAAAATGCATAAATATACGTTTTTAGAAATGCTAATATTTTTAAAAAAACAAAGTATTTGCGACAGAAAGCGGCAAAAACTTGCTGAAGTAGCCGAAGATCTTTGATCCATTAAGGGACGTCGCAGTAATCACTCTTAAGGGAAACAGGGACTTAATGTCATGTTTGCAACGAGCATCAAAATCAAAAGCCAATAAAAGCAAAAATATTTTAAAATCTCAGTCTTTTAAAGAGCTGTCAACTACCATAACACGATCGATAAACCAAATTCGATTAGTTTCTCAGCGTTGTATAACTTGTATGAGAAGTGGAATAAGGGACCAAGCTCGGTCACCATAATAATGTTGTCCGTCTGATTGCTTAATCTTACAAAAATATTGCAAAATTTCACCGAAGAAATAAAACATAATCTATAAGTGATTTTAGGCTATGAAAGTATCCAAAAAAGATTTGACATCGCATCTCCATATATGTGAATATGAATGAAATAACAAAAAAGTCGTTTTCGTCTCTGGAGAAATTCACAAATTACCATGTTCAAGGTAAAATTGAAAAACAGAAGCGTTTCCGATTCGGCAAACCATTCTTTTTTGTGATAAATCCCACCTGAATAAATATTGTATTTGTCATTTAAAAAAAAAATTGTCATGAAGTGTTTGTGCTGTGACAAATCTGAATTTATAGAATTTGAATACCAGGGAAATACACTGCTCAAAACAATTAGGGGATATTTTAGTTTCTGTCGGATAATTATAAATTTATGCAAATAATTATAACTATTGATTACTTTATACATGAATAAATATTTCTTACTTATGAACAGGGTGTAATTCATGAGATATTTAAATAATCGATATTTATTACAAATTTAAAAAATTGTACATTTTAGCGTGAAATAATTTTAACTAGCCAAAAACGCTTTTGTTAATTTTTAATAGGGCGTATAGTCTCCATTAACAGCCAAAACAGCAATACATCTTGATTGCATGGACCGGATAAGATGATCAAACAGTTCTTGTGGGGTATTTCCCCGCTCTTCTGTGAGAGCAATTCCGAGCTCTTGAAGCGATCATGGTGGCACCAGGCGACCAGAAACGCGCCTACCTAAAGCTTCCCAGGCATGTTCTTCTGGCAAGTAATGACAAATAATGATCGTTTCTTGGAGTTGTTGAAGGGCGACCTTGACATTGTCTTCGGCAAACATTTTCTGTCTCCAGAAAGCGATTCCAAAGTCGCGAAATTACTATTTGAGATACCCGACACGTTTGAGCGACAACTTACTGCGTTTATCCAGCTTCTAATCGACCAGTGGGTCTCCAAACCATGGATTCCGGGATATCATGTTGCTCTGCCACTTTTAACAAAATAATGGATGGTAGATGACACAGGTTTACAATTGAAGTGATTCATTCATTCATTTCCTATGCTGATTCAACGGCCGTGAGCCCCTTTTACGGGGAGGTGCGGCACCACCTCAATTCCCCCTATTTTTATCCGGGCTCGGGACCGGCATAGCTGACAATTCAGACCTGTGGCTGGAGAGATTGTCTTAAGTATTCCTGACTGTATCCGTGTGTGTTCACGGGGCCGGTTTGCCTGTTTGCGTGATTTAAAACCCCATATAAACTTGGGGGAAATCCGTGCTGTCCACGCCCAAGACCGGCTAACTTGGCTATGGCTGAGGAAGATTCATAAGCTCCTCACGTCGTAGACGGGAATCGAACCTAAGACACTCCTTCCCCAGGCATATGGTTGCGAAGCTCATAGCCACTAGGCTACTGAATAAGTAAAGCCATCTCTAAAAATTAGGCGATTCCCCGGAGCACTCCCTACGAGTGACCGAAAGGCCGTCCAATTCAGCGTTGGTTCCACTCAGTGACGGGCACCCTCACCACTGAGCAGAACCGCTCATATTCCAGGGAAAAGCATCCACCGACAGGGCCCCCTCACGGGCCGCGCCGGAGAACACCCTCCCCAGAGACTCAAAATGCTCTATCAGAGCACCCCCCCCGAAATCTAAGCCCTCCCCCCCCCCTTCACTAGGAGCAAAATTTCGGAAGAAACCTAAGAGAGCGAAACTCTACGTCCCGGGGTAACGGCAATAGCCGAGCCTCAGTTAAAAGTTCATTGGCTACAGCATCGCCATCCGTTACCCTGGATCAGATTAAGCTAATCGCGCGGATATTGAAGTGATAATTATGCACTGTGGAAATGAGTGCAACAAGCCACGCTTTTATACCTCATACTCAAAGGCGCGCCGGCCATATGTGCAATGTGTTCGACGCACACAGGCGTCAAAGAGGAGGAAATACTTTAAAAAAAAAAAAGTTTTTTTTAAAGTGATTTTTTATTGCAGGGGGGAATAGGGGCACCAACTAAAGTTTTTCACGCAGGTGCCGGACACTACTGGCGCGTCCCTGCACATACTAATACGGCTAAGACACGTTTCGACAACTCTTAACATGCTTTTGTACGCAGTTGCGTGTTCTACACTATTGTGTATTAAGAATATTTTAAAATAAATGTGCTACATTTGTAAATTATTTTTATAACTTTATAATTTACAAGAAAACCAAAATATTCCCTAATTGTTTTGAGCAGTATGTTGTACTTGTTCTAGCTGATTAACCTCTTCTGCAGGATGAAAAAAACTCAAGTTTTCGTGAGGAAACCTTTCCATCATCACAATATAACACGGAAGCTGTTTTTTAGTTCATTCGGTATCGAAGATGCTCTTTGGTTCAAAAAAAAAAAAAAACACTTGGGCTCGACTCACTTCGGCCATAATTCCAAACAACCGATGACCATCCAACTGTCATCTTCAATTAAAAAGCCCTTAGAAAGGTTTCTGTTGACCCGTGGTATTCGAACCAGGGTCTGTTCAGCTGAAGGATAAATGTCGTGATTGTCGGTGGAAGTACTGGGAGAGGGCGTGATACTGGTTTCCAAAGTAATTATTCCACTATGATTGCTCTTCGCCCAAAAGAGATTTTATCGAAATAAAAAAATAATAATAATTTGAAGTCTACTTTATTTTCATAAACTGTCTCAACATAATCTCCTTTGCTTTCAATACCTTTTCTCCACCTCGGGACATTTTTTTTTTTTAAACAGTTCTACTAAAATTCATCAGGCCGTTTGCGGAACTATTTTCTCACTTCAGCCGTTCGTCATTTTCAAAACGAATGCCTTTGAGATGTGGGTTCAATTTAAGAAATAACCGGAAGTCCGATGAAGCCAAATCCTGGCTGTAGGGAGGATGTTCCGCAACTTCAACTCCGATATCTTCGATAGCTGTTAAAATGAACGAAGCTGTGAGTGTAACGGCTATCGAAGAAAAAAAGAAGAGAAACTTAAATCTTCAATTGAAAATAAAAACATATTTTATTCACTTTAAAAAAAATGTTATTTTTATAAAAGCAACGTTGTTAAATATAGTGAAAATTTCTATTCAGATATACCTGCGGATTTCATTAAACAGTTTGATTAGAATTTCTCTTTATTGAATGTGCATCATCAGGGTTCAACTAATACACTTAGTTGAACACAAGCTAAAAATGAAGGATCGAAACATAATATTTTAATTGTAGGAAAAAAAAACTTATACGTTATGTATACAACAAATCAAAATTTTAAAAAAGTGATTTTAAGTGCATATTAAAAAAATTTAAAACTTCCTGCGGTAAAATGCGATTAAAATAATTTTAAAACAGTGTTTAATTCATATTCAGAAAGGCTTTCCACTGAATAATTAATGTATGAGTATTAAATTTACCTTCTTCGAGCATCTGTTTTTTGTCAACTGCAGAGTCATTTATCATTATTAATTTGCTTCAAGGCTGTGTGTTACGTCATGAAGAAAAATAAATGATGAATATTGTTTACTCGTCAATTCAGAGACCTGTGCTCAGAGTATTATAAGGGTGAAAGGATTAAAAAGAAAAAAATCTGAAAAATGGTTAGTTTGAAAACTAATATCGATTATTATCGATATATTTTTTCCGTGGAATTTTTGTCGAAATTTAAAATGTCAGAGACATCTCCAAAAATAATTTATTTCTTGTGTTTGTTACTATTTATTTAGACATATTTGAGTTGTATAATGAGTGAAATAACCATGCTATAAAATTTAAAAAAAATTTATGAGGCTTAATTTAATATCACAAATTAGCAGAAGAAACACAACTAGTCAGCAGGACTATTCTCTGCATTAAATGTAGAGAATTAGCATTGAATAATCACATATAACGCCTTCACTTGCTATTGTCTAAGCCATAGGTTCCCAAAGTGGGCGGTACCTCCCACCCCCTCCCCAGTGGGCGCTCAAGCCTTCTAGGGGGGGGGGGAGGCTATAGTGGAATCAGAAGCATTTGGGGGCGTTCAGGCGGTTTAGGGGTCGGTGGCTCTTTATAGAAGAAATTAATAATATATATTTAAAAATTAATTATTTTCGTGATTTTGCGATTAGATAATCATTTAAAATATAAATATTGCATTTTAATTCATCTTATGTCCGTCTCACACGATCAATTTTCTATTTCAATTATTTAATCATTTGAAAATTTACCATGTCAGATAGAAATAGATGCAATTTTCTATGTCAATGAGAAAATTGAACGTGTCCTACAGGATATTTTAACTTCTATTTTTTATATACTTAAAAAATTTATTCATTTTTTGCTATTGTAAAAATTGATCGTGCTATACAGGCTTTAGTCTATCCACGGCAGACGAATTTTAACTAGTAGGATGTCGGTCAACTGTTACGTAGGTAATTCACTCAATTCAGCATGTTTTGACAGGAATACGGGTGCTTGCAGTGACTTGTTCAAAGCACGAGTACGATGGTATTGCAAACAAGTCAATGCATGCAAAGTCGATTCGGGCTAGATTTCAAATCTATAAATACCAGTGGTTTAGGAATAAGCTTCATTATTTTTTGTGCTTTGCCAACAATCATCAGTCGAAAGTGTGACAGATAAGTGGAGTCATACGAAGTGTAAATTAAATCTTTTATTTTGTGAATATTTTTGCAAATTTTATTACTTCATTATGTCTGAATATAAGAAGAAATGTCGACAGTACAGTATTGAGTATTTGAAATATGGTTTTATTCAGTCTCAAATATTTGAAATATGGTTTAATTCAAACTGTTATAATGGGGGGGGGCGTTACAAAATTTATGTCTTGCAAAGTGGGCGGTGGCCCGAAAAAGTTTGGCAACCTATGGTCTAAGCTTACAGTAACAAAAAACGTACTGACTCAACTAGATATGCACAGTACTTCGATGACTTTCTTTGCGGACATAAAGCTGGTTGCTTTTAAGTGATATATTAATTAATTCGATCCATTCAGACATATCTTAAATATTTTTTTCGCAATGCATTTTATTGTTTCCAAATATCAAATTTCATCAAAATCTGATAATTTAACTCCTACTCTATTAGCATTTAGACTTTTTTTTCTTGTAATTACTTCGTAAACAACCGCAAAGTTGTTCAAATTCGTATAGTTTTACTGATGCATATTCCATCTATGATTTAAACAGATCGGGTTATCGGTGTTTCTTTACTTTTCAGTTTATATCGTAAAGGTATTGAAAATTGATAGCACTTTTTCATAATAAATTTTTAGAAAGGATGTTTATAGTAGGGGAAACATCCATCTTTCGAGTATATACTCAAGATATATATAGAATTATTCAATTTCAACGTTGCTAAAGAGACTGTATACACCACACCATTGGAGATTAGTATTCCCTAAAGATAATTTACTGCAAAAAGATTTTTTTTTTTCTTTCCTGCATTCCATTGGTGAATATCCTAACACAGTCCTGGACGAAAAAAGCTTCCTGCCCATCTCGATGCATTATGAATCCTGCTATTTCCATTTACACGGCAAGCACTATCTCCTACCTGCTCTACTTGTTTTCCTTTTCAGGAGAAAAGAGTGCAAACAGAATTTTTAGCAGCTTTCCGCGTCTCCCTCATTCCCCTACCTGCTGACAAGAATCTCGAATGGAAAAGTGATGTGAGATTAGAATTTAAAATATGCGAAAAACCGAAGAGCCCCAAGCAAATCTTGCGGGGTTTTTTTACTCTGAAAAATAGGCTTTCCGAGATTTTTTTTGTGTGTGATCTCATATAATAATGCAACTTTGGTTTTCCGGTCTTTTGTAATGAGTGACAGATTTATTTCACGTGTTTCAGTTTGTTTGTTTCACTTTTCTAATAGAGTTTTTTTCTTCCTTTCCCAAACTTTATAATCTCTTTTTTGCCTATATATACTATTCTTCCTATTTTCATTTATCTTCAAACTAACAGCGCATTTTATATTTTATTAATAATTCATCATTTCGAGTGCTTTAAAGTATTTTCTAAAATATGTAAATATACCTTTTTTAAAAGTTCCTTTTCAAATATTAAAATTTATCTTTATTATTTCATAATATGGCTTTATTATGAAAAAGAGCGATTATGCCCTGATGAAGGATTAAGTACCTTTTATTGTTGCTTCGTGTAAGTGATGCGTAGTTTTGAGAGTCTCAAGTTGCACCTCTCATCATTAGAGGGAATAAAAAATGAAGGTCTTTCTTATTAAAGATCATTAAACCACTTTTGATTTTGCTTAACTATAATGGATAAAGTAGTTTCAAGTTACATATCATTATATATTGGCTAGTGGGGTCTTCTCCATGAAAGCCAACAGCTGGCCTACGGCTGTATCATCTTCCCAAGACCGATTGCAGGTATAGATTGCCAATTCCGAATGAGAAAAATCCACAACCACACTCGCAAATAAATAGAGGAAGAAGGGGTGTAATAAAATAACATTAACGCCGTCACAACGTTAAACACATCTTTCAACAACAACAACAACGCTGCCCAACCATGTACTATGTCCTAATGCTTATTATTATACTTCTGGCACCGATCTTACCTGAAGCTTCCCTGAAAAAGGATCTGCGTTCATTTTAATATTCGGAGTCCAGTCTACTAGAGGCTTATTTTACGCCCTTCTGTTAAAATACAGTGACCCCTGACCATCATTCCTTACACCACCTCAATCTGAGTTGATGTTTATCTAGATGAATCCAAACCTTCCGATATACAATGACTTTAACAGGTTTTTTTCCTACATTAAAGTAGGCTAAATCAACCAAGAAGGCTACCATCGTGTGACGCCTGTTAATTTCATGTGTTCTGTTGAAAAAACCCACGATCTGAGAGCGAAAATCCGGTTACCTCTGTATGAGACCGACTAACTTAACTTTACCAATGTATAATTTTGATCTTTCTGCAATTGCAGTGTCGATGGCACACAGCTACTGTATGCCATCAGTGACATTTTTCCTGTACGAAGTTTGGGTTAAATCCCTTCTTCTTGTCCACAAATGTTCAGCGAAAGAAAGAACTGTTCCATTGAATTGGACAGCCAAGGAATTCAACATTTCCAGTTTACGTTGGCCTCTGTCTAGTTTTTTATTATTTTTTCCAGTTCCATTGCTGCACAATACGTATAGGCAACTGCTTTCGGCGTCAAATGCCTTCAAATAGTGTATAATTTTTAAATGTAAATATAATTTATATTTAATATGATAAATTTTGAAATCTATAAGCATTTTAATGATTATGCTATACAATTGAGCCATCCATAGCCCAGTCGGTATAGATGAAGCCCTTTAGTCAGAAAGACCTGAGTTCGATTTCCGTCAGTGACGTGAAGAACCTTAATCTGGTATCTTTCGGCGGGAGGTGAGTTAGTCATACATCCCACCCATATGCCGGTCCCGAGCCCTGATAAAATTGGGAGGGATGGGGAAATCAATGGTGAACTACCCTGTAAAAATTTCACCAAGAACACCTAGAGTCAGAAACGACTGAAAGGGAACCACCACCACCACCCACTGTACAATTAGCTAATGCCAAAATAATAAATTTTATTTAATATTGCATTTCTTTGTGCGACGAACCCACTAAATCATGCGAACCTATGATTATTTCCATAGTTAGGCTAAAGGTTAGATAGTCCGGAAAGACTGCTCTAAAGACCAAATCCGCTGTTTTAAATCCCTTTAGACCTACGTTAGGGGGATAGTGTATGAAAATCTTATAAAAACTAACATTCACAAATTCCATGCAAATACTGTACATTCACAAAATAACTATCCCCTTGGTTAACCAGGCCTACAAAAGGTGTACGGAACATCAGCGTCTGAGAAGCGCAAAAAATAAAAAAAGTTCTAGTGATTAGTCGATTTCATTTTATGATATGAATGATGCATCTTATTTTTTTATTTTAAAATTCTCATCGTGGTTCAGATTTTGTGCTTTCAGTGAAGTCTAGCTAAAACACAATCTCATAGCAAGTTAGAGACTTCTTTGGTATTGGTATTGCTTGGATTGATTGCTCTTAACCATTTTGAGAAAGAAAGAGGGACCACACTCAAGATTTGTAATATTCAAATGAATACGTTGTTTTAATTTGAGAGCAAGTGGTAAGACAACAGCAGTTTTACGAAGTCGTAAGTAGCGATTGTCAGACAAGTCTACATTTCAACCAAAATGATTACAGCCGTTCGAATGCTTGAGTTTATTCGATGAATAATAATATTTCAAGACATAACTCACAGGTCATAATTTTGCATTATTATGAGCACATAGCAATAAGATTTTATTACCTACAAAAATAAATAAATCCACGTACTTTTTAAGCCCAAAACTTGGCACCTTCTCCGCAAGAACTAGCATTCAGCATAGAATTGCATCTCAGATTTTATGAACGTAAGAGGTGAAAAGTTATTACATTCGTTCATAAAATTGATTTATTGCAGTTTCTAGATTTATGGAAGTTTACTTTAGAAAACGACTAAGTACTTATGATGGAAATTTTCTTGAGAATTCATTCCACAAGAATTTTATTTGACGAATCAGATTAATAACAAAAAATAGACATTATTATAGTATAGCACTTGCTCCTAAATTTACTTCATACTTTGTGTTGATTACAAACTTCAACTGAAAATAACAAATCTTTGTGACTACCTGCACATTTCCTTTTTAACAAAAATAAAAGTTTAACAAAAATCACATTAAAACAAACTTCGTTTGAAATCTATTTGGGAATTTCAGGCAACTTATTTCTTTGAAATTTCTACTTAATTTCGTGTTTTAATTAGCATATGCCATTCACCTTAGTGTTGGATATTATTCCTCATGGAAATGCAAGTAATTGATTTTCGTTGTCTCTCAAGTTATGTTCTTTTTTTTATCTTTCTTTCCTTCGCTTTATCTTCTTTTCACTAATTAAAACATTCATTGAAGAATGGGCATTCAACGGTGTCTACTTATATCTGATAGTTTGGTTTTCTTAATTTGTTTGCGGGCTCTAAGAGCATCTAGAGGTCCATCACTTCAGTCTCAAGGCAATTATTTTTCCAAACTTAACCTCACCTTCTGTAATATTCTTTTCTTTATCAGAACAAAGAACTGATGCACCGATCCATTTTGTGTTTTGCTGAGATAATTACTTCGGGTTTTCAGACGTGTTATGAATGCATCAGTTATTAAAGTTATCGCCCAAACAATCTATGGTAGATTCTGCAGTTGTTTGCTGGAAATACCATAAAGTAATGTCTTCAATTGATTAAAATGTACTCTCGAAATCCCATTTGACACATCTGCTGTATTCATTTTTATTCCATTGATTCATTTTGAATCGAAATTTTTACGTACCTAAACCTATTTGTTTAGACAAAAAAAAAGGAATTGATGTGAAAAACGGAAACATACTCTTTCTTTGAACCAAAATAGATGCTTAATTTATTAAAAATAAGGGGGAAATCGAATGTTTTGTGAGTATCTTTTTTCTTTTTAATTTCAGATAGAGAAATAAATAAATGTTAACAAGTAAAGTATACATGTTACTGTAAAATTCCGAAAATTGTTAAATCCTAAGATTTACTGCTAAATCCTAGCATTTACCATAGTGAGGTGATAAAAGTCTGAAAAAGGCTTGTAAACGCTTTCATTTCAGGCTTTTGCCAAACTATTTCGGTAAATGCCAGGATTTACCAACATTGGTAAAAGCCAGTTTTGTTTACATTATAATAATTTACCTTTGTTAATTTAAATTTGAAACATGATGTCCAGAATAACATTAAACATAACTGCTTTATTATTTTATTTTTATTTTTTTATTTTATTGTAATTAATTAATGTATTATAAGAAGATGTTCATGAAATAAAAAAAATTCACAGTTTACTTCAACATCATCAAATCATAATTAAATTTATTTGTTACAGCAAGAATGACTGTTGTGACATTTGGAGTTACAAAGTAAATTGGCTGATTTGCACAAACACATCTTCGTGGTACAATTCTTTGAACAGTTGCATTTTTGGAATCCTTGTCCACCAACTAAAGAAAGCTTTTTTTTTACCACTTCACGTACACTTATTTCTTCCTTTCCGACTTCTTCGATGCTTAAAATTTTCTTTGCACAAGGTAAATTGGTTAGGTTAGGTTAGGCTAGGTTTCTAACCTAACCTAACCTAACCTTCCGATTCATCGTGTCTTCATTTTTATGAAAGAAATAAAAAAAAAAACGTAAAATATATTAGCAAAAAAACAAACTGATTCTAAATCGTAGCCACTCATACCCGTCTATACTTGCACTATACTCGGGCTTTTACCAATTAGTGTAAATAAATGCCAGCATTTACCGAAATGATTTGGTAAAAGCCCGAAATGGAAGCGTTTACAAGTACTTTTTGACTTTTTACCACCTCACTATGGTAAATGTTATGATTTACCAATTTTCGGGCTTTTACAGTAACATATATAACTGTAGCAACGCAAAATACAAAACATAGAATGGAAAGCAGTGAAATCCTTAAACTATTTATCAACGTAATCCCCAGGATTTGTTGAGATATTTGTCCCATCGTTCGGCAAGGTTTTTTATGGCAATGTCTAGAGTGTCACTGCTTGTAAATGTTGGCCAGCAAGATCAACATAACTGATCCTTCTGTGGGCGAAACTTTCAGCAGGCAAAAATAGATGGAAGTCTCTCTTGGAGCTAAGTCAAGACTAAAGAGAGTAGAAAAGAATATTAAGGTGAAGGAAAGACCAATTAAGATCTGCAACTAGAGGTGGGTAGATAGTACGTTATAGAAGATAGCATAGCTTTATTTAAGGTAGGTCTTGCTTTAGCATTCTGCTCGCGTTTTATAATACTTGAGCGCTTGCAGAAATGGATATAGCCGCAATACTTATGGATTTTGCTAAGACATTTGACAGGTTTCCATAGAAAGGTTGGTATTCAAACTCAAGAATGGGTATGCAAAATAGATTATCACTACATGTGCCTGCTCATGGAAAAGGAGAGTAACTAATGGAATGCCACAGGGTTCTCTAGGCTATTATTGCTTAACTTAATTAATGGCATTAAGGATGGTCTATAAGAAGGTAATATCGAGTTATTTGCTGATAATGAAAAGTTGGAAAGAGTCATAAGCGACATTTCCGATACAGAATCTTTGCAGGGTGATCTGAACAAATTGGTTCTTATGAGTAAATCACAATGAATATCAGTTCGATATTGATAAGTGCAAGTTTATGCATTCAGGATTGAAGACATTTGCAAGCGAAAGTGTTTTGTTAATGGTAATTTGATATAAGTGGTCGTTGATGCTAGAAACCTGGGGAAGATGGTAGAGAGTTGAAGTTTAGGAACTAGCCACTTTGCTAAATTGCTTAAATCATCACATTGGATAACCGTAATTGTGAAGAGAGCACTGACTTGTTGGAATAAGGAAAATACTGTTCGACCACAGATGAGAGAACTCTCGACATTTCTGCGCATGTCAGAAGAAGGCAAATCCATTCCGATAATAGGGTAATCAATCCGTCTTGTGGGATGAGTTTGTTTATTATTACACGTCGTAAAATTAGCTTTTCTTTTATGAACATTATAGTTTTTTAAAGTGATAAACACATGAAAGCACGTGATGGATTTTGCGTGTTATGACGAATTCATACATCCCTTATTCCTTTCTCCCCTTCAACATAAATTGACTCTTCTTGGTACTCTGCCAGATGCGGTTCTCTCAACTGTGCTTACACTATATTTTCTCCCTGTATAAGGTTTTGCTAAGACTATATATTGACTAATAGGTTCAGCGGATATGAAGACACAACTGAAAAGATCCAACGGCAGGTAACCGAGATGATATCGGACCAATGAAATTGTGCATATAAGGTTAGACTGAGTGAACGTGCCATTCAAAGTTTGAGTAATGGACAAAAGTAAGAAGATATGATAGAAACATACAGTAGCGAACAAATTAATCAGAACACTCACATTTTAAATACAAATTTTAATTTCGCAAGAAAATAAATACAAAAATTAAACTCCAACTTTACTTAATAATTTATATGTGCTGCTCTGTTCCAAATAAGTTCATTATTTGGAACAGATTCAATTAAGCATGGACTTTACCAACATAGAACACATTTTTCTTATTTCTGCATCTCGAAACCATACTTTTACAATAGATTGTATTAAGTTATCCTTTCTATTACAATTTAATTTTCATAGTCTCTTTTTCACTATGGCCCGTGAATTTTCTCTTGGGTTAATGTCACACTGAAGCAATTGGATGTTGTGATTTTTTAAGAACTCTTTCACTTTTTTTAGTGTGGTATGGAGCGAGATCCTGTTGAAAAATGAGTTCTTTGTCTTTCTGGATCTGTGGGACCACTCTCTTCTCCAATATTTTGATGCATTGCTCACTTTTCATCATACCGTCAACATGCACAAGCTGGACAATTCTGGATTACACATCCTGGACCATCATGTGTAAAACATCCCAAAACATCTTTTTAGTTGGATGCTTAGGAGCTTGTTGAAGGTGGATGGGAGAGGTCTTCTCACCCACTGATTTGCGTGGACAAAGAAATGGCTCTAATCTGAGATTATGACCTTCCCTTTCTCAAAGTCCAATCTTTGTACACTTTTGTCCACTAGAACCTCTTTTTCTGCATCGCCTTCGTCAACTGTTGTTTCTGTGGACAGCCCTCCCTACTTCCAACAATCTTCGACGGGCTGTCAAAAACATTAATCTCACCAGCTATCAAGTCTCTATTTACGTATACACTAGGCAATCTTGGATTCATTTTGCTTTTCCTAACTGGTAAGTGTTGTTTTCTCTTTTCGTCCACATTTTCCTTCTATCAGGAGAAAAGGTGCCTGACTCCCTAAACCTCTTTAAAATTGCATTAGCAGAACCAGAACGAACTCCACACTCATTGGCAATTTGTCTTTGAGTCATGGATGTGTGCTGAGAAAGAGTACATATTTTTGAATACTTTCTTGGAGATGTATCCATTTCACAGGGGAAAAAATGAATAAAACACTACAAATGTCAGCACTACTAAAATTGCACAACACTATTAATAAACATCATAGAGACAGTTAA
Source organism: Typopeltis vanoorti (assembly GCF_054136105.1). NCBI lineage: Eukaryota > Metazoa > Arthropoda > Arachnida > Uropygi > Thelyphonidae > Typopeltis > Typopeltis vanoorti. Next base: position 79,781,986 of record NC_143559.1, read on the forward strand.
ATCACGCAGCAATCAACCAAAATAATGAAATAAAACCCGAAACCAGAACTGAAACAAAAACTTGACGAAAATTCGGCTTGTTCGGATTAATTTATTCGCTACTGTAGTCAATAAGGAGACATCTTGTAGTATAGACAGAAGTGATATATATCAGCTCATTCCAGGTTGGGGAGAGCTTCAGGTCAGCCCTGAAAGATGTGGGTGTGGTCAGGATCTTCTCATGATTTGGAAAGTGAATCCCGTGAAATGGGCTGTCTGTGGATGTTGTATTTTCAGAGAATTTCATCATCAAAAAGAGATATGATAAGAATTTAAACATGTGCAATCCGAAGGAGGCCCTCTACTCCTTGGAACACCTGCATAATAATAATAATATCATCGGCAGAGATCGAGGTATTTTCAAACCGCATGAATTGCGTAGGATTCGGTCTTGTTACGAAACAAGAATACCGCGTTATAATGACCATAGAGTACTATAGATTTCGTCAACCGAAACTTTCCGTTATATGACTTCAGTCTGTTCTTGCTTAAACTACTCGAACCACCACAATATCGTCCGCGTCACAAACATTCCTCAGTATACACAAGTCGCTCGCTGATAAATGTTCCTTGTAGCATTCTGGGCACAAAAACCCTTTATTGTTCGTCAGGTGTGTGTGTGGGGGGGGGGGTGCGTGCGTGTAAATATATATATATACAGAGAAGATGTTTGCAATGCTGTCACTTTAGTGTTGCTACCTTCCGTGGAAAAAATAATGAACCAGACATTATCGATTAATCCCTTATTTGTATATTCCGAGTTCATTACAGTACAGTATTGCACATAAAAATCTCAGTTTAATGTTGTATACTATTATATTGATTGGATTAAATTTCATCATACAGAAAACATTTTTGATAATCTTGCTTAATTATCTGATTTATATTGGGCATTAGTGGAATCTACCCATTTATTATATCTAAACAATAAAAATATGGCAACAGATTTTCTTCATATCTGCACTGTATTTCAAAAGCGAAGTCAACGCAATCAGATTGCATTTGCATATTATTATCGAAAAACAGTTCCGTATTACAATAAGAAAATGACATAATGTTTTTCAAATGAAAAATCTAATGATTTTCAGAAGACTATTATATCTTTTTAATTAGAACGAGTACGAATAAATAGTTTTATTTTCCTTTACTTTAGAATGTCTAAAATCCATAGAAATAAGAAGGATATCTGGATAACACTACAAATAAATGTAATCAACTTAACTTAGTTTTTAATATCGTCTGTACTGGCCATTATTCTTTGTTCTTAAATATCTTTTCTTTTTTAAGTGTTAATTTAAATATTCAAAGTTCACATAGGAGTTTTTCGTTAACATCTAGTTTCAATTTTACGTCCGTATTTTGTCTTGGAATTAAATGGAATTATCAATTGGTTTGTTTTTCTTTCTTTTTTTATGAGATTCTTGAGAATAAAAATTTCCAAACGTCATTATTTGCCCGTAATTTCAAATATTAATTGCCAGAGTTCATTTTATAACTTTTATGCTAATTATTCCTTTAATGATGTAAATAAACTAGTATTAATAAACATGGTCTCTTACTTTCTTTTTATGCAGTCCATAGTCAATGTAGCCAATATATCGTCTGCTCCTGAGCGTACTTAGCGCCCTCTCAGGATTGTTATCTTTTTTATGAGAAAAATTATGTAACTTTCTTCTGTTAATACCGAACTGGTTTAAATAATATTGTGCGTAATATATATTTTTAATAAACTTGTCGTTGATACTGTTAACGGCACTATTACAAGTAATAATTTTTCTCGAAACATTGATAACTATTATAATTATTAATCTTTCGAGAAAAATTATTCTATCTAATAGCTATTCTAATTATTAAAGTATTTTGTAGTTTCTTTCTTTTTTCATTCTTCGTGTTTTTTTTTTTACTTTTCGAAGCTTGAGATTATAATTAAAATTATTAAAATAAAAAAATGCAGATAAAAATGCACTAATTTTAACCACGATTGCTTATAATGCACTGTAAAATTTCTACAAACACCAATAGGCATTATACTGTATTTTTTATGCGTGTTTTTTTTAATATAATATGCCGACAGAGCGTTGCTAACAGAATTATCGAAAAGTCTGGTGCTGTGCTAACCTTTAGCCTTTTCAGCTTCGCTATAAAACCATGGAGTTGAATAAGACCGTGGAGTGGTACTCTATGACAGCATGCTCGGCACTAACGTTACATTAAGATAATGAGAGGCTAAGAAGAATGGGCACTTTACCGCGTTCTTCGAACTAATCTTATTAAATCACTACTACAGGGTAGCTATACTTTCCGAAAGTCGATAAAGCCTCGCTTCCAACATTTATTGTTTATTATCTCGATAGAGAACTGCTAACTGGTGCATCCTTAGGTGATTGAATAAAATAGACATAATGATTATAACTTCTCCTACGTGTCAGCTTTTTTTTAGCGTTCTTTCTATCTCATTTTTTTCGTTTTTTTTTTTTTTTTTTTTTACATTTTTATGAAAATTCTAAATTTAATTGAGTGGCTTGAATTTCTTTTTTTTTTTTTTTTGTAATTTGCGGTGGTTTGTAAGTACTGTAGGTGGAGCTAGTGAAGCATAAGACCCTATTAAATTAAACCATACCTTTCGCTAAATTCGAGTGATTATTTTGGTCGGTAGTTTAAGATTAAATACTCCGAGAAAAGTGTATTTTGAATGCATTTTCCATTTGCGTCGGTAATAGTTTTGATAAGAAGACTTTTTCAATAAAGTACAAGACAGCTTGCGTCATTAATAAATGGAAATGAATACAAAAGGATTTTTGAAGTTGATTTTGAGGCCGATTCATTTTCTTTTTATCTCAATTATTAGACCACGAAGAAGCAAATAACCAGAGATAAAGTTTAGAAAAAGTAGAATGTGGGAATCTGCGTTGCTCTGCTTCAAAAATTTTATTTGCTTGCTGTTATAAAAACTTCTAAGATATTACCTGAAATCCCATAAGAAAAGCATCCCCGTCCCTTTATATATTACGATTTAAACATGTGCTTCAAATCTAACTAAATGCTTCAATGGACATCGCATTAATATGCAACATTAACTGGTGCGCATATCGCGCTAAAATCCTCAGCATGTGTAGCTTATTCTTGATGATCAAATTTATTTTTAAAAAAATTTAATTATCAGTGATATTATTCAGGGGATTGCGGAAGCATGCACTGATTACTATGCGCATACAGAACTCTCTGTTACCATAGTAACATGACTGGCGTGATTTATCAGTAAATTTAATAGTAATTGATATATTTTAATAATTTTTAATTGGTTGAGTTATAAAACCTTTTTTCATCCATTTAAAAATGTCTAAACTACATGCTCACTGAGCTCAACTAATGCTATATTAAACTGGAGAGTGCTATCCTGATCAGTCAATTAGTTAAGTTGTATTTGGTTTAAATAAAAAGAATAGCAAAGTAGATTGGTTGCATTAATACAGATACAATTAATTGATTAATTATTAAATTAATTAATACATTGCAATTAATACTTTCATATATATATATATCTGGGCTCCCACGGAGTACCGAGCGCGTCCCCTAGGTGGCAGATGGGGTAAACCCTGACTACCATTCGTTGGATATCAGAGCAGCTCTGAATGTATTGAATAAAGACCGTGGACCAGTGGTTTTGGGACTGGCGATCCCATGTGAAAATATTGCCATTCACCAATCCCCACTTGGCCAGCGTGGTGAATTTATGGCCTAACCTTCCAACATGAATCCGACAGAAATGAAATGGCCTCATTCCCTGGAGGACGGATTGTTACCACCTATGGCAGCAGGCAATTAAACATGAAGACATAGGGTGCTAAGAATCCCCGGGTAACCAGATCAGACCTTGGAACATTAAACTGTAGGACACTGAGCAGTGAAGCAGGGCTAACTGAACTAACTGAAGAGCTAAAGCGACTAAAATAGAACATTCTTGGACTATGCGAAGTTAGATGTAATGATGAAGAAATTCTTCGATAAAAAATGGAGACATTATATTATATTATATTACATTATATTATAGAGGCCAAAATAAGGAAAGAATCAGTAAAGTTGGATTCTTGATAATCAAAAAACTGAAGAACAACATAAGAGAATTTGACAGTATATCCGATCGAATAGTAAGTATTGTTGTTCAAATCTCGAAAAAATACACTCTTAAGATCATCCAAGTCTATGCACCAACAATAAGTCATACTGACGAAGAATTTGAAGCCTTCTATCATGATGTATCCTAACTCTACAATAAAGGAAAACATCATTCCAGAATTGTAATGGGAGACTTTAATGCTAGAATTGGTATTCAACATTCAGATGAAAGCTCAATAGGAAATTTTGGATATGGCATGAGAAACGATAGAGGAGCAAGGTTAATAGAATTTGCAGAAAAAGAAAACCTGTATATCATGAATTCCTTTTTCAAGAAAAAAACACATAGAAAGGTGCATGGAAAAGTCCAAATGGAGGAACTATTGAAATTGACTTTATCCTCAGCAATAAGAAAAACATCTTTCAAGACTGCTCTGTTATAAACACCTTCAATGTTGGAAGCGACCATCGTATGGTACGCAGTAAAATCCAAATAAACTGCCAAAAAGAAAGAAGAAAAATGTTTCTGTGATCAAAGCAAAACATAGATGTACACGAACTCAACACTAAAAAAGATATATTCCAACACGAACTAAACAATAAATTTAAAAATCTTATTATAGATGACAATGCTGATCTATCAGAAAGTAATGACATTATTACCCGAAACCTTTTACAATGCTCACTTGAAATAGCTGGTACCACAGAACAGAAAGAAGACATCTCGGAAGAAACAAAACAGCTTTTGAAGAAACGAAGAGAAATGAAACAATAATTAACCTACAGAATAAGATTGAATACACTGAATTGTACAAAACGATCAGAAAACGTATCATAGAAGAAATAAGAAAATTCAATTGTAAATTCATATAACAAACAATTTTAAACAACGGTAATCTCAAAAAAGCCAAACAGTAATTGATGAACAGCAACAAACAAATGGTTGCAGTCAAACTACAAGGCGGGACCATCACCGGAGACAGATATGCTATAGCACAAAGAGTTGAATAATTCTACTCAATATTATATCAGAATGATGAATTAAATGAAGAAGACAACTACGACAGCTGAAGTACAACAGATTCTACCAGAAGAAGTTATGTGGAGCATCCAAAGCTTCCAAAATGGGAAAGTTGCAGGTGAAGATGGAGTTAAAGCTGAAATTCTAAAAACAGGTAGAGAAATAATCTACAAACTCTTAGCAAAACTATTTACTTTATGCCTGAAGAAAAAAATGATGTACCAAGAACATGGAAGAAGGCTACCCTAATTCTGATACATAAAACAAGGTGAGATAGAAGACTTGACGAACTACCGACCTATCAGTCTACTATCAGCAGGTTACAAAGTGTTTACAAAAGTCTTAGCTCATAGGCTTTGTGCGACTCTAGACCTAGCACAACCAAAAGAACAGGCAGGCTTTCGAAGGGGGCTTTAGTTCAATGGACCATATTCAAGTTGTACAGCGGATTATTGAACAGTGTAATGAATAACAGTTACCACAATATTGATTATGAGAAAGCCTTTGATTCAGTAAAACATTGTGCAATACTTAAAGCATTACGAAATCAACAAGTGGAGGAGCCATACGTCAGAACCACCAAATCAGCATACACCAATTCCACAGCAGCAATTCATTTCAATGGAAACATCTCTACTGTAGGAATACAGAAGTTCCTAGAAGAAATATTCAAACTTCTTGATTGGGAAGGGAAAGGTCTGAAGATAAATGGAAGATAGTTAAGCCATTTATTCTTTTCAGATGACATAGTTATCTGCACTTCAACTGTGCGTGAGTTACAGACTCGTATCCATGAGCTCCAAATTGGTAGCAAAACAGTTGGCCTAAAGATAAACCTAAAGAAGACCAAGTTATGTTCAATAGCTATATCCAACCAGAAATAATAAAAATCAATAATGATGAAATTAAACGAGTACATCATTACATATACTTAGGACAACAGATATCACTGGAATAAAATATCATGGACAAAATTAAAAGGCGCACGATTACTGGGTGGAAAGCACTTGGAAAATTACATTCAATATTCAAAAGCCAACTACCATTATGTCTGAAGAGAAAAGTTTTAAACCAGTGTATTCTTCCTATATTGACGGATGGCCGTGAAATATGGACACTGAATGCAAAGGAAATTTAAAAATTAAGAACAACAGAATTTAGTATGAAGAAGTATGCTTGGTATCGCAAGACTGGATCACAAAAGGAATATATGAATAAGAAATCAAACCAAAGTCTCTAACATCTAAGGAAAAGTGAAATATCTGAAGTGGCAATGGGCTGGGCATATTGCTCGAAGGCAAGATCAACAATGGATAAAAGAAATACTGGATTGGATTCCACGAGAGGAAAAACAACCACGACGCCGACCTAAATCACGGTGGAATGATGATATCATCAGAGTTAAAGGAGTGACATGGAAAAGGAGAGCCATGAACAGACAGTTTTGGAGTATGATGCAACAGATTTATTCATATTAGCTATAGCTATACATATCCTTAGCTATAACATATCTGATTGTCACCCTTTAACTATTCAGCTTTGACGTTTACGTGATCATGTCCACATGAACGTTCCCAACAATACTAGGGACCCAGAACGCCTTCAAATGTCAGCAATACGTTCGCAAGTTAATTTATAGCTGCCTCTTGTAATGTATATATATATATATATATATATATATATATATATATATGTATATATATATATATATTTGTATTTCTTTTTTCATGTTGTGCACCCAATTACGTCTTCAAAGAAGACAAAACTAGTTTTGCGATGAAATAATGAATAGTATTTTTCTACTTATTTATTACGCCGTGGAAATCCACTGAACATGGACCATAATGAGATATAAAAACTAATTGTCTCTCGATTTCCAAAACTTTTGTACTAAAACAACACTGCCTACTCCTAAGGAATGAAAGGCATGGTTGATTTATTTTATTTATTTTAACACATCGCATAGAATAATTAATCTAGCAACCCAACTGAGAGGAATATCTTCATATGCTCTTTTTTCAATCGAAGGTGAGTTAGCCGATCTCATACGGTGGCAGCAGGGTTTTTTTTCTTCCTGAAACTGATTTTTCATCCGGCATACAGGCAAATCAGCTATGAGAACACACGCAATTTACAGACAAATTATACTATTGGTGGTGAGCAGTAGTCCTTGGACCCATCATGGGTCCAAGGAATCCTTGAAGGGTCACGTAATAGTAATAATAATATTGATAAGAGTATGAATTATCAGGATATTTCAAATAGTCTTAAAACGCATGTACCGGAACTCATATTATGATTACTGAAGATGTTATTTTCGTGTATGTTTTCAAATAGAAGTTTGACAAAGAGTTGGAGAGAAGGCTGATATCGAGGAGGTGCGGTGCGTATGTTTCTTCTCTCTCTGTTGTAAACCTCACTTTGAATTTTTACCTTGTCATCATTAGCATAAAAATAAATGTATTTAATGAGGTTATAGAGCTAGCAACAGAATTGAATACCCACACTTGCATCTAAAAACATATGCTAATAACAGAGAAATATCCATATTACAGTTACGAGCATGATTCACAAAACCTTTCTGGAGTTTATAATTAAATTTTTATTGTCATTACTATTCATATTCATATTCAATTCGTATTGATACAATTTTATAACTTTCAATTTACGAATTGAAATTGCGAAATTTCCAATATTGAAACAACTTTTAAATTTCGCTAAAGTTGGAAATTGCGAGATTTTAAACTGTACATGAAAAGATGACCCACCACAACAACAGTTATAATTCTGCCCTTTAACAATCAAGCTATAAGATTTTATCAATGCAAATAGAGTTGCACTGACCAAAAACCAACAGTCTAAAAGGAAGAATAATGATATTTTAATCGCTACAATTATTCCTCTCTTAGTTACTGTGTGTTCGTACATTTCATTTTTATCCTCCTCAGGTTTATTTAAACTTTAGATTACACCCAACATTTTTATATCAGGTCGAGAAGTTGGGCAATTCATAGCATTCTTGTATCGTGTACAGACAACAGGTAAGAGAGAAGAAATCTGTTGCTTGCATTTTAACAGGCCCAGGAAAATGAAAAGGAATGAGAAGCGTCTATTCAGTCAAGCAGCATCAGCGCATATAAGGTAATCCTCATTCCATCAAGAATGTCATGAAGATTTCTATTTAAGGCACTGGCGGAGAAGTTCCTGATACTCGAGGTATGTTTGGATATTGAAAGATTTGTAAATTAAGTAGGAAAATTCAACGTATCATTAGCAAAACTATACTTGTGATTATTGATCAGTGAGAGAAGATCATTGATATATAAAAAAGAGAGCAGATGATTGCACAAAACCGTAGGATGCTTTCAATTGATGAGGAAGAGAGCAGCCATCCACTACGAAACTGTTTCCCAAACTTTTAGTACCGCGTACTCCTTTTAAAGTAACATTGACGTATTCCCTTTCAGGCAAAGACAGTTTGGGAGAAGTTATAATAATATTTCATTCAAAACCCAATAAAGGTATTTATTAAATAAATATTTTAATATTAATTATTATTGGACTGACCTTCAAGATTTATTAATATCTAACAGCATAACAACTAAACAAAGTAAGAATATCATCCGCGTGTGTATAACACGATTCAATCTTTATTATTAAAATATTTTATAAAACTGTTACAATTTAAAATACGAATGGTTTAGACAGCGTAGTTCGAACGACTTGCATTTAAACTTTTAACACAAACATTTCGAACCATGCGGTTGGAACCCGATCGTGACGTCAACTACACGATGCCCTAACGGAGGTCAGTTGCTACTTGCCAAGAGACACGTTTGTTTAAAGTATTTTTCATATTTTTAGTTATTGAAAAATTAAAGATGGATCTGGACTTATCTACAACAATATGACGACAAAATATAAGAGTAAAGAAAAAAGTAATCAAAATAAAAGAAAGTGCCGCATACTCCTTGAAGACCTGTCATGTATCCCTGGTGTTCCACAATTTGGTAACTCCGCGATTGGCCAAAAAGAGATATCACAGGTTACGCTAAACCTTTCCATACATGCGTCCAAAATAGACGATATTGCTACAAGATCCTATGTGAAACAATAGTGGCATTACTCATACTGGTGGACATTGCATTAATTTTTAAGCCTTGGTTGATGATCTCTATTATTTTAGAGAGGATACTGAAGTGAGAGCAATTACTTAATGTTTGTTTTCCTTTTTTTTTTCTTTGAGAAAAGCCAATATCGGAGTCATTAGTTCAGAAGCACAACTGTTAGGTACTGTTAGTGAGATATCATCAGGACTTGAAACGTTTTAGCATCCAAGTTATTTAATATGTTTCTGATGTTTTTCTAAAGAATGATTACTAAAAGCTTAGTTTGACTCGGTCGTTTATACAGAAATCAGAGAAAAAGAACGGTACAAGAAGCGGAGGATTCAGTTTAGTAGAGGTTGTGTCCGATGGCCTTTGCAAGGGATCTGAAAGCATGAGTGCCATTTGTTTACACAGGAGGCGATTTTGTTACACTTCGTCCTTTTCAGAGTCGGAATGTAATTCAACGATGGTTGTTTTGCATGTATGAAACTGGAATTCGTTTCCTATTCTAATTGCAGAATGCTGAATTTTTCTCTTGTACTACCTTGTCACAACTTTTATTAAGTGATGGTTTGGAAACAGCACACAGATATTGGGAATAAAGTGGAGAATGAAGTCCCTCACTACAATGAGGATAATGGAAGTAACTCGCCAAGAGCAGTGTCTGTATTAGGAGAGTGGAAGCAGCAGTCAGATCATAGAAAGAAAGAATAAAAGTCCCGGAAATCATCTTACTTGGTTCTGATGCAGAGTCAAAAGACGTATGGTGGAAAATGACGCAATGAAAATCGTTCTGTCGAAAACTTGCATAAGATTACGGTGTGAGTTGAAAGGAGAGGTGACATCTACGGTGTATTTGGAAAGAAAACCAGTTTGGATAAGATAAGAGGTATTAGGAAAGCATAGAGGGTTATTCTGAATTCTGATTGGTAATGACAATTTCAGGGTGTCTTTAAGAATTAGGAGAGAGCAGGCAATTCGATCGCGCAGACACAAGCGCAGTTCTTGCGGCATTGGGGGTCGTATACAAAGTGTAGTTGGGTCAATTGAAATGTAAAGCAGTAATTTAGACTGATGTTTTGTAACTTAACCAGCCAGAAACAGGAGGTCAGGTATGAAGAGACCTAAATGATGATGTACATCATTTAATCCCCCCCACACACACACGCATGCACAAATGGTGTAGATGTGAAAATGAATTTTTGATAGGATTTTTTGCTTTCTTGTAACTTTTTTTGACTTTATATTTTGAGGGAGATTTTTAACCACAGACATGCTATGGGATCGTTATTTTGTTCATTTTGATGAATATTTGAAAAAAGTACAGGGAATACTCTTCAAAAAAAAAAAAAAAATATATATATATATATATATATAGTACTGGGGGGTTTCTCTCCCCCCCCCCGAGTTCCGGATTGGTAGGCCGGTTCTCAGGGTAGTCCCTGAGTTTCAAAACATTTCAAAAAACGTGACATACAAATGTGACATACAAACGTGGCATAAAAAGGCTTTTCATTTTATATATATAGGGTAGGTATATGAAAAAAATCTGAAGAGAGTGGACGAAAAACAATAGGAATTAAAATAAGAAAAAGAATTAACCACCCTTTTGTATGCTGACGATCACTGAAAATGAAGACCAATTACAGAAAAACGTATTGAACAAAACCATAGAACAGTGTGACATGAAAATCTCAATAAATAAAACGAAATGAATAGCATTTCAAGGTAAAGAAATTAAAAGATGCAAACTAGTCATTCACAACAAACTAATAGAAGAAGTGAACAAATTTAAATATCTAGGAAATTGCTTAAGCCCCAATGGAGAAATTGACTTTGCATGTAAAAAGCAAAAATTCTTAGCGTCCATTGGAACTTTGAATTAACACTTCAATAAACAGATGTCTAGAACAACCTAAATAAAACCATATAAAATATTAATCAAACAATTCTGAAATATGGCAATGAAACATGGACTTGGGGAGAACAAGATAATAGACAAGTGGAAGCTGCAGAAATGACGTTCCTATAACCGCCGCAGGCTATAAAAGAATAGACAAGATAAGAAATAAAGAAATAAGAAAATTATCCATAATTAACATAACAGAAGACATCACAAACTATAGAAATAACTTGATACGTAGAAAGAATGAACGAGGACAGATGGCCAATTATTGCTTGGAAATATTAACCAAAGGACACCGATCAGGAGGAGGACCAAGAGGATATAGGCAAAACACTTTTTAAACCCTTGTAAATATTACAGGCAAACAATTGCCTAATATGCGAAGCCAAGAAGAAGAAGAAGAAGATCATGTAACCCATACAGAGAACAACTTTACCTTCTTGGAACATCATTGGTTTGACATTGCTGCCAATATATCAGTACGCGGACCTTCCAAGCACGATCTGGAAGAATAAGTGATAACAGATTTATACACCGGTTGGTTTATAACAGATGTTTATATACACCTGATGAGTTACCACCTGATTTGGTGTCATGTATGATGCATCCGGTGGCCTGCTTGCGGAACCACTTTGCTGCAATACCCGCTAATGGAGGAAGTTTGGGGTTTCCACAGTATATTTTGGCATTCTCTTGAATAATATCACTCTCATGGCATGAAAAAGGGAGAGGGGGGGATAGAAACAAGATCTATGTTCTGCTAATCAAACGTGTATCAGCTATTTCAGATTTCGAAGTAGGTTTTTCTAATGAAGATCATCGCCCACGTGATAATTCTCTTTTACCGTTTACAGCATCTGTTCTCGCTGCACTGAGAGTTCCTTTCGTGGAAATTAATCACATCAAGAGAAGGTGGGTTTGATAATTGACAGATGAAGAGATTTTTCCTTTCGCTTATCCATTAGTGGGCATAACTGGAAAGCTTAATTACAGTTTCCTCAAGTTATTATGATTGTGCACGAGAAAATATGTCATTAAAATGCATGATCAGAATGACTATCCGCGAAGTCCTTTTTTTAAAGTATTTTAATCATGTTTTCATCATCACCAAGTATTTCAAGGAGTTAGGCCTATTATGGCCTCAGAAGACACAGTAAGTTTCTTGAAAGGACCATCTGGTCTTCTATTTCGCCTGATAATTTATAATAAACAACTTGTTTGGGTAGTCTCTGTTTGCGTTCTTTTAACGTGCTCCATCCAAATGCATTTATGTTTATTTTATTTTCTCTAGGTCTGCGCGGTTAGCCTAGTGGCTTTGCGCAACCATATGCTTGGGGAAGGCGTGTCCTATGTTCGATTCCCGTCGACGACGTGAGGAGCTTAAGGATTTTCCTCAACCATAGCCAGGCTAGCCGGTCTTGGGCGTGGACAGCAGGGTTTTTACCCCGGTTTATCCTGGGGCTTTTCATCCCGCAAGCAGGCAAACCGAACCCGTGAACACACACGGATACCGTCATGAATGTCGTCCTTAAGGGATGCAACAGAGAAGTGGCGAACCGGCCGCATTAATACACCAGCAATTCCTCATTAGGAGGGGACTCAACCCGTCCTAGAGGGATAGGATATTTTCTCTATTACTTGTTTCTGGTTTAACTATTTCACTGTTTCTTCATTTCTTTTATGATCGAATAGGGGTACGTTTTGCTGTTTTCCTCATAAATTTCATTTCGGCTGCTATTAATCTTTGCTTTCGTTTTATCGTACAAGTTTCTCTTTCTTATAACAGCGATAGTAAAGCTAGTGTAGTATAAACTGTTAGCCAAGTCTGTCTCTTTTTGTACCAGGTTAGGTTGAACACAGAATTGATTAAATTTGTTGTAATTTTCATGCTTATGTCCTTTTCATCTTCACATGAAATCACTCATCCTTACCTGTCTTTTTATGGAAAATAAATTTTATAATGCATTTATAACGTAAAATGTGAGCGTTTAAAGCAAAACGATGGAGACTGGTTTCCCAAAGAGTGGGCAGCCAATCGCTATCCATCATCCTTCATTCACAGCGAAAGTGAGCTCAAGCTATCAATGAGCCAAAGCTTTTGACGAGAGAGAGAGAGAGAGAGAGAGAGAATAGTACGACAGATAACTGCCACTTTCTCGTTGCATTATCTGAAATAGCATGAGTTTGACAATCGATTATTAGTTGTTGTTGTTGTTTTTTTTGGGGGAGGGGGTCAGAAATTTTTTCTTTGTTAAAAAACTGAATTTCCTGGAGGAAAATTCCTACGTGTCCTTTCCTAATATCGATTAACTCTGCAACCTACCGAAAAAAAGGCTTAGGAAAAGTTTCTCTACTGAAACTTTTTCCTAAGCCTTAAAGACCATTATTAGAATTGCTAATAATAGTCTTTCTTTAGACAGCCTAGCACTATGGTAGCAAACGCCATTGCAATAGGACTACACAAGCACCCTTCTTCTTTCTGTTCAATATTTATGAAGCGATAATTCCAAGCACATCTCGTGCTCTTTTAATGATCTCTGAAAAATGCTGATAATTATTATATTTGAAGTCTTCACAAGGTCGTTCAATTTCATATCGTGCTGCCCTCTATTAGTGTTCTGTGTTACCCACTGGCTTGAAACCGGCAAAGGATGCTGTATGAAGATTATTGGAGAGGAAAAAATAATCATTATTATGTATCACCATTTAATTTTTTTTAATTTATTCGTTTCCCCTCCCCCCGATCCTCAACTGTCCCTTTGGACTGGTTGAGCCCTCATAGTGAAGGATTAAATATGTATTTATGACTGTAAATCCGTGTGTGTATGTTCACGTGGCCATTTTCCTCTTCTGACCGGCTAACTCACCTTTAGTCGAAAGAGACCAGATAAAGGTTCCTCACCTCATGGACGGGAATCGAACCCTCCGACTGAGCTATGGAGGCTCTATCATCATCTAATGACGGGGTTATCAATTAAAGAGAGCATTTGTGTATTCATTTAATTTTAGTATTGAATGCTAATTCATTAATGGTTCCTTACTTTCACTGTGTTAGGAGTTACACGTCGTGGTGCTTGGAGAAATAACTTTATAACCCTGAGATTACCGAAGCAAGTAGTATGAGGATTTTCTATCCGAACGTGTGTTAATGACAACAAGAAAATATTCGCCGGACTTTCTCGTTAATGTGGAACTCACGTAAACACTTAACCTAATTCTTAGCAAGCGGCAAAGACTTGGAAAAGAGTTTGCGAGGAGGATTTGTCCAACAGAAAAAAGATCTCGTGGAAGGTAAAAGATTTGACCACTTCTATTCTACAATACGCGGGATCAATCTTTCCATTCGCACATAGAAATAACCCATAAAATATTTCTTTTTCTCATCCATCCGTTGAAGCCTTAGCAGTGAGCTTCACTTAGCAAATCTTCATGATGCAATTGCCTTACGAATTAAAGCTTTTCTAATCCAGATATCTCGTTTTCAGAGCACGTTTAAATGTAAATTTGATGCTAAGCCTACTTTAATGCAAACAGAAATTACCTGTGATTTTATTAAGCTATTTGTTTGCTTTTGTACGCAGCCGCAGTAAATATGCGCACTTCAACTAATCTGATAACTTGAATGAAAACAATTCATTATGTTGGTAAAACAAATAGAGCCAGATTTCTTTTTATAGGACTCATATATTACAAACTATTTGGATTCATGTAAAAAATAATCTCATAAAGCATTTCATGAAAAAGAGGAGCCAAATATTGAAAAATAAAGCAGAAATTTGGTTTTAATGTAAAAGTAGATACTTATTATTTGTATTATTATTGCGTTGGTTATGGTATTGTTCGATTTGCATTATTAACAGTTAAAACAATAACGTTAGCCAAAATGACATGGTTTTTTTTTTGTGATTTATTCTTAAATTGCACATCCTTCAGCAGTGTATAGGCTATTTTGGGATGACATTGGTGTCTAGAGAAAGATTTCGAGATTTTTTAATCCTCTCATCCACGCCACTAATAACCTGTAAGGTTTCGTGTGTGGTATTCGCATTAAAAAATAGAACGCATAACAAATATACCTCTCAATGAATTACAACTTTTTTTTTTGTAACTGAAATTAATTGAGATGATTCCAACGTATCATACTTTGGGATGTTAAATTCCAATCTGCAGTCCAAAAATAAAAAAATAAAAATAAATAAATAAATAAAAAATTAGCTCGTATAGAATTTTTTTACAGATGGATACGCTTTTCATAGATGTTTGCCATATTATATTATGAATGAGTCATTCATAATATTACAATTTTAAATTATTATCACTACATTTGTAGCTCTAAAACCACAGAACAGTAGTTAGAAAAATGTCGGCATATTTTATATATTACTCAATCTGAAGTTATTCATTCTGAAGTTACTCAATGGATTCAGAGAACACAACCTAATCTATGATTTTTTGAATTGCTAATGATTTGGAGAGAACCAAAAGATCACTTAAATGAACGAACATTTGATATCATTATCCAATTTCACAATCTTCCATAAGACCAGCGTTTGACTCTTTATTACCGTCCATTATTGGATCCGCTATTTGCAGAACATTGTGCTACTAACGTTTCGTGAATGGTTTCGTCAACGAGACGTCATCAACAATTAATGAAGATTCTAATCGTAGTTCATCTGATTGATCAAAAAAGAATTAAGCGATATTTTTTTATTCGTTTGAATTCAAATGAAACAACGATGTGATCTCCATGAAGGAAAATTTCTGTGTTTAGAAATAGACACAAAATTCTACTTTTTATTATGAGACAAAGAATGGAATTGGTTAATGGCACGTCATAATGGGATTTTTATACAAATGAATGAAGTTCGTGAACCCAATGACTGGCATACTTGTTTGCTGATCCAAAATAAGCTTAAAATAGAATGTTTTTCTTCATTGCATAATAGTATTGAGAATCTTTTTCATTACTCTCATAGCAATAAATATAAAGGAGAATTTTTAAAATACACTGCTTGGAAAGAAGTCAACGTACACCTCCGTGAGTAAGGTGCATCATGCCATGTAATGAGTGACGTGTTTGTAGCCGGTATAAATTGGAAGAATACGATGCTCTCAAGTGCATGCAACGGTGGTCGGGCGTTGTGATAGGATGCCATGTTGCAAGCCTATCTGTTCGGCAAATTGTTGACAAATTGAGCCATCCCTGGTCAACACCACAGGTAACAAGCGCCACAGTAGGGTGCTACGAAGTAAAATATGTAAAAACCATCATTCGTCAGCCGACACGTTGAACACGGAGTAGACCTGAACACGAATATGCACGAAAACGTTCAGAACCGAGGCTCACAACATGGGTTTCCATGGTAGGACCGCAAAAATGCAAGCTCCACATTATCCGAACCAACATGCAGCGTCGTCTTCAGTGGTGCAAAGAGCGTGTACGGTGAGACGTGGAAGCCTGGAAGCAGTGGCGGCTTGTGCATAAGTATTGCCACACTGCAGCTAAAAAGGATAAAAAAACGAAAAAAATAATTTTGTTTGTGTTTATAAATAATAGCAATGCTTACAACGTTATATAAATGCAATACAGCATGTTAAAGGTCACAACTTATGTTTCGACATTGATTGAATAGTTAATAATTGGAATTGTTCGATTAACGCTTTAGATTACGAAACAAACGCACTGTGATCAAACGCAGTGTCACAATTATCACGTTCGGTCAGTTGCGGCTAGACTCGCGGATATTCGTTTGCACTTGTCACTGTATTCAGGTAACAAGTGAATCCGACACTGCTCGTTGAGCAGTGTCGCTACAGATAAATTGTATGCTTACGCGCAAAAATATTATTAAAATGTTATTAATATTAAATTTAATACATAATATTAAAATATTAAAAATATTATTTTCAAATAATATTTTTAATAAAGCAATTTTTTAAGATGTAAATTTACTTATTAATAAATTGATTAGTGATTAGGAAAAAAATGAATTATTTTTCTTATTTTGTATATGCCTCTCAGGGGACCCTGAAACCCATAGAGAGCGCGTCCCCTGGGTGGCGGATAGGGGAGCCCACCATGTGTGTGTGTGTGTACATGCACGTGCGTGTGTGTATATATATATATATATATATATATATATATATATATATATATATATATATATATATGGTGTGGTGGTCCGAATATACTGAATAAGGACTCGTGGACCAACAGGGCCATAAGGGGCAATCATCTTGATTGTAAGGTAAGCGGCACTCCCATGGACCCTTAGCTGGATCTATCCTCTCCTTCTACTTTGAGGAAGATCCACTTACTTTAATCTTTCCTATAAGGCCTTATCAGCCAACTCTTCTTACTTCATGACCCTTATGCTATTAGAGTACTCGAGGGCCAGGTCTTTTCATTTCTGGCCTTACAACTATGCCCTCTCTATAGACCTTACTATATTTCTTCTATAATCAAGTCTTTCCCCTTCAATATACCCTATTCCTCCTATGGGTTTCAATTCGGAAGAAGGCTAGTTCAGAAGCCTTAAGGTAGCAGCCCTACCACTGAACTATTCCATCGTCAGGCTAGTCCTCTGACATGGAGAACATAATCCTACTTATAAGCTGACAGAAAAAGATAATCGGATTGAATCTATGGGAAACGACCCTGGAATGGAAAAGGGAAAACGAAAATGGAAACGACAAAATATAATACACATAGCAAACTGGAATGTAAGAGGAATAGCATATAAAGAAATAGAATTAGACCAGTTATTAAATGAAAGAAATTTTAAAATAGCAGTAATCACTGAAACAAAAAAGAAATTAAAAGGAACTCTGAGAACTGAAAATTTTAATGTGATATACAGTGGAGTCAACAGAGACCAAAGAGCACAAGCAGGAGTCATGATTTGGATTCATAACTCCCTTTCAAAACAGTTAAAACATTATAAATTATGGAATGAAAGAGTAATAGAAGCTAGAATAAAAATAGATAGAGGCTATTTAACAATAATTGGTTTATATGCTCCAGAAGAAGGAAGAGAACAGGATAATATTGATTTTTATAATCAGCTACAAAACATATATAATAAAATAAATAAAAATGATTACATAATTTTAGCAGGAGACTTAAATGCAAGAATTGGAAACACGAAAATTAATAATAATATAGGAATACATGGAGAACACACTCTAAACAGAAATGGTAAAAAATTGATTGACTTTGTAGTTTATAATAACCTAAAAATAATGAATTCCTTCTATAAACATAAAGACATACATAAATATACTTGGGCAGCAAGAGGATGGAAATCAATATTAGATTACTTCATATTAAATGAAAAGACATCACAATTTTCACTAGATGTTAGAGTTCACAGAGGATATGAAATAAGCAGTGACCACTTCCTTGTTAAAATAAAATTAAGATTACCACCTAAATGGCTACAAGTAACAAGAACAGAAAGAAAAATTGAAACATTTGCTTATAAAACTAGACTATTGAATGACACAAATGTACAATGGCTATATGAACAAAGAATTAACCAATATCTAGATAAAATAAAACAAAATGAAGAAATGGAAATAGAATGGCTTAATATAAAAACGATACTAAACGCAGCAGCAAATGAAAGCTTCGAAAAGACCAAAAAATTCAATAAAACAAAAAAAAACTGAAGATCTGGGATGATACAATCAAAGAAATAATCAAAAAGAAAAAAGAAGCCTATCACAAATGGTTAAGCAGTAAAAGATTAGAAGATGAAATAGAATATAAAAGAATAAGAGCCATAGCTAAAAGAGAAGTCAGAAAAAGACATAGAGAATCATGGAACAAATTTGTTTCTAATTTAGAACATGATTTATATGAAATAAGACCCAATGTATATAAGATTTTGAAACACTTAAATGCAGATACAAAAGAAAACATAAAATTAAACACCGAATTGAAATTAGAAGAATTTCTAAATTACTACACAGAACTGTGGACAGACAAATATTTTAAAAAAGACAACTGGCAAACAGTTAACGAAAATGAAAATGAAATAACTGAAGAAGAATTAGAAATCAGCCTGAAAGAAACAAGAAACGGAAAATCACCTGGAGAAGATAAGCTAGGTTCAGAACTATATAAATACGCAGGAACAAGATTCAAAAAAAGAATCTGGTTATTTTTAAATAAAATTTACTCAACTGGTATCCCCCAATAGAATGGAAAAAAGCAATTGTGATTCCTATCTTTAAGAAAGGTAATAGAGATGACCCTAAAAACTATAGAGGTATCAGTATACTAAATTCCTGTTACAAAATATATAGCAGAATCTTAAATAACAAACTAATGAAATATTCCGAAAACTTTATTCTAGAGGTACAGAATGGATTTAGAAAAGGACGATCATGTATAGACCCAGCCTTTTGCCTAAAATTAATAATAGAGAAAAGAAGAGAATTCAATTCAGAAACACATATTGCATTTATTGACTTTGAAAAAGCATTTGAAAGTTAAAAGAAACATATTATTTAACATATTAAAAGAAAGACAAATACCAAATAATATCCTAAAAGCTATTACAAGTATATATGAAAATAATCAAATACAAATAAGATTAAATCACGAGCTATCATATACGAGAAAGATAAACCAAGGGGTCCGACAGGGATGTCCCCTCTCAGCAACTCTTTTTAATATCTACTGAAATGAAATAAATAATAAAATGGAGTAAAAATTTACATCAAGGAATTAAACTTTCATCTACAGTTAACTTAAACACTCTCATCTTTGCAGACGACCAAATAATAATTACAAATTCTGAAGATGACTTACAGAAAGCTATTTTAAATCTAAATGAGATATCCAAAGATTATGGTATGATAATATCAACGGAAAAATCAAAAACTATGGCCTTTAAAGGACAAGAACTAAAATAGTAAAGATAACAAGATCTTAGAACAGGTGAATTCATTTAACTACTTAGGATGTATGATCACATATGAAAATGAAAAAGATATAAAAGTAAAAATTGCAAAATATTTAAAAATAACAGGTATAATTAACTCTATATTTAATCCAAACCTAGTTCAAAAACAAACCAGGCTAAAAGTATACAATACATTAGCCCTACCGGTCTTAATGTATGGAAGCGAAATCTGGACAATAAAACAAAAAGACAAACAAAGATTAACAACAGCAGAAATGAAGTTTATGAGAAAAACTGCAAAGTATACCCTATTTGATCACAAAAGAAACGAAGATATTATGAAAGAATTAAACCAAGAACCAGTAATAGAAAAAATTAAAAAATATAAACATAGATGGATGGAACACGTTCAAAGAATGAAAACAGAAAGATTACCAAAACAAGCCTTAAAGTACAAGCCATTACGAAAAAGAAAACCAGGACATCCTCTTAAACGATTCAAATGACTTCTAAGGCCGGAACAGGCCACTAGGCCTAAATCCTTGATACGTATGATGATGATAATGATTTTGTATATGCAGCACCCCTAGTTAAAATTTTCGCCGGCCGCCGCTGTCTGGAAGGTTCTGTAATTGAACGACGAATCATGATACACCCTCTACCGAGACGACTGGTGTGTGGGGGGAAGGGGGGCGGATTCCCCATAAACGTCATTTACCAGAGTGCGTGAACCCAACTATGAAATTTGTAGGTGGCGGTGTGATAGTATGGACCTGTTTTTCCTCGGATCATCTCTACCTGTGGTGCCACAAATATTAAACTCCGAGAGGTATCTGAATATTCTGGACAATGCGATGCTTCCTACTTTGTGGCGTTTCTATGGAAGTCATTGTCTCTTTCAGCACAACAATGCACTTTGTTATAAGGCTGTTGCTGTAACTAAATGGTTTGTGGACACGAATGTGATCACACTCGACTGGACTCCGTCAAGGAACATCACCCCATAACAGTCCAGGATCTCATTATATGCCTACAGGAAGACGTACTCTTCTGGAAAGTATGCCCCTTAGGATTGCTGCAGTCATCGCAGAAAAGGTGGTCCTACATCTTATTAAGGTGGGTGCCATGGCTGTTTGTTCCCCACATTATGGTGTCCGTTGACTTCTTTCCAAGTTGCAGAAATGTTGGCCTCATCAGCCGTATCTTCACTATATTATGTTCGTAATTAGTGCTAGTCTTGGGTCAGCTATGTCTGATGCTACCGGGAGACTGAATTCCCCCCCCCCCCACACACACACACGTCTCCAAATGTTTAGATAGTGCTAAAACGGCCTTGCCCACTCCCTATAAAAAGAGGAATAAAAAGCGTTAGTGGATTTATCTATTTATTATAACATTTGTTTAAAATATTTTTATGAGACTGCCACCCATGAAAGATTATAAAACTGTAATACCATGTAAAACCTTAGATGGTGTGAACTTTTTTATAATTTCATGTTTTTTATATTTCCTTTATTTTTTATATAATCCGCAAATCCTACAGCAGAGAACCAAATACGGAATTTTTCAGGCCACTACAGGCTGGACTTAGGTGGCTGTCTCACATTTTGAGGGACGAAAAACCCGAATTTCCAGTTGAAAAGCCCTCTACCTCGTATGAGCCTGGCTAACTGAGTCGAAAGAGACCAGATAAAGGTCCTTCACGTCAGGAATCGAGCCTAGGTCTTTCCAATCAAAGAGCTTCGTGGATACCAACCATACAGGAAAACCTCGCTTAACGGGAATTCGATATAAGCGACAATCAGTTAGCACGATTGAGTGGAATGATACTATTTCCCGCTTAAAGCGAGTGATTAATCAGTTAACGAGATTTTTTTACGTTATGTGAAATTTTAAGTCTCCAATCTGCAGCGAGCGGAAAAGCTTTAAGTCATTAAGAGACATGAAAGTAGTGCCAGTAATACAATGATTTCTAGACCTGGGATACAGCAAGTTTACAGTTCAGACTATATTAAATAAGAGCAAAGAATACAAAGAACAAGGAAAGGTTGCTAGTGCTTCTTTAACCATGCAGATCACCCGAAATAGAAGCCATTTAATGATCGATATGGAGCGTCTTCCATCACTCTGGCTCAGGGGTCGGGAACGGGCGATTCCGGAACCGCATGATGCTCTTGGCTGAACAAAGTGCGGCTCTTTTATATCGAATTAAAAGATACATAATTAATACAAACAACTAAATATTGTTTTTTGATACGGTCTGGTCGTGGCGCTAGATAGTATACATGTGACGTGTGTTACACATGCCTAAGGTAACTAGCGCCACGGTGAAAATTTGAACTAATTGATCATCTGTCCTGTCAAACACCACAGTTTTTAGATACATACGGATTTTAACTGTCAAAATAAATATTCTGTTAGTTAACTTATTTATTGTGGTACTAAACTGGCGTTTAATTTAGGTAATGTCAGGTAATGTTATGCACAAATTAATTTTTAATATGCTATTATGTTGAATTTGTGTTTTAACTTGCAGGTAAATTTGTGATAATAACCCTTTTAATATGAGTTCAAGAAAAAGAAAAATAATCGAAGAAAACAGAGGATTCAATAAAATGTGGATCGAAATATTTGCATTTATAGAAGTAAATGGAAATCCGCAATGTTTGATTTGCCATCTACGACTTCAAAATAACAAATCAAGTAACGTCGAACGACATTTTCGAGGAAAACATTTAGACTCCAGTAAAAAATATCCTGAGGGTGATAATAGAAAAAAGCTATTGAAGAATTACAAAAGAAAACATTGCTTCAGCAAAGAAATTTGTCAACTTGGACGAAATCTTCATCCTAGATGAGTCTTTGACTCCATGAGGTCTTGTTTAATAATAATAATAATACTACTGAAGCAAGTTTTTTGCTATCCCTTGAAATAGCAAAAGCGGGAAAACCTTTTACCGATGGTGAATTTCTAAAAAATTGCATGTATAATGTCTCTGAAATTCTATTAAAGATATGAAAAATAAGGAAACGATACGTAAATAAATTAAAGATTTACCTCTTTCGGCTAGAACTGTCAAGGAACGGATTGTAACAATTTCTAAAGAAGTTTCAAATATGCAAATTATGGATATTAATTCTGCCCATTTTATATCTATTGCGGTTGATGAATCAAATGATATTTCCGATAGGGCACAATACTGCGTGATGGTTAAATATATCACATCTTCCGGTATTCGAGAAGAATTTCTTGATCTGCTAACACTTAAATGACACACTACAGGTCAAGATATTTCAGAAAACCTTCTAACAGTACGGAGTACGGAGGCTTTAGTACAAATAGTAATAATAAGCAAAGTAGAATTCAATAATACTCAATTTTAGCTGTTTATATTCACTTTATAAAGTACGTATTTTTTTCTCATTGACAAAGGTTTCTTTAATATTTTATCATCGAACAATACTTGATCAAGTTTAATATTTGTCACACTTGTAACAAAGAATCCAGTTGTGCTTAACAAAAAATTTCCAATCTTAAAATGCTCTGGACATTTTAAAAATATTATTTAAATAATAAATAATTTTGATATCCTTTCTTCTAAATTCGCTAGCAATTCACTGTGCTAAAGTACTATAACTTCAATCTTTTTTTTTTTAATTTCGATTGGTTATTATATAAAACTGTAATCTCTCTATATATACAATTTTGCTTATTCTAAAATATTTCAGCGAAAGTAACGTTTTGTTAGAAAGTAACGTAATGGTGAACTGGACAAGTGCAGGAAATTGTTGCATTTCCTATTTATAAAGAAAATTCTCAACAGCACTTAATTGCGCCATAATTTTTTAATAATAAAAAACCTTGTTATTGTGCCTTCTATTAGAGAGGGTAAAAATCCTCAATTTTCTGAATACGTTCTATCCTTAAACACTTTCAGGTATTTAAGGATAAAATGTTCGCTCTTGGCTATTAATTTTTTTCCTGGCCTTTATAGTTATATTTTTACTTTCTTAATTAGAGATTTTTTAAGACTAATAATTTTTTTTCACCCAGGGAAATAAGTTGCTTTCTTTATTTGTAATACTTAATAATTCCTCATTATTTAGATCGTAATAGATTATTTATTAAACATACATTAAGCAATTTGCTTTCGAATATGATATTTAAATCACAAAATATAACGCGTAACACTGTAAATTATTTTACATAAATAGCGAATTTATTGAACGTAATTGTTCCTAGTGTTTTGTTTTTAAAGTAATGCTGCGAGGGCGCTAGTGCGGGCAATACTGTTGCCAGTGGCAACAAAAAAGTACCTATGCGATATGAGTAATTTAACAGCATTTTATAATTATGTAAATTACAAAAGAAAGGAACATTAAGTAACAGTACCTTTAAATATATATATATTTATTTATTTAATTTTAGTTTCTATTTATTTAACTGCTACAGCTATAAAATAATCTAATGCAAATTGTCGTTTCATTATTTAATTTTGGATATCTGCTAAATTACATCATAATTGAAATAAAATCTCCGTGGTGAATAGGTAATCCGATTAATGATTTATTTCAGAAATTTATTTATTATTTTTATTTATTTGTTACTTTTTATTTCTTTATAATTTTTCGCATTTGACTATTTTATGCACTTATTTATCATTATTATTATCATTATTATTTAATTATTTTTACATATTTGATCATAGTAAATAGGTTTTTCATCCTTATTATTATTTTTTTTTTATTAGCGAACACTTTCTTTTTTTTTTTTTTTTAAATTGGAATATTCAAAATTGTCCATTATACTTGCGCAGGCTTTTGGCAATCCTGTATAATTAAGATCAGCACGTAATTAAAAGTAGTTCAGAGAAAGTTACAAGTTTTAATTAACGTTCATCTTAATAAGGGCAAGAGAGCTTCTCGGGGTTAATGACCAACGCTGGCGATGTTCACACTCTTTTTGTTTCAACGCCACAATGAATTGGGTTTGAAAATTTACTGGCATAGCAAAAAGAAAAGATGAAAAAAAAAAAAAAAACTACGTTGTTGTGGTCTACATCCGAGCATTATTAAACTATGAAATTCTTATGAAAGCCAGAAGTAGAATATAATTGCACATCGTAATTCTTCCTAAAGCCTTTGTGACTTTTACACTGTTGAAGGGGCTAATAATTTAAATTGCCTTAATTCAGGGATAATAATTTAAAGGAGATAATGTACGAGATGCAGTTGCGAGTCATAATTTAAAGAAAATATCTGTGTAGCTTTTCATTTGAGGTCATGCTAAGTTGTATGAAAGTCAACCCATTCTCAACGAGTATTCTCGACATCATTGCGGTGGATTTCGTCAATTATTTCATGAATTAAGGAATTGATAAACGTATAAAAATAGTCTTAAAAATTTTTAACACTATCTTGTCCAGGACAGGCTTAGCACTAAAGATCCTGAGCCTCAAAAAAAAAAAAAAGTCTATAATAATCTATTATCATCATATAATCTATTACCATCACTCCTTCTAATTACCTGGGTAACTGATAAAGTTTGTGAACTTGAATTAAGCAGAATGCTATAGAATTGCTGCACTGTTTATTACTGTTATACAGGGTGCAAGACTGTACAACTACTATGATAACTAATTATGCCACTATATGATTGCTCTTGCGTTGTTATCCAATAAACTGCGACCAGATATTGCAAGGTGTGATACTAGACTATGAGTCTTCTACATGTTATCTCTGTTCTTTGTCAGTTTTGTGGTTTCCATTCAGGCCTTTAAAGTTTAGCTTTAGTGACTAGGCTATGGCATATTAACTGGTGTGAGACCTAACACAGAGAGTCAGAGAGAAACAAAATTATAAAGGGAGGAGTGAATGTGAGAGTGTAAGAGCGAAAATATATAATTGCGTTAATGATGGGAATGGGATTTGTCATGGGAATGTTGACGAGGTGAGAACGATTTCTGGTTTGTGTTCATCCAGTTCGGACCAATCATATGTGGGCAAAGATGTCTAGATGTGTGAAGCATTAGAGAAGAAAAGAGATCTGCAAGTTGTCCAATTGAGTCAGGCAGACTGCAAACAAGAGTATACAAAAGAACATGCAGGTAGATTATTATGTCTGTACACGAACGAATGCTAGGAGTATCAGAAACAAAGGGGTAGAGTTTGTTGCCTTAGTCAACATGTTGCGACCTCAGATTGTAGGAATTAGTGAGACCTGGCTCACTCATTCAGAATCAGACAGATTAACTGGTATCGAGTGTCAAGGGTACAGTATTTTTAGGAAGGATAGAGCGGATAGGAGAGGAGGGGCGTGCTGCTTTCACGTGGCAGTGAGTTTGAAGTCATCTGGTGTGAGGTGGAATCTAATAAGACAAATTACACAGTGGGGTGTGGTTACAGACCTGGTGGATCGGTTGCTGGTGAAGAAGAAACGCATCACCAAATAGAAAAGGTAAGCGCGAAAAGAGTAATCATAATGGGAGACTTTAATTATAC
Source organism: Typopeltis vanoorti (assembly GCF_054136105.1). Lineage (NCBI taxonomy): Eukaryota > Metazoa > Arthropoda > Arachnida > Uropygi > Thelyphonidae > Typopeltis > Typopeltis vanoorti. Next base: position 79,808,593 of record NC_143559.1, read on the forward strand.
AAATATTGATGGGTAGCAGTAGAATCTCATGAGAAGAATGAAAATGCATTTATTGAGCTATTGCGGGACAACTTCCTCACGCAGCATGTGACAGAAGGAACTCGAGGTCAAAGAGTGCTAGATTTCATTATAGTGTCAGAGGGTATTTCAGTTAAAGATGTAACTATTCTGCCTCCAGAATTGGTGACAGTGATCATGCGGTATTCACTTGGGAAGTGACTAAGTTTATGAATGTTCCATTCAGAAAAGGTTACATGTTGAACTACAAAGCAAGAAATTATAACCAACTGAGGAGTATACTGAGTTCAGTGGAATGGGATCGGTTTCTGGACGGAAAGAATGTCGACAGTGCATGGGAAGCATTTAAACAATATTGAAATGATGCGATATCAGAATGTGTCCCAAGACTTCGAAGAATAAATAGAGTAGGAGTCAAATGGATGTGTAATCTTATTAAGCAAGAGATTCGTAAGAAAAGGGCGATGTGGAAGGAATACCGTTTGCATAAGGATGACGTCCGTTATGAATGTTATGAGCAGCAGGTTGGAATAGTCACAACTGTTGTACGGAAAGCAAAGTCTGATCATGAAAAGAAACTGGCTCTGCGTGCGAAACATAACCCACAATAATTCTATCGATATGCTGCAAGTAAAAGAAAGAATGAATATGAAAGCATAACCCTTTTAAATCCAGATGGAGTGAGGGTTACTGATGCAGAAGAGGTTGTTCAGTTAATGAGTGCCCATTTCGTTAAAAGCTATCAACCTAGTGAACGCAACATTGAGCTCACTGTTACCGTTTCACTAGATAATGAAACGCAGGTGTGTGAGGCCGAGGTATTAGAGCTGTTGCACAAACTGAATAAGAATTCAGCAATAGGGACTGATGGAATATCAGCATGTGTGCTAAAAGAGTGTTCAGCTGAATTGATCATTCCTTTGACCTGGATGTTTAATATGAGTCTCAGAACAGGGAAGATTCCGCAGGAATGGAAGGAATGTATGGTAATTCCATTGCACGAGGGTGGTGGTGCAAAGACCGATGTATCCAACTATCGACCAATTAGTATCTCAGGAGTGGTGGTGGTGAAGATTTTGGAAAAATTGGTTAGGTCCCGCATTCAGAAATGGGTTGACAGTGAATCTCTACTTTGCAATGAACAACATGGGTTTTCTAAGGGAAGGTCATGTTTTAGTAACTTGCTCACATTCTATGGCAATGCTACCGTTGAACTAGACAAGGGGAATGGACACTCCATGATACTTTTGGATTTTGCTGACTTTTGTCAGAATACAACATGACAGACTGCTGCATAAATTGGAGAAAACGGGTTTGAGTTATACAACGTTAGCATGGATAAGAGGATGGCTGACTGACAGATATCAAAATGTGATATACGGGGATCTGAGTCTGCAGGGTTTAAGGTAACAAGTGATGTACCACAAGGATCAGTGCTTAGTCCACTGTTATGACATCTGCACATTAATGATATTGGGAAGGATTTGACAAGCGACATATAGTTATTTGCTAATGATGCAAAGATAGGCAGGGTAATTATGAATGCTGCTGATATACAGTCCTTGCAGAATGATTTCAATAAGCTGGAATTGTGGGCATGGGAAAATGGGTGTCAGTTCAATGTCAGAAAATGTAAAGTAATTCACTTCGGCATGATTACCTATCCAATGTCGTATTATATTGGTGGGTTTAGGCTAGAAGAAACTGATGAGGTTAGGGATCTTGGAGTGTTAATAGATAGGAAGTTGAAGTTCATGGGCCATGTGGCAAAGATTGCAAATACAACTCAAAAGATAATTACAATGCTCAAACGAACGTTCACATGTAAAGATAAGGATGTTATTTTGATTCTTTACAGATCCTTGATAATACCTCACTTGGACTATTGTTCGTAGGTCTGGTCTTCTGGTTTCCGATGTGATTCTGATATATTGGAGAGAGGACAAAGGAGAGTGTTAAAAATGATATCAGGATTGTGGAATACTGATTATGAAGACAGGTTAAGAATTTGTGGATTGCAGACACTAGCAAATAGGAGAAAGAGGGGATGATATCATTGAGACTTATAAACTGCTGAAAGGGTCATACAAGATTTCAATTGATGGGATGATTTTTCACTTTATGGAGGATGTTGAAATGACGAGAGGACATCCTTGGAAGCTGAGAATGAAGGCTGCCAAGAAGGGTGTAGGGGCCAGATTTTTCTCTTAGAGGGTGGTGCGTGATTGGAATGGATTGCCATTGGATGTTGTGAGTGCAAGCAGTGTGAATGAATTCAAGAATAAGTATGATAGCTGGTGTGTGTAGTATGTGGCCTCCCACGATGAGTCTCTGACTCCCTGGAGGTCTCTCTCTTAATAATAATAATAATAATAATTATTATAATATATATATATATATATATTTTTTTTTTTTAACATTTTTATTATTTCTCAGATAAATTACATACATTATATGAACACAATCATGCATAATAAATACTTTCTCGTACATAAAGTTTTTAAAATAATAATAATAACAATAACTGTTCACAACGTATATTATTATAATATTCATAATGATGATTATTACAGATGTTTCTTTGAATTTTACACTCTATATATACAATATCAATGGATATAATCACTCTATATTGCATAATTTTGTTACAGTTATTACATACATACATTATATACATTTGATTACATATAATACATACATGACATACATTGGTTTACATGTGATACATCTTGGATGAGAACTAATTTCTCTGCTTTCATCCTCGAAGCTTATATGTAAGTTTATCTGAGAATGACACCAGTTGGTTATTATTTATTGTTTTTTTGCTGTGTTGGGAAGCTACGAAATCTATGATTGAGAAGTTCGCACGCACGCACGCACGCACGCACACGCACACACACACACACACACACACACACACACACACACACACACACACACACACACACACACACACACACACACACACACACACACACACACACACACACACACACACACACACACACACACACACACACACACACACACACACACACACACACACACACACACACACACACACAATAACTTGGAATGTATTGATGCGTCGCTGAATTGGAAGCCTGAACGAATATATTGTTTCATTAAGTTTGTATGGTATTTTGGGTGCGTGTTTCTTGTTCATAGTATGTCCTTAGAGCTCTTTTCAGGCTATTGTAGTTTGTAAGGTTTCTGTATTCAAAAGGTAATTTGTTTATCATGTCTGGGATGTAGAAGTTTCGCGTGACCTTGCCGTAGTGATTATTGTATTTATATGTGATATAAGGAGTTGTCTGGGGTTCTTGTTATACGCTATGTATTTCTGACTGTCCTGTAGTTGGCATGGAAATAATGTTTTAGCAAAGCTGCATAATGACATAAATGTTTTGCTGTCAGTATTTTGTGTTCTGACATTGCAATGTATATAAGGTCGTTATTTTTTCTTTGTTCATAAAATATCAGTTTTATCATTTTGTACTGTAGCGACATTAATCTATTTAATTTGTAGGGTGCACAGAAAGCATACTTTGTTATAGCGTATCTTAGTATATTTTGCATAGTGCTTTGTATATTAGTATTTTTAGGCGTATGGGAACTATATCTTTTAACGTGTAGAGTTTGCCACTTATTGTTCGGAGTTTGTTGTGTAGATATTATGTGGCTATTCCACATAAACTATTATGTGGAATAGCCACATAATAGTTTATGTGGCTATTCCAGTTCATATCTGCATCGAAGTAAATTCCAAGGTATCGTATTGTTTCAACCTGAGTAGTTGTAGTGGTTTTGCTGTTCTGTGTGTTTTTTATGTTGGAAAGTGGATATTGGATGGTTACGTATTTGTTATCAACTGGTCGAGTCAGTGGATTTCTGAATATCATTAATTTTGTCTTTTCTGAGTTTAGGTGTATGGAATTTTTCGTGAGCCAGTCTATGATCAGATTTATGTCAAGTTGCATATATGTTTGGGCTATGCTTGCGTTATTGTGGATGGATATTATTGCTGTATCGTCTGCGTATTGGAATATCTCACCTTTGAGTGGTAGCTGATTAATATCGTGCGTGTAAATGTTGAATAGAGTTGGTGAGAGTACAGCTCCCTGTGGTACTCCACAGGTTACTGGTAGCTCTCTGCTTCGGTTTGATCCGATACGTGTGATATGTTTTCTATTTTGAAAGTAGTTTGTAAACCACCTGTGAAGAGGCCCGTCTATTCCAACATGCCTCAGCTTTTCTAACAAGGTTTGATGTGTGAGTGTATCGAATGCTTCAGTTAGATCAATAAAGACTACCATGGCAATTTTGTTTTTGTCTAAGGCGGTATTAATTACGTCTGTAAAGTCTTCCAAGAGAGATGTTGTTCCCTTATTTTTCTGAAAACCATATTGTGTTTTGGAGGTAATATGAAAGGTCTTTGTGTATGCTGTGAGTTTCTTCAGTATGATCCGTTCCATAATTTGATTGATAATTGGTAATGTTGCTATGGGTCTGTAATTGCTGATTAAATTTCTTTTTCCATGTTTGTATATGGGTGTGATTATGGCGGTATTTAGCATACTTGGTATCTGTCCTGTTTTAAATATTTTATTTATTAATTTTAGTAGGATAGGACTTAAACTAGTTGCAAATTGCTTTATATCTTTAGGTCTTATACCATCAATTTCTGGGCCTTTTTTTGGTTTGATTTGATGTATTGCAGAGAGAAGTTCTGCTTCTTTTATGGTTGGGAACCATAATGTCTGTTTTGATTGTGGTCCAAGTGGATGGTCACGTTTTATGATTGGGGGAATATTTCTGTGCAATTCTTGGATGGAGTCTGCAAAGTATTGGTTAAAGTCATTTGCTAGTTGTTGGATAGCTTTTGCGTCTTTCATGAAGCTGTGTTCTATGGTTTCGGAGGTGGTGGTGTTGCTAACACAATCTAGCATCTCATTGACCAGATGGCAGGTTTGTTTCATGTTGTTTTGTGCAGAGGTTATTTTGTCTCTGTAGTAACTTCTTTTTGCATTTCTGATTTGTGTTGTAAGACGATTCTTGTTATCTTATATTAAGTTTTTAAAGCTGTGTTATTTGGATATCGCTTTAATTCTTTCCATAAAGCGTCCTTTCTGTGTATTTCTAGCATTAAGTTTTGTGTTATCCAAGGATTTTGTGTTGTTTTTGAACGAATTCTGACTTTCTTTGTAGCTTTCTTATATATTTCCTCCAGTGTGAGTTTAATGTTGTTGTATAAGATATCTGCTGAATCTGATGCCAGGTGTTCCCAGTCTGTTTTTTCTTATTTCGTGGTTGACTATTTCTTCGTCTATTATTGTTTTCTGTGGCTTTTCTTCTGTGGGACATTGCATGGATATTGTCTTGGTGTGCAGGTTTAGAGTGGTGAAGTAATGGTCTGCTACTTTTCACTTTATGACTGATGCAGTGTAACTGTTTGGTGGTGCTCGGACATTTATATGTTCTAGACAGGAGGCAGTGATAGTATTTCCGAATATTTCTTCTCTAGTACATGATGTTATTGTTAGTATTAGATTATACATGGATAGCATGTCTAGATATTGTACAGTGTTGTTCTGGTTTTCGTTTGCAATATTTATGTTTACATCGCCAATTATCATTAGCTATTCGGTTGAGCATATTTCTTGGCGTGAAAGAGCAATTGAGTTCGTGCAAGAATTTTATCATGTTTAGGTTTCGTGGCCTGTAAATAGCATTTAGTATTTTGGGGTGCTGTCTATTGGTGGTATTAGTGATTTCGAGGCAAAGGGTTTCAGCTTGCTCAAACTGATAGGCGGTTTCTTTTGCTATTAATTTTTGTTTGATAAATATTAATATTCCACCCCCTCTTTTTGTTTGGCGGCATGATCTACGTTGTTGGAAGCCTGGAATTTGGAAAGCAGTCGCTTCGTCATTTGTTATGGATACTTCTGTTAGAATTAATATATCAATAATATCAGTGTAATTCCTCAGATAAGCCTGTAACAATAACCAGTGTTTTCGGATGCTTCTGATGTTAATATGCAAGATTGAGAGACCTCTCGCTTGTACTGTGTGTTGTTTCCATGCATCAAGCGATTCGAAAGTACAATTACTGATGTATTCTGGTGTAATTACATCTATCTGATGGTTCACATTCATTTTTGTTGTGTTGAGATCTTCTTATTGAACTAAGTTGGAGTCTTTTGTTTCACGCTGGCAACCTATGTATATCTTCCGAGTTTTTTATTTGTATAGACTTTGAAGTCTGTGACTTTCTCAAGAATATTTTGCCGTCTTTGATCCATAAAAATTGATACTTTTTTCCTGTTTTTTTAATTTCTTGTTTGGTTCAAAAGATTCTGATTGAAAGGTGTTAAATACTCAGAGAGAAAGATTGGCGTATTGTCTTACGATGCATTTAAATCCTTGACAACTGTCTTTTTTTCAGTCTGCTGGCTTTTACGAGATTGTCTCTTGTAGCCTTGCTTGTCAGACGAGCTATGACTGGTGCGGGTCGTGTTTTTTGTTCTTCCTGGGAATCCGATTTATGGTCTAAATATCATTTATGCATGCTGTAGGGGGATGTCAGTTGCATGGCCTAACTTTAAAACTGAATCTCTGAGATTTTCTGTGGATTCAGTTTCTGGAAGACCGTTTATGACAAGGTCTTCTTTATGTTGTTGTGTTGGTTTAAAACTTCGTATTATAGTTTCAGGAATTAAATTCTTGACGGAGTTCTGATGTGTCTTTTATCAATTTGTGCTGCCTGTCAGTTAGTGCATTAATGCTGGTTTTAATGTCTTTTACCGTTTGTAAGACTTCTTCGACTTTTGAATTATTAAATTTAACAAACTCTTCATATTCGCTAATTTTTTTGGTTATTTGTTTCTTCTGTTTATCAAATAGTTCTTGGACAAGATCTACCAAGCTGGCTTTTATATTTTCCAAACCTTTTTCTAGTAATAAATTTCGGAACTCAAATTATAAGACTCACTGGTATTTTTTTTGTCTGTTCAGTTCATCGTCCGATTCTGCCTCCGACGTAATCAGTTGCATCGTTGGTGGCGGCGTTTCTTTGTTCCCTCTGCAGTATAGGCATTTCCATTCCTCTCGCTTGGCATTGGATTTGCGTTGTGAGGTTCCGGAACATGTAAAGTGAAGATTCCTAAGGCATTTCCTGCAGGTTATATGACTTCCATCGGACGATAATTCCTTCAGGCACTTATTGCACTTCATGGCTCACCTTTCTTCCCTTGGACAACTGTAAAGATGGCGACGTCCTTTGTTCTATGCTCGTTAGTGACCACGGTGAACTCTGCTCAACCCTCAGCACACTCAAAATTTGGGTTTAACTTGTCCGATTTCGATGATTTATATATCACTGTCTTCAGCGTGACAAGAAGAGTCACTTTGTGACACTTTTAAATTAACAACAGGAGTTTGAACGACATTAAAGTATAAAAACTGGACAGCGATACAACCATGCAACCGTTCGTATGCCTACACAGCGCCCTCCTGTTTAGGGCGCTATGTATTTATTAATCATCATCATCATCATCATCATCATCATCATGCGTATCAAGGATTTAGGCCTAGCATGGCCTGTTGCGGCCTTAGAAGTCATCGTTGAATCGTTTAAGAGGACGTCCTGGTTTTCTTTTTCCTAATGGCTTGTACTTTAAGGCTTGTTTTGGTAATCTTTCTGTTTTCATTCTTTGAACGTGTTCCATCCATTTATGTTTATATTTTTTATTTTAATTTTTTCTATTACTGGTTCTTGATTTAATTCTTTCATAATTTTCTTCGTTTCTTTTGTGATCAAATAGGGTATACTTTGCAGTTTTTCTCATAAACTTCATTTCTGCTGTTGTTAATCTTTGTTTGTCCTTTTGTTTTATTGTCCAGATTTCGCTTCCATAGATTAAGACTGGTAGGGCTAATGTATTGTATACTTTTAGCCTGGTTTGTTTTTGAACTAGGTTTGGTTTAAATATAGAGTTAATTACACCTGTTATTTTTAAATCTTTTGCAATTTTTACGTTTATATCTTTTTCATTTTCACATGTGATACATCCTAGGTAGTTAAATGAATAACAAGATACTAAGATCTTGTTATCTATTACTGTTTTAGTTCTTGCTGGATCTTGTCCATTAAAGGCCATAGTTTTTGATTTTTCTGTTGACATTATCACACCATAATCTTTGGATATCTCATTTAGATCTAAAATAGCTTTCTGTAAGTTATCTTCAGAATTTGTAATTATTATTTGGTCGTCGGCAAAGAGGAGACTGTTTAAATTTACTATAGGAGAAAGTTTAATTCCTGGATGTAAGTTTTTATTCCATTTTATTATTATTTAATTTAAGTAGATATTAAAAAGAGTTGCTGAGAGGGGACATCCCTGTCGGACCCCTTGGTTTATCTCTCTCGTATATGATAGCTCGTGATTTAATCTTATTTGTATTTGATTATTTTCATATATACTTGTGATAGCTTTTAGGATATTATTTGGTATTTGTCTTTCTTTTAATATGTTAAATAATATGTTTCTTTTAACTTTGTCAAATGTTTTTTCAAAGTCAATAAATGCAATATGTGTTTCTAAATTATATTCTCTTCTTTTCTCTATTATTAATTTTAGGCAGAAGGCTGGGTCTATACATGATCGTCCTTTTCTAAATCCATTCTGTACTTCTAAAATAAAGTTTTCGGAATATTTCATTAGTTTGCTATTTAAGATTCTGCATATTTTGTAACAGGAATTTAGTATACTGATAGCTCTATAGTTTTTAGGGTCTTCTCTATCACCTTTTTTTAAAGATTGGAATCACAATTGCTTTTTTCCATTCTATTGGGGGGATACCAGTTGAGTAAATTTTATTTAAAAATAATAAGAGTCTTTCTTTGAATCTTGTTCCTGCGTATTTATATGGTTCTGAACTTAGCTTATCTTCTCCAGGTAATAATAATAATAATAATAATAATAATAATAATAATAATAATAATAATAATAATAATAATAATAATAATAATAATAATAATAATATTCATGAAGACCAAAAACAGAATTAACATCCCCCATCATACGTATTTCTTTTATAATTTCTGCTTATCATTCATATACTTTTAAATAAAAATGAATTTTTCAAACACCTTTGCAGTATTTGAATACTGAAGACAGCTGCCGCCATCTCCCTTTCCTATTCCTAACAAATTTTATATATTTTATTTTATATAATATATCGAGTGTGTTCTATAATCGTTATTTCTGTGATTAATTTGTTCCACATTTGCTTACATTAAAACTTTGCGAACAGCATCTTTTTTAATTTGTTAACTGTGAAGAACTTCCCACTCTCCTCACCTCCTGTCACACTGACAATGATTCTTTTATGTAGTTGATGAATTTTTGATAGCATAAGATAATGGAATTTGGGACCATTTTTCCTGCAAAATATGTCCCAACTGTACCAATGATGTTGCCGGCGGAAAATGTGCTCGACCCTTGGAGAACCGATTGGAGACAACGCCTTGTCCTTGCCCAACAGTCACAGAGACAACATCATCCGCGATGTGCCGGTGTAGTATGATATCGGCTATCACACAGCAGGGTCATAGTCGATGTCGAATTAGCTGTTGTGCATTTAGTGGGCACAATGTCAGACCTCAGTGACCTCACAAAAAAGTATGATCATTGGAGTGCGGCTTGCAGGAACTGTCGTAACCAACCTGGCAGAAATCGTAGGCGTGTCACGAGCCACAGTATCGAAGATTGTGACAAGGTATAGAAAAGGGGGAGGCATTGCTTCCAATTGCTTCCACAAATTCCATTATCTGATGTACGTGACTTGTATCAGTCTATTCCACGTCGAATTCATGGTGTTCTAAAGCCCGAGGTGGGCTTACAGCTTATTTACAAGGGAAGATTAAGCCAGATGGGGTGGAGGCCTTGTGGTAAAATTTACGGGGCCCCAAAAAGCATTCTACATTTGAAAAAGTTGATCTTTCTCTTACCTGGTATACTCGTGTGGTGTGGCAGTATTGAATTTGAAAACAGTAAAAACTGTTCCAATTCATCATTAAAATGCATAATATCTATATCGTTCTTGTAGATGATCTCTTTTAATTTCTTTTTTTCACATGGCTTGGGTCCCTGGTGGCTGCTATGTCACTTGATCTGCCTTATTAATAAAAAAAATTCTCCAAAAATTGTAGATGTTTCCATTATTTTTTGATAACCCCGTGTAGAAAGAGCTTAAAAATACATTTCATTTCCGGGGTCTGTAAATAAGGGCCCTATGGAAATAACGTCGCCAACCTTTTGTCGCATTACTTATATTGTAGTCACGGTAATGATTATTTTTTGTAACTTGATACAACTCACCTCATTAGGAACACTACACCACTAGCGTAGGTTGCAGTATTCCTAACTATAAATAAATTTCAATTTTCTTTTCCCTAGAATGGATATATTAGTTCTTATAATGAATTGTGGTGGTCAAATTTAATGACTTAAATCGGTCACTTTTACCTAGTGAACAACTGCCATCTATCGGAGAAAATAAGAAGTTTTCTTGCATAATAAAATTTTCCTAAAAAATGGAACAAGTTTTAGGAAAAGGTATGTATTCCACTTTTTCTTTGGAAGAAGTGGAATCTATCCTGTTTACACGTGGAAAATATTTTCTCAGGCATAAAGGGATGATCTCATCGAGGGAGGCTGTAAATTATCCAATCCAGCTATCATACCTACCCTTGAATTCATTCACACTAGATGCACTCACACCCGTAAGGGTAAATTATTCCACTCACTCACTGCTCTCTGGGAGAAAAACCTAGCTCTTATCCCTTTCTTGACTGAGAACAACTTTAACTTCCATGGATGCCCCCGTGTTCTCTCCCAACCTTCCACATAACGAAAAATTTCATCATTTGAAATGCTATAGCACCTATTCAAAGTTTATAGACCTCTATCATATCAGCCCTCTTTCTCCTGTTAACCAGATTCTGTAATCCACATACTCGCAATCTGTTCTCATAATCTAAATCCCCTAATCCGGATATAATCTTTGTAACTCTTCTTTGCACCCTTTCCACAACTTCTTTATCCCCTTGGAACCCGGAAGACCAAATCTGCGCACAGTAATCCAAGTTTGGTCTTATCAAAGCCTTATAAAGAAGCAAAATTACTTCCTTATCCTTACATGTCAAGGTTCGCTTCGAAATAGCAATTATCCTATGAGTTGTATTTGCAACGTTTGCTATGTGACCTTTGAATTTTAAATTCTTATCCACCAATACACCAAGATCCCTTGCCTCTTCAGTTTCTTGTAGCATAACCCCGCTAATATAATATGCCGCTGGATCTCTAATCATGCCAAAGTGCATAACTTTACACTTACTAACATTAAACTGACAGCCATTTTCGTTTGCCCAGATTTCCAGTCTATTCAAATCATTTTGTAATTGCTGAATATTAGTAGCATCCCTGATTGCCCTGCCTATCTTCGCATCATCAGCAAACAATTGCAAATCTGATGCTAGACCCTGCTTGATGTCATTAAGGTATAGATTGAACAATAATGGCCCAAGGACTGAACTCTGAGAGTTCAGTCCTTAGGCCATTATTGTTCAATCTATACCACTGGTTACCTTAAATCTGGCAGATTCACACCCACTGTATACCACTTTTTGATATCTGTCTGTCATCCATCCCCTGATCCAAGTCAATAGATTATGTTCTAATCCCATATTCTCCAGTTTACACAACAGCCAATCGTGTGGTATCCTAACAAATGCCTTGGAAAAATCCAACATTGTGTATCCATTCCCTTTATCCAAATCGGCCGTAACATTGTTATAAAATATGAGCAAATTGCTAAAACATGACCTTCCTTTAGTAAACCCGTGCTGTTCCCTGCAGAGTATAGAATGTTTGTGTACCCATTTCTGTATGCGAATTCTTACCAACTTCTCTAAAATCTTCACTACCACACCAGAGATGTTAATAGGTCGGTAGTTAGACACATCAGTGTTTGCACCACCCTTGTGCAATGGAACTAACATACATTCCTTCCATTCCTGTGGTATGATTCCTTAGCTGAGACTCAAGTTATACAAATGCATGAGAGGCCTAGCCAATTCAGCTGAACATTCCTTTAACAAACGGGCAGATATTCCATCTGTCCCTATAGACAAATTCTTATCCAGGTTATGCAAGAGCTCTTCAACCTCATTTTCATGCACCTCTAAACTCTTCATCCAAATGTAGCAGTAGCACTGTGCACCATGTTATATACACCTGTTGATACATCTTAGCAAAGTGAGCACTTAGTAACTGAACAATCTCCTTAGCTTCCGACACTCGTGTACCATCTGCATTCAATAAAGTTATTCTTCCACATTCATTCTTTCTTTTGCTTGCGGCATAACGATAAAATTATTTTGGATTGCCTTTAGCTTGCATGGCCAATTTGTTTTTATATTCCGTTTTAGCTTTCCTCACAATACTCGTTACTTTTCTGGCCTGAGCTTTATATACTTCATAACTCCTCTCACTCTTATTCTCATGATATTCTTTCCACATCATCTTCTTCTTGTGGATCTCTAGCTTAATAAAGCTGCACATCCATTTCACTCCCAACCTATGTATTCTTCGAACACTAGGTATACATTCAGATACCGGGCTCATTCAAGCACTTTTTCAAAGAATCCCATACATTGCTGACATGTTTTTCATTCAGTAACTGATCCCATGGGACCAAAGATAGTATTCTTCTAAGTTGATCATAATTTCCAGCTTTGTTATTCATCATGTAGCCTGATTTAATCGGAGCTTCGATACAAGTAGATACTTCCCAAGAAAAAACAGCATGATCACTGTCACCAATTGGTGGTAAAATAGCCATATTCTTGACAAAGATCACTTCTGATGCTATGAGCAAATCCAACACTCTTTGACCTCGAGTTCCTTCTTTCACATGCTGCTTGAGAAAGTTATCTCGCAACAATTCAATAAATTCCTGTTCTTTCAGAACATGAGATTTCTCTTCTACGCAATCAATGTTTGGAAAATTAAAGTCACCCATAATGATCATTCGATTGGTACCCATAAGGCTAAATTGACGATGCATTTCTTGATCCCCTGCAACTGAACCACCAGGTCTGTAGCAACACCCCACCATATATTTCATTCTGTTAACCTCCACTTCACACCAAATAGACTCATTTTATACTGATTTAATTATGAAATAATATTTTATCTGAACTAAATCAGCAGATGATTACTAATCGTTTTTGGGTTATTAGAATGGAATATGCATACATAAATATTCGTAAATTAGCTCGCTTTGTCCAAATATAAGAGATGTTTGTTCTTTTTTATGAATACTTTAAAAATAAGCGCGAATACTTCATCTTCTTCCTTTCACGATATTAGGCATGCTGTCCTGTTTCCGAGCTCACACTCTGTCTTTGGGGGTGTTTCTTTGTTTCTCTTTTCCCTTTTTCGTTTATACTTTAGTATTCTTATTGGTATTCGGTCACATTCTGTTCGCATGTTGAATCTATTTATTCCTATAATTCTGTATTGTTGGTAACACGTAGGTGATTGTGGTAGTTCTTTTAAATGTGTAATTTTTAAAATTTCTTTTTAATTTATCTATTTTCGTGTGACTGGATGTTCATAAAAATTTTATTCTTGCTAATGTTATTCTTCGTTGATCCACTTTTTCATTGTCCATCGTTCACTTCCATATAATGTAACTGATTTAGTTAAAACAATGAATAATCTTAATCTTGTATTTCTCCGCACTAAATCTAGTTTAAAGATATTATTAATCATGACTGTCATTTTGAATTTATTACTTTTATATTTCGGAATTGTTTCTTCAATATAGCTTATATTACAGCCAAGAGATTTAAAATTAATGAGTTATTTAAATGGTTTGTTATTTAGAACAATTTTGTTTCTCATTGGTTCTCTTCCTTTAAATGAGGATTACTGAAGTGCAAAATAAAGCGTCTCCCAACCAAATGTCAACCCCACCTGCACGTGGTATATCCAGCTTTAAAATCAGCCTCAGTTGAATGGCTGATGCAGTCTTCGGACGAACTGAGTATTGCTCAACTGTCCGGCGAATTTCATTAATTTGTAATCTAAACACGTTTTATATTAACTCTGACATTATATTTAAAGTTCTTAATCCTACAAATTCTCATTGATGTACGCTCTTAAATTGTAATATTTCGTCATTTCCTGTCAGTATAATCTTACAAGTAAATTTCTATGTTGGTTTTAAGGGATGTTATATTTATTTTCGACACTTGATGGCAGCACAGTTCTGTACATGTAGAAACATCGTTTACAGAAATTCAATGGTTATCTGTCTATGTTATCAAGAAAGCGAATTTTTTTTTTTTAAATATATGTTTAATATAATTATTTGTTATTCAGTTAAATCGTGTATGGTTAACAACGCTGTAAATATTAGTATACAGCGTTATTTACTTAATACGGAGTGGAAAGCTAACCTCTAGTAAACCGACTTTCAATTTCATTTTATTATTTAGATATCGAAAGGTTAATCCGTTAAAAAAAAAAAGGAATTAATAATGCATGTCTAACAATTTAGATAATGAGTGTCTTGACCAAAACAAATTTTCATTCAGCCTAACACGCAATTTAAAGAACAAAACATATTCGCCTTCACAGATTTAGTTACTTCAGCCATAATTCCAAACAACAGCCGAAGCAAAAGGTGATTTTTCTTATCACTGAGGACAAATTTCTACGCCAAGGTGTCGCCATCTGTTGTAGCTAAATACAATCAACGACAATTGATGTTTATTTAACCACCCACCACTTATATTACAATACAATCAATTTATTATTATTATTATTATTAAAAACATGTGTAGGTAAATATTATTAATTCACATTTCGAGGCCTCCATGAATACGAAATCCATATTAATGTAATTGGATCTGTCATTATTGTCAATAACAAACTTTTGTGTTGTTTTCAACTCATAACTCGTAATCATATTTTTTTGAAATGTCAAAGATAATCTGCTAAATATTTTTTAATCGGAAAACACAAGCGATAATTTGCAGAAAACTAATACTGCATACTAGTAATGTGCAAAACGGGAATGTATTGCTACAGTTTCATCAGTTTTTATGTTTTGTTTTGTAGAAAATGAACAAACATTTCTGGACCATGAGCTATTCTTCACATTCTCGTGGTGCTCCTCTTGGTTATTAGATATCCACCTGGGTACTAAACGGAAAAATAGGGCTTAGCTATTTGGAACTTAGCCAACCAAACTGAATTCTACATTCACCATGCCAGCTGGAAGAGAACATTTTTACCAGAAATTTGGAAAACTTTTATCAGATCATTAAACATCAAAGAAATGAACTTTCATAACAATTACGTCATGAGTCATCACGAATAAATCACGTTAACGAGACACGCACATTGTCACACACAATACCAATTTTTTGTATGATTTAGAACCATCGGTTATAACCTAGTCTGTAACCTTCATTTTGTGCTTACTGATTTGTATTCCCTGAGGATGCCAATAGAAACAGATTGGCGAAACATGTAGGAGGATAAAAATAAAGCTACTTGATAAAGATTTTATAAAAAAGTGTAATAGTCTTATGAATAATTGTCAAGAAAAAATTCAACATAACAACATATAGAAATGTTCTGGGAAAATTTAGAGAAAATAAAAGTTAATAATAATTAAAAGTACCTGCTGGATTTTTGTTTAGGAAAGGGACTGGTTATTACTATTACCATGTTCTAACAGAAAGATATATGTAAATTCACACGGAGAGAAGATGCAAGAAATAAGAAAAGTCTCATTGACTATGTTACAGTTGATAGTGATATTTTCTCACTGGTTCAGGACAAAAGAGTATACAGAGAATTTTAAATTGGATCACCATCTAGTCTTGAGCAGGATAAAATTGAATTTCATATTGAAAAGAAAACTGCGTTTGAAAGTTTTAAAAAATTAGACTCGAGCTCAAGCTTAAGTGATAGACTGAAATATAAATATATGATTTCCAGAGGGAAGGAGGGAAATGGAAGAGTTTTGAAATTAAGAAGCAAACGTTGGAGACTGAGTGTAAACATGTGAATTAAACATTGGTGGATTAATTTCAGAGCTGGAGTTCTAAGGGGAAGTTGACTGCAAAGATAAAAAAAATCAGAACATTGATTCAAAGAGAAGAGATAAAGAGAAAGGAGTTACACCGATAGTCGTGACGTTCTTCGCGAGAGAAAAATGTTAGATAGCTAATTTGCATGTAAAAGTAGCTAAATGCAGCTCACCGGAGACTTTCGTAATCACACAGAAGAAACATTTAGAAGATAAACATCACCACGGCGATAAAATGTTGCTGACTCTCTTCAAAAAGTTTAGGGAAGAATTCTGTTAAAAGAATTAGAGATGACTGGGATACAAAAAGTGACGGTGAGGATATTGTCGATGTCTAGAAAAATTACTTTACAAGATTTATTTAAAGAAATCAAAAGTCGCTGAACAGTGGTACGAATTATATTCCATAAGGGTGCAGTAAAGAGTACATATCGATACTTGAGGTGGTTAAAAACCGTCAACAACCTGAAATATGAAAGGACAGCTTTCCACATTTCTCTTTTATTTCCCGTTTTGTAGATGGGAACTGTGAAAGTTCAATGATCCGAAATTGAATCCTCCGACTAGGTCCTCTGAATGATGCTCTGTAAAACTTTTACACCTCCATATTTGAATATTTCTGGGTATGACAATTACAGAGGAATTTCCCTGCTGTTTGAGTTTAAGGCAAGATTCATGCAAGTATACTTGAGAAGATGCCAAGAAAAAATATAGTCGAGAAGCCTGAAGAACAATCTGCATTCGCAATAGAAGTTGTGAGGATCACGTTTTCGTTTTAAGACAAATAGTTGGGAAATAAGCACTTAAGTTCTGTAGATCTGGAAAAGGCATATGATAAGAGAAAACTTATTCAAACCTCCTTCAATTATTTGGTGTAAATGGGACATTTAGAATTGGACGTTGGAATTGAATGAGATACAGGAAAATGATTTCTGACTTAAAATCAGGTATAAAAGGAAGGCGAATCCTATCTCTACTGTTATTCACTATCTGTATGGATCACGTTATGAAGAGAAGTGGTGTTAATTCTTCATGTTAGCTGTTCAATTTATTCAAATGATGTTAAATGGATCCAGCAGAAGTCTTCAGGACTCCTTTACTAAACGGAATAATTACTGTGTAGCAAATCTGGTATGAAATTTAGCAATAAAAAAACGAAATCTGCAAAAGTGGACTGACACTGAAATGGAGAACATGAACTGCAAATTCAATATAAATCTTAATAGAACCAGGGAAAAAAATTCAGCTATTTTGGTGAAATTTTAACAAAGATAGCAATTAAAGATGAACGTAGAATAAGTAATGCTAGTATGGTTGAATAAATATATTAAATCCGAGAAAAATTAGTCTAAATGCTAAATTCACGGAATGCAAGACATATTCAAACCAATTTTAAGTTATGTTTAATCAGAGAGGTGATTTAGAAGTAAAGCACTTCATCATGTATATATATATATATATATCCTACTCACAGTACTAATGTAATATGAGTTTACAACTTTTCATGGATGGAAGATATACGTCTGTGGTCTCCAGTCAAAGGACTGGAGATCACAGATGATGGCATCGATGGCAGAAGAATCGTTTTAAAATGAAGATATCTTTAAGGAACTTGGTGTCATTAGAGTTTAGGAATATGTGAGCAGAGGTAGGTAGTCTAAGGTGGTAGGTCAATTTGATATATACATAATCACCTCACAGACAAAAGGTCACATGTCCTATGACAAAACAGTACGGTGTGGGAGTTTGTGGTTAAGGCTTGAAAATATTAACAAGTTTCTTAGCTAGAAGTCATGTAATGAATATACCTTCCTCATACTGAGGTGGAAATATACGGAAAGGACTGTTCCAAAGAGCAGAAGTAGATGGAATGATAGAAAAAGATTAGAAGTTGGATCGATACGTTTAGA
Source organism: Typopeltis vanoorti (assembly GCF_054136105.1). Classification (NCBI taxonomy): domain Eukaryota; kingdom Metazoa; phylum Arthropoda; class Arachnida; order Uropygi; family Thelyphonidae; genus Typopeltis; species Typopeltis vanoorti. Next base: position 79,826,694 of record NC_143559.1, read on the forward strand.
GTTGAATTGTTTAAGGATTGACCAGTGGCTGCCCATGTACTTACGTGATAAAAAGGGGAGGAATTATAATAGCCACTTCGGTAACCACTGCCTATGAAATGACCTATAAAAAAGGCGTAATGCTGAAACAGGCTGTAAGAAAGTGAGTAGTAGGAGGCCGAGACAGAGAGAGAGAAAGAGATTTATTAAACAGTTTTCTCTCTTCTATATACCGTCAGTAGTCCCAACGGAGGATTTAGGTGCATCATACATCCTTAAATGTGGGAGCAATATTGTTAAATTTTGGGTTTTATAAAGTGCTCGAAGTTGAGCAGAAAGAAGCAACGTTTTGAACTAAAAACAAATTGTTTTTTAAGGCTGAGATAGCTATATTTGTGATGTGTCCACCAATAATCTCGATGTGAATTTCAATCCAAAAAGGGAAAACTGATCATTACTTGAAATTGGAAAATTATCAAAAGTAAGTGGAAGTGCAGTGAGACTTTTCTTTCGAAAAATTAGGCATGATTGTGTTTTGGTAGGATCGAAATTCACTAGATTATCTTTACCTCACTTGAGAGTAGTGAGTAGATCAGTTTTAAGACATTGTTTATGGAAAACGTTTGAAGTCTGAATCGTTCTTGAGTAGTACTATAGGAGTTTTCTGGAATGAAGAAGAAGAATGGAGAGTACTGGCATCGACAAAACTAAGAATAGATTTAAAGTTAGTGAAAGAGAGAGAGAGAGAGAAGGCCATTGATATATATATATATATATATATATATATATATATATATATATATATATATATATATATATATATATATATATATATATATATATATATATATATATATATATATATATATATATATATATATATATATATGACGAAGAGCGTTGGTGAGTGTATAAACCCCTAGGTCATTTCAGCGCTGATAAAAAAAATATTGATTAGATGAAGCTATCCACCATGACAAGCAATGAATAACCAGAGAGGAAGCTGGCCAATTACCAAGGGAATGAGGGTGACTATTAGATGGTACGTTTGAGAAGGTCTCGATGCCAGACATGAGGAAATATCTTTTATATATTAAGAGCAATCACGTGAATGTCTTCAATTCTTTCCATGGGAAAAATATTTTCGCTGAGAAGGCTTCGATGTCAGATACAATCCAACACCTTGAAAATATCAACAGTCACCACATGAGCGGAAGCAATGTGATGATAGCGATGACTGACTTTTATCTCTCTCTTGTGTTAGCGATGGCTAGATAAGATCTACTTCCATGCTATTGAATACACGTCAAATGAATATGACAAGTTATACAGGATGAGTGCTAATTCTGGAGCACAAGTTTTAACCACAACTGAAGGCATACCATCTATATCAGCATATTATTAATATCCAAGCTATTGAGTAATTTTAATACACCCTTCTCTCGAAAGAATAGAGGAGATGTGAGTAGTACATGGTAGTGTAAGAAACTTCCTACGCTACCTTAGAGATCTGCCTTATCTTTCATGATGTTACCATAATATCATAAGGATGATATTATGGAGAAAGGTGAACAAGCAGGGAGCAGAACGTTTGCCTGACAGCCTTGAAAACCGACCAGAAGACTCGATTGTCGGTTGATCAGGAGAGAGAAGCTTATTGCACTTGGCATTTATGAAATCTGATTTGAATTTGTTGGTGATCTTCTTACACTTGTTTCTGGTTTAGTGTAGACTGCGTGAAAAGGTGAAGGTTTCAACTCTAGCTTTTTATTACTGACCGCAAAGGCACATTTTGGAGAACCATGCTTGGATAGAGGTCGGGATTTGCTGTGGAGTGGGGAAGGAAGACCCCCCAATTCGAATAAGGAATAAAAACCTTTCAGAGCAGATGTTTGGATGGGACGAATGGAAATAATCAAAAACATAGAAAAAAGAAGTAGAAATCAATCGCGAAAATCATCCCATTTGGCACTTTCCTGGTATCATGGCGAATGACGCTGAGATAGGTTGGAATAGATCGATCTATAGAAAAGGAGATATGAATAAGGTTATGGTCAGAGTTACCCAGAGGAGGGCAAATATCCATTGTATTATTTGGTGATGAGGACTGTCTGTTGTGTTCGGGTTGGTAGATTAACTATTTGTGTTAAATCATGACTGAGAGTAAATGAAGCGGCTTCCATTTGGTTTCTTCTTTGAAGTTAGAGAAGAGGTGTCAATTTAATATGAATTAGGAAAATTAAATTTTCTAAGGAAGATAATCTTACACTTTGGACAATTCGATTGTTTATAATCAATCTGTGGAGAAACGCGGCCAAAGAGAACTGTCTGAATGAGGAGGGCAATAAAAACAAAAATGAAAGCTATAAAGTAAGGTAAGGAAATCTTGGCTGGCTTCACAAAAGCGCATGTTCCTCCCTTCTCACGGAAGGCCTCATCCAAGTAGTTTGGGTAGCCGACTCGGGGATGCCATTTGGATTTCTGTTAATAATTGCAGGTCGGGTTTACAGAAAGCGGCGATGTATTTCATCAGTGATATTACCACCATTGGTGAAAAAGAGGCGAATTGGTAAAATACACGTAGAAGTGCTTTTGGTGGATGAGATTTTGATGTTATTTTGTCTATTGAAATATATATATTTTTCCAATTTTTATTATGTTTTTCATAATAGACGAAGAGAAAGGCTATCAAAAGAGGGCGATTCCTACTTGGTTGGCAGGAAATAGACCCAAAGGATGACTGAGATTTATGCAGATTGATGCCGTTCGTGATATTGCCTTAGAAGAGACGAATATTAGATCTTGATGAATAACAGATTCATTTGAAATAAAATTATCGATAGGAGCAATTAATATTGTAAACTTACTTAATCAATTCAAACAATTATAATATTCTGCAAACTTCTTGAGGATTCATATCAGTAATTGTTGATGATCACGATGATGGATCTTATTTTATAGAAAACACAGTGTTGTTACAATATTCCACAGGCTATGAGGGTATGAATTTCCTACATTCCTCACAGATAATCGCGGAAGGCAAGGCTAGATCGATAGAAGACTTTCACTTCGTAAGCTTCTTACTGAAACATGTAACGATCTACGGTCTAAGCACAATGGTGACAGCCAACGTAACTGATATTACCTCATTAACTGAAGTCAGTTCGGAATCTGCTTTAGAATATAACGAGTCTATTTTGAAGCGAAGCTTTATTATTCTCTTTTGTGTTCGTTTTAAAAAAAAAGTGGGAAGTCATAAGAGAATTATTGCTTGATAATTGACTGAAAACAGATGGGAAGTTTTTTCCGGTATTTCAAATTGAATAATTTTTTTTTTAGAGCGGAAAAGATTATTTTTATTTCTATTTCGTATGCGTCTGAATTGTGATTGGTCGTTAGTAATTCGAGTGGCATTGAAAAACAACTTTCGTTATGCTAACCCCAATATTTGTTACTAAATTAGTGTGTAATCACTTCCGTTAATGATATTATTATTATTATTATTATTATTATTATTATTATTATTATTTGACACCTCCAGGGAGTCCAAAGACTCATCGAGGGAGGGTACCTACTCTAAAACTCTCTCCACCACTCAGTCTACCAACCACAACGAACTGCAACCACACCAACGCCATCTACTGCCCACCACTAATATTTTCACAGACAATCCATGCCCACGGCGGGATTCGAACCTGCAGTCTTTTGGCTGGAGAGCGGATACGCTGACCACTCGGCCAACCAGGACGGATAAATATGTATGAATTTCATCCGACGCAGGGAATCGAACCCGGGTCTCCTGGGTGAGAGCCAGGTATCCTCAAATAAGTTTAACCAAAATAAAAATGCTGTTTATAGAGAATTTCTTTGGAAAAAAATTCCATATTTCAGTTATTTGTCGTGGTGTTTTTAATTTTTTTTTCACTTGTTTCATGCATCTACCAGCTGATCTTCACTCATCAAACCAGAAATATGAATAATAGTTCAGTTCCTGATTCATAAATGGCGTGTTTACTTTTATCTGGAGCAATTTACCTCATTTTTTATTCACATAAGAATAAAAATGTTTAGGAAAATGTTTAGTAGTTTGCCTCCTGATTTATAGATGGCGTTGTAGTTCTGGTGTTTATCCGAAGTGATTGATCGTTTAATTATAGAGAAAAGTAAAGGATAGTTTTGCTCCGTAGAGTAGTTAATTATTTTTTAAAAAAAAGCACATTGCTTTTACCTTTTTTTTATTTTGGGATCATAGTGATGGTCTCTGAAATATTTCTGATGCATGTACTTGTTGGCAATAGAATCAATTTTTTTTTTTTTTCCATTTCAAATCCGGTTACCTCTTTCCATTCAAAGACTTGAATGAAATCTGAAATATCTTCGGTTGCAATGAAGAGAATAAAAAAAGAGATAACAGCTTTTCATTCGGTGAAAAATTCACACAGAACAGCTAGATGTTTGTCCAACATCTAAAAGGAAAAAAAAAAGAATACGATTTGAATCATCATACATTTCAATGAAATGATGTAAGGCAGATAACAATGACACCCGATCGTGTTGTACTAGCTTCGAGAAATCGTTTTTCCACTGGATTTCAGAAAGTCGCCAAACTTTTTCCGGATATTGACTGAATGTCAATAGAAAATCTATCCTCAGTAGCCGCACTGCATAATATACACCACCAGACAAACACCGATTATCTTTCTTTTAAACTTTTCTTAAAGAAGTTTTGTCGAAGCGTTATTTCTGCCTTTCCGAAGCGAGTATTGGTGTTGTCAGCAAAATAGTTTATTTTATTCACAAGATTGGGGTTTCTCTTGACAAGTATAAAGCTGCCAAAGAACGAAGTTTAGTCTGAAATATTGACAACTTCAAAAATAGGAATACTGAACACTTTTATATGAACTAGGATATCACAGTTAAGAAATATATTTTAGTCGATGTAAGTTCTGCGTTTTATCTATTTATTATTAGTAGTATTATTTTAATTCTATATGTGCTACCAGTCGGCCAGGTTGGCCGAATGATTAGTGTACCGGCTCTTCAACCAACAGGCTACAGGTTTGAATCCCACCGTGGGCATTGATATTTGCGACTGTTTTCAAACGAAATCAAATTCATCGCCCTGTTTGAGACCACCGCCACGCTTATTGAACTCCTTAAGTGGTCAAACAGTTCAAGTGATCCAAACAGTCCAATGGACAACTGCTTTTCAGTGAAGTCCAACAAATGACTTTGTTTGTCAGACTTCATTAAAATTCGTAAATGTTTACGCAGTGCAATCATTTCCATTAAAATTACGAACTGTATACAATTCTATTTCATTTTATTTATGTCTTGTCACTCATAAAACTCCGAAGCATGCAATGCGATAGTGAGTACTCAGCAGTTCCTAGCAAACAGTGATGTTGGGACATTTGAAAACGACCAACAAAACTAAAGTTGTCTTCCTGGGAAACGGGACAGACATGATGACTTGCACCAACTGATGTTTGAATATAAAAAAAAAAAAAGAGAGTTAAATCCGTCATACTATTCCATGAACAAAATCAAGAACAATATGAAGGACTCGATTCATAAGCGTGTTTTTAAAAAGGAATCGATGATTACGAACTGGTTTTGGAGCGCTCACAAAAAATGAAGCATTGAAGCATTAATATCACAGAGTTACGAATAGTGAATAACTCGTAGGACCAACTTAGTGCAGAGCATTCGGAATTTTTTCATCAAGGAGATGCACGCCTCTTATTCCAACTCACGATACGCTAGAAAATGCCACCCTTTTCTGATGGAAATCTCCATGAGGTGGTCTGAACTAAGTGATGTTATTTTAAAAGCCTTTCTTTCGAATCTAACAAATATTTGTAAGACATTATGTTGCTGTCAGTCACGATGGCTTCAACTTTGTACAGAACTGTTAACACGATTGCAACTAAAACAAAACAGCCAGAGAGATATAATTTACATTTAGGCCTATATTTAAGAGAAAATATTTTACCTTAGACGTTTTGTTTTAGAACTTGGTAAGTTGCGCGCATCGTTTGTTGAGAGAATTTTAGAATCTTAAGAGATACTGCAAGCAAATAGTATTTGAAAAATTTCGTAAGCGATTCTTCATTAAAAGAAAAGTTTTGGAATTCTTCCGATGTATGCGAATTCATAAATATGCGACAGACTAGTAATTAGTGTGCGCTTGTATCAGAACAAAGTTAGTTTAGAGTGTTGCCAAAAAGATTTTTTCGTATTTAACGACTGGTTAGGTAGATCTAAAAGAGGTCATCTTGTTATCGAAGTGCTTTTCGGAGCTCTTCCGTAAAAAGATGTGTCGAAACTGTACATTTTTCAACGCTACCCATGAACGTAGACCATTTTATATACAATCCCATAAAAAATTTGAAATAACTGCAGTGGATGTGCTAGTCCCGTATGATAATATGAACCTTTCTGTTCTTTCGATGGAAGTTTTAAGCAAGGATGTTATCATTGATCGTATTACTAGCTGTTTAAAATGGAAATTGCTTTAATTAGATTGTTCGAACTGCAAGTTTCTTTTGCTCTATCTAAGATTTCGTCTTCCGAAAATCCTCACTTAAATCCTTCACATTCTGCACAAGCCAAGGTAAGTCTTACAGAGGATAAAGTGAACCTTCTTAAAGTAATGGCGTACTGCTGATCTCTTCGCATAGTTAGAGGTTTGAAAAGTAGGCCAAGTGATTACATCACTTCGCACTAGGGAGAAAAAAAAAGAAGAGGAGATTGCTAAATCAAAATGATGCGTGACGTTTGATTCGGTCGTTGTGCGAAAAGAAAATTATAAGTGCTTTTCAGTCAAAGGTGAATTAGCCAGGTGTAAGGAGGCCGACGGATTATTCCTCAAATAAACCCAATTTCTTCCCCCCATCTCTAACGAAACAAACAAATCACCCAGAGAAATGTAATTAGTGGAGACCTAACACGTAATTCATGGACTTGGTGATCTTGTTTAAAATAAAGCAATCACACGCAGTCACTGGAAAATGTTTGAGAGTCCAAAAGATGTTCATACATCATTAGTATTAACGGTAGTAGCTCTTAAGCTAAGCTGTAAAATATTAATGTTACTGACTATTCTTTATATAATAATCAATCATTAGGGCAAGGATTTAACCATCTGTAACTGCGGTTCTAAGTTGAATATTGTTGGACCTCCAAGATAATAATTCAATGCTGGTATTCAACAGAATACTACCTGCGATTGAAATGTGGAGTCCTACTAACGAAATAAGAACCTTGAAAATGGAGAATTTGCCTCAAAAATTCTCCTTCTCTTCTTCCACGTCGTTTCAACCTTCAACAAAATTCGAAATATATTTGTATCTTACACTGCTGAAGATCTCTTGACAGTTGCGTAATAACAGAAAAGAAACAGCGATTGTAATACAGGGAAGAATGTTTTTGGCAAATCTAAATTCTGCTTTTACTTTCCTACGCTGCTAATATGAGGTTTTAAAATTTGGGAAGTGAAGATAGGATGCCGAGTATGCAATTGGTAGGAATATCTTGAGCAAGTGGTGGAGATGAGGAATCTGAAAGTGATTGTAGACAAGAATCTTAAATTTCAGGGACACGATGATAGAATTGTGAGGACATCACAGCGGATAATGGGAATGATGCGGAGGGCACTGACTTGTAGAAGTAAGGATGTTACTGTTGCCTTATAAGGTTTGGATCAGGCCACATATGGACTATTGTGCACAGATTTGGATACCTGGTTTGCAAAAAGATGAAGATGTACTGGAAAAGGTCTAGACACGACTGATTAAGGTGGTTTCTGATCTCCGAAATGTTGAGTATGAAGACAGATTGAGGAAATGCAATTTGCAGAAATTGGTGGATAGAAGGAGGACAAGGGATATGATCGAGATATGTAAGCTGTTAAGAGATTATTACCAGATTAATGAGAGGGAGGTTTTGCTTAGAATGGAGAAGAACAAAGGGAAAAACAAGAGGTCATTCGTTCTCCCACCCCTCCTTATTATTATATAAGGAGAGTGGGAGCACGTTAATGATTAGCCGGATTTTTGCATGGAGAGTGGTGGGTGATTGGGATGATATGACGAGCTGTGTGTGTGTGCAGGGCCGGCGGAAGGGGGCATTCAGAGCATGCGGTGCATGCTCTGACAGTAGCGCAGTACGCACTGCGCTACTGTCAGTCTACTGACAGTAGCGCAGTGCGTACTATTATTTCATCTCTGTGTCGTGTTGTTTAATAATTTCTTGTGGGTATAAAATAGAAATGGAATCAAAAATTTAAAAATAGTTATCCGGTGCACAAAATCGTAAGCGTCATGCTGCGAAAGAAGCAGATGTTAAGAAACAAACTGGGGCTCTTAATAAATTTGTTAAAATATTAAAATATTCTGATGCAAATTGTAACCAACTCGATACATCAGAAATTAGAGTTGAAGAACCGTGCACATCATCCAGTTTTCATGAAATTACTATTGCAACTATTTGAACAAGATAACAAGACGCTTGATTTAAGTGAAAAACAGTTGGAAGAAGATTTAGTTGTAGTTGACCACGAAACTAACACATTGTTAGTCTCTGTAAATTTAGAAGATCCAGGTGAATGGGGAAATATCGATGAAAAATTACGAGTTGTTTTAATTGAAATGGGGCCTGTTCGAAAGAAAAATATAATATATCCCAGAGATACATATGGTCATAAATTTGGCGACACGTATTATAATAGAAAAATGAAAAACAGGGAGCTCGTGCCAAGAACATGGCTCGTTTATCCCGGAACTTCAAATTCTGTTTTTTGCTTTTGTTGCAAACTTTTCGCACCTACTGAATCAAGTAGTCTTGTAGAAGGTTATAACGATTGGAGAAATGTAAGTACAACTTTGCATAGACATGAGACTAGTTTAACTCACATAAAAAATTTCTTAAAATGGAAGGAACTTGATAAAAATTTAATAATCAAAACTACTATTGATTGCCAGACTCAAAGCATGTATGAAATGGAAAATGAACATTGGATGAGTGTTTTAGAATGCTTGATTAAAATTATAAAATTCCTTGGTAGCCAAAATTTAGCTTTTCGCGGATCATCTGATAAATTATATGAAAGGAATAACGGCAATTTTTTAAAATTAGTCGATTACAATAAAGTACACTATTTGAGTAAAGACAGTCAAAATGAAATATTGGAAACTGTAAGTAACTCAATCAGGGATACAATTTTATTATCAATTCGAAAATGTAAATATTATTCCATAATTTTAGACTGCACACCTGATGCAAGTAAAACAGAACAAATGACCATTATAATTCGCTTTGTTTCCTGTGACAATGGAATTGTCAAGATCAGGGAAAACGTTTTAGGTTTTGCAGATATATCAGATTCCATAGGACGTGGTTTATGTGCAACAATAATGGAAAACTGGAAAAATGGAACATTCCCATTGAAGACATGCCAGGTCAAGGGTATGACAATGGGGCAAATATGAAAGGGAAAAAATATGGGCTTCAAAATTGGCTTTTGAACAAAACTCCTAGAGCTTTTTACTTGCCATGTGCTGCTCATACTCTAAATTTAATCATTAACTATGCAGCCAAAGTGAATGCAGATACAATTAGTTTCTTTGCAATTATTCAAGAAATATACAATTTCTTTTCATTCTCTCACAAACGTTGGGCAATCCTTTTAAAGTTCGTAAAAAATTTGACATTGAAACAGCCATCAGAAACGCGATGAGAAAGTAAAATTAATGCAATCCACCCTCTACGATATCAGTTAGGATAAATTTACGATGCACTTTTTGAAATTTTAAATAATGAAAGTTTTAATGAAGAAACTCAGCATGAAGCACAAACATTATGTGCTAATATAAAGGACTACAAATTTATTTGCTCTCTTATAACTGGGCATGATTTACTTAACAGAATAAACCCTGTGAGTAAAATGCTTCAAGACAAAAATATGAACATTACACTTGCTTTAGAATCTATCGAAAACTTAAAAATATTCTTACAAGAGTATCGATCTGATACAAATTTTAAAGAAGTTCTAAAAACGGCAAAAGAACTGAGTGAAGAGGTGGATAGAGAACAAGAATTTAAAACTCGTACGGAAGTTCGATCACGAAAGTAGACACAACAATTTGACTACGAGCATCATGACGAAACGCCACAATCGCCAGAAGATAAATTTATAGTGAATGTGTTTTATACACTTCTAGACGCTGCAATGTGTTCGCTAATAGAACGTTTTGAACAACTAAAAACATATTATGATAATTTCAATTTCTTGTATAGATTGCTACAATTTAATAACGAAGATTTACGAAAAAATTGTGACGATTTAGAGATTCTCTTGAAGGACGGCGACAGCAAAGACGTAAATGCAATAGAACTATATGACGAGTTACGTGCTTTCCGGGATATTTTTCGGAAGGATAATTTAAATATTCACAATCCCTTTCGATATTCGTAATTTTATTGTGTCCAATAATTTATCTTTCCCTAACTTTTCAATTGCTTTAAGAATACTATTAACCTTACCTGTTAGTGTAGCGAGCGGTGAACGTTCCTTTTCCAAGTTGAAATTGATTAAAACCTACTTAAGAACAAGTATGTCACAAAAAAGTTTGTTAGTTTGGGTTAATAGCTATTGAAAATGATATATGTGCAGAATTAGACGTTAAGACTATTATTTCTAATTCTGTGAATATGAAATCAAGAACCCTAAAATTTTAATTTAAAAAATTCCAAGTATATTTATGTAATTTAATTTATTTTCTGTTAATTCTGTAAAGATTGTATTTTTTTAATACTTATATTAAATGTTCTAATTATTTCTAAATTCTTTTCTTATTTTCTCATCTATCTTGAGTTTCTTTTATTTTCCTAAAAGATAGTTCCACTTATAATAAAAATTATTAAGAAATTTTTACAAGTTACTAAATTCTTAGTAACTTGTAAAATGCAAGAATTTTTTAAACTTTAGTTCGAATAAATTTTAATTTTATTTATTAGCGATTCGGGTCGGTGAGAAGGCTATAATCCCTGTATCATTATTCAACGAATATTCAACGATTAAAGTGAAGTGGCTTTATCAAAATGTGCTTTAACTTTTGAGAATTTTTTGAATATTCGGGTTTTTAACGATTATCCTGCCCTAGTCAATACCCCCGGTTCGTTACATTTAGCGAACCAACGTGTGGCTGTTCTGTCAAAATTTATTTAAGAAATTTCAAGTAATTTAAATTTTTATTGTCGTAAAAGAACCACACACGCCCGGGTCGTTACAGGGGCGCTTAGATAGAAATGACAAAGACCCTAGCGTCGGCACTGCGCGTACGTGTGTGTGTGTGTGTGTGTGTGTGTGTGTGTGTGTGTGCCGCGATGAGTCTTTGGACTCCACGGAGGTCTGATAATAAAAAGTGATTTTGTTCACGTTCAGCGAGTTTATTTTTTAAATTGATTTTGTTCACGTTCAGCGAGTTTATTTTTTAGTGCCTATAATTCATTTTCCATGCATCTCAGCCAGGGAGAAAATTCCTTCCCCTTGTGTGCTAAATATTGACCATTTATATTCTACTCCGGCAAACACTTCATTTGCTAAACCAAATTCCACACTTTCCAGAAATTTCCCAATTTAGTCCATCAAAATATTACTAAGAAATAAGATATTAAAACATCATTATAAAATTAATGGTATTCATTAAGATATCCAGAGCAGTATTATATTGCATGCGCTGTATTATTCTAGATATTCTATTGTCTTCATTTAAGCAGCAAATTATTATAATCCTTCCAAGAAAGAGAGTCCCCTAAGTAGATGTTTTAGGCAATTTAATGATGCAGACAGCTTGCCATTCTCTCTCTCTCTCTCTCTCTCTGCTACATTCCCTTTAAGGGTATTTTATATCCGTAGATATGTCTGCAGTCATGGGACCGGAGGGCCTGTTTTGGGGATGAAAAACCCGAGTGTCCTGGAGAAAAACCCTGCCACCACCGTATGAGACCGGCTACCTTGGGAGGTGGGGGATTTAGGTTTTTTCCAACCAAAGGACTTCGGTATAGACGATTGAGCTGCTGAAACTGAAATTATTATATAAATGATGACTAATCATCGGATATATACGATCTTTAACTGCACATTAATACTTTTATTTTTATTGTGGAATGTTGTTACAAGCTGTCATCGAAATGTATTTAAAAAAAATTACGTGTATTTTGTCATCTGCTGCTACTCTTGAATCACAATAATTCCATGGACTTCCGAGCACGCTTTCTACCTTCATGACCTCTTTCAAACTTTTTTAAAATATTTCTTTATTTGCAGTGAATTATATTTCGTCTTCTTTTAAGGCTGTCATATTCTTTCATTCTCTTTAACTTGGTCTCTCTCTCTCTCTCTCTCTCTCTCTCATTTGTTTTCGATGAGTGGCAGAAAACAAATCGTTTCTCTTTTATCTAAAAACAAAAAAGAAATAACTATGTTTGTTTAGATCGTTTCGCTGTGGACGTCTCTACCTGAGTGATATTTATGCTTGGCGATCGCAGCGCCATCATTTTTCGCCGACAGATTCTCCAAGTTCCATTCGAAGTTCTTCCTGTCTTTTTTGAAACGCCACTAACAGCTGTCTCTGTGAGCGTGTGCCGGAAGCGTTGTCAGCATTTCACTGCCTATCCACCCACGAAATGAGCTGCTATGATGACGTCATATTTTAAAAGAAAAACGACGTGTCACACTACACTTCTCAGCTAATGATGCATCGCTATACAAATAAACCAACACCGTAGCTCCGCTTTTAGAACTTTGAAGTTTACCCTAACTCAGTGGTCTCTAATTGGGTCAGTTTGAAATGTATGTAAACAGAAAAGTTTTGATTAATTTGAATAATGAAAACATTATTCAAAGTTTTGAATAATGTTTCAATAGTTGGCTTAATGAAACGAAGGAAGCAAAAGAAGAAAGCAGAATAAAGCATAAGCAGGGCAGATTAGAGTTTAAAATGACGGATTGTGCAGTGAATGGGCTCAATTTCAATACGCTGCGGGCCTGCATCAATAATTAAACTGTTAACAAGAAGGTGATAAAAATAATGGCGTGGGGGAGAAAGAAAAATGTTCCAAATATTCTTAAGACGCGTCAAGAATTAGTTTTCAAACAGCCTCTAGTAAAGCCGCTTCTAACACACACGCTCTCTCTTTTCAACTTTTAAGACACGCCGATAGAGGGGGTGACATTTTTAAATCGAGACCTCCTTAATGAGAAACAATCATCAGAAAAGGTTAGCAAATGTAACTATGTGTTTAGATAAGTTCGATGGCCTGCGTATCACGTGATAGATAATGCTGTGGTCTTGTTTCAAGATTGTATCAATGACCTAATATGGAAGCCGTAATTGAAAAAATATATATATTAAAAGTTTTATAATGGCTTCATAATCCATGTTACATTTATGAAATGTGATCAAAAATTTTCAGAACCGGCCACGATATAATACTGTTGTAGTTAGTACAAACATCCTTCGCTAGGTGTCGATAGAATCGAATCTGCTGCATCTTTTGTCGTTCATTTCAGTGTTGTAGCATACGAGATTGGACGTAATACTTTTATGAGCTGTGATTTATTAACTTGATACGTTTTCCCTTCGTTTATTGTTTGCTAATTTCTACTCGATCAGAAAATAAGAGAACTTAGACCAGTGCATTAACTTCCGCTTCAAATGGAAAGAAATGTTGTTTCATAGTTGCTATCGAGCGTAAAACGTGGTGGGAAATGAAATTTTTGATTGCATTTTTAATTTCAACGTTGAGTGACGTCTTTTAGCGATGTTGAACATCGAGGATGTTCATCGTAAGTAAAAGGTAAAAATGTGACACGCCAACCAATCTATCCACGAAAACAGACCCTTCATAATAGTCTGTGAACAAGCTAATCAGATGGAATCTGATTTGGACCACGCCAAAGCGTTTGGCCACAACAACTGAACACACATAATGCTGCGTAGAACGTGCTCCTTGCAATGTTTGTGAGAATCAACACAGGACGAGTGACGTTGTTTGTTGTTGTATTTTACTTCCTCAGCCTGTTTTCACGTAACTGTATGGCGCAAGATGTTCAACTCAGAGCTTCCGACATTTAAACATAAAACTATTAATTAATTAAAAACTAATCTACATTAGTTATTTTATTTAATTAATCGCCTTAATCTTAATTGTATGTCATTTTCCTAGAATACTTGGGGACATCGCAAAAAAAATAAGTTCAGTTTGATCAGACACCACTGGAAAAATAAATAAATAAAAATCAAAATACGTAGTCCCTCCTATCCGAAAATATTAAATAGAAAAACAGTAATGAATAACTAATTTATAATTACAGAGGCAAAGTGGATATTAGATCCAACATTATTTCAAAGCCGAATGTTTGTAGAAATTATAAAAGTTTCGTAAGTTGACCTGAGAGCTTACGAGAATACAATCCTCAGCATCCCCGAATTGCCTTAGCTACTAAGTCAAGTAGTGCAAGCTTAGGCAACTCGCGATACTGAGGATTGTATTATAGTAAGCTCTCAGGTCAACTAAAGAAACTTTTATAGTTTCTACAAACATTCGGCTTTGAAATAATGTTGGATCTAATATGTACTTTGCTTATGTAATTTCACATCGCAGGAATGAAGCCTAATTTATAAATTAAACTTCATCATAGATATATATGTATAGGAAAAAGCATACTATATACGGGGTTCGGTATACACAGTTTCAGTTATCTACGAGGTATCTTGGAACGTATATCCCTCGGATAAGGGGGGGGGGGCTACTGTATGACAGAAAACAAACAAAAGAAAAGTTATGACAATTGCTAGGAGACCTGTAAGATGTAAATTAGAAATCAAATGAAAAATAAAGAGAAAATGTTAATAAGGTAAACAAATATGCAGAAATAGAAAACAATAAACACAGTCAATCATCGACTTATGATAGAGTTCCGTTCCGACGATCCCGTCAGAAGTCGGAAATCACTATATGGAGCATAAGGATAGATTAGCAATTAACATGTCCGAATCTAAAAGGTGTAGTTTTGTTTGTTATATTTTTTAATTCATTTTGCTCTTTCTATTAGAGTGAAATAATACGATGTACAAATTAGAACATAAAATTTCAGTGTACAGTACTGTACTGCTGTAATAAATAATGAAGCATGAGTGTACAGTACTTCTGTGCACTTACTGGTAAATTAATCAACTGGAAAGCAAAGAGGGATCCTTCAAAGCTGCTGCTTTATTAATTGGACAGTTCATCAGAAGAGGGGACTTATTAATCAATAACAAATTCTTCGAAGTCAACAGTGATCTGAGCAGTGGCGCACCCAGAGGGGGTGGGTGGGAAGGGGACCCTGCACTCAAAGAAAAAGGGAAAAAAAACTAGAAAATTTTCCAAAAATCTTTTCTTAATTAAATTTCATTTTTTTAAATTTATGTTGTGTAGTGTGTCTTCTATTTCTATACTACTTATGAATTAGCGATCATTGGAGATGCTCAGTCATAGGTCGTATGCGATGCGTAGTGTGTATTCTCAAATCGTCTACTCAACTCATCCCCCCCACCCACCCAAAGATTAATTTCTGAGTGCGCTACTGAATCTGAGGATGATTCGACAGATGCAAAACTAGCGGAAGGTGTAGGCTGCTCATTTCATAGGTTGACGTGATAGCAAGAGCGGGCTTCTTTAAAAATGTATCCATGATGATTCTGCAAAGGCTTGATTTTTTTTCTACATTTTCTTTACATCATTCTTTTAATCTGCTAAATCTCTCTCTGCGTTGAGGTCTATTCCTTCAAGCAGCCAAACTGTATTAACAGAAGTAAGCAGCTGCCACTTTCTTCACTGTAATTTTTTTTGAGGGGGGAGGCGGGGGTGGGAGAAGAAGTTGGAATTAGGTTCTTCATTTTTTCTGCTTTTTTTCTATCTTCTTCTGTAACCTTATGTGCTTTTAAATTTATGAAGTCTTTGTCAATTTCTAACATTGATTATTTTTCTAGCAACATTATTTCGTGACCCGTCTCTTGTAAGGGTTGTCATTGTCGAATCCTGGGAATGTATGAATATATATGTTCAGTAGTTTCTTCCAAACACCATTCATACACTCTGCTGTCACCTCACTCCATGCTGCATCTGTAAGATATTATATTACTTT
The DNA here is from genome assembly GCF_054136105.1 of Typopeltis vanoorti. NCBI lineage: Eukaryota > Metazoa > Arthropoda > Arachnida > Uropygi > Thelyphonidae > Typopeltis > Typopeltis vanoorti. The sequence continues at coordinate 79,842,868 of NC_143559.1, forward strand.
CAAAAATCTCTACATGCTTTCTCACCTTCAGTAGCAGTGATAGCCAAAGCAATACGATTTCCTAAATAATACTTTGAAAATGGGCGACATGTTGAAGAGTCTATTTTCTTCCACTGCATGTTCCTCTTTTCATTTTCTCATTTTGTAACATTAAACACTACTTATTTAGTCATCCTTTCATTAAACATGAACGTACGCTCAAATAAGTAGTGTCTGCAGTTCGAAAAAATAAAACTAAACTAAAAAATAAACTTATCTCTAAAATTCCAACAAAAAATTTAAACTCAAAAATCACACAAAAATATTTTATATTCACTTTACCAACATCAGTGGAATCAACAGTAACTTAAATAGCTTGCATCGTCTTCAATAATTCAAACGTGATGGTCTGTTTATGACTGAACTTAAAAATGTCCACTAAAGCAACCAGCCCGTCTTAACTGTCCAATTACCTCTTGTGTAATTCCTTTCGCCATAAAGGAGATGCTTGTGCCGTTATGCGTTCTGATATTTCTTACCAAATTTTTAACCTAGAATCTTACCTTTTTGCCCTCCTGTGGCTAATTTGTCTCATTCATCTGCTTCCTTCACCGTTCTCCCAATTCTGAAAATCATTTTGACTTCTTATTTTCAAAACTCAATTTCATTCAGTCAAAATTTCCAAACAGTGAAGTCATCCTTCTTAGTAATTTTGATGTCCATAATTCTAACTGGCTCCCTTTTTTCGAATTTTATTCAAACGTGCTGGATGAGAGGCAGGGATTTTTTCTGTAAGCTATGACTTAAATCAGGTCATGCATCTACCTACCAGAATTACCGACAACCCTCTTCACTCACCAAACACTTTGGATCTCTTCTTAACTAGTTCTCCTTACATGTACTCTGTTCAGGTGACTGCTCCTCTTGGTAACTCAGACCGCAATCTCAACCCAGTTTCGTGTTAGATGAACGTCCTTCAGCCATTCAAAAGTATCGTGTTCTGCCATTGTAACAATGCCAAGTGGGAGGATTTACGTGACTTTTACTCCTCCTTTCCCTGGTCAGACTATTGTTTTCATTCTTCCAATTCAGATACCTGTTATTATCTTGTTACAGAAATAATCCATGATGGAATGGAACTTTAATTCCTCACTCTGTTTAAATTCCCAAAAAATATTTAAACCACGGTTCTCCAAAAAAATGTGTCAGGGCTGTTCAAAAAAAGCAATCAACCTTTCACAAGTGAATTAAGACAAAAACGCTTGAACAATCATCATCAAAAGGCAAAGTCTACATTCAACAAGGATAAATACAGAAAACTAGCTGTTTATGCCTTCTGGTCCCTCGCCAAAGCTGTTGGGCACAACTTTTGTCCATCTGTGAACCCTCAACTGTCATCCTAACAGTAGACATGAAGCCAGGAATGAAGCCAAGGCTGATGTCTTGGCTTCATTCTTCTCTACCAACTCCTGCATAAATGACTATGGCAAATTACCACCTTGTTTTCCTAGAACATTGCATTTCGTGCCTCCTGTGACTTTTTTACAGAAAGACACTAGAGAAATATTGAATAACTTACATACTATAAAGGCAGCTGGTCCTGATGGAATTCCATTTATTGTGCTCAAAAGATTTGCTTCTGAACTAACACCTGTTTTCTATCATCTATTCACTAAATTGTATACTTTGGAATCCATCCTTCAAGCATGGAAGACAGCTCATATACAACCAATTCCCAAAAAAGAAAATAAATGTTTGCCACCACACTGTGGTCCTATTTCTTTCAATCTGCCTAAAGTGATAGATAAGGTTATCAACAGTCAACTTCTTCAACAACACCTTGAAAACTTCTGTCTAGTTAGTGACCACCAGTATGGATTTCGCTAATATAGATCCACAGGAGATCTCCTGGCCTACATCACTCACTTTTTAACCCATTCTATGGAAGGGTTTTGAGAACCTGTGTCGCTGCTCTTGACATCTATAAGACTTTTAATAGGGTCTGGCATCGAGGACTTTTCAACAAGTTACCATCATTTGGACTGCCCTTGTCCTTGTAAATGGATCGCCAGTTTTCTCTCAGATCGATCCCAATGTAATACCAATGCCGGTGTCCCTGAGGGCTCTGTCATTTCTCCCACCTCTTCCTTATTTATATAAAAGAACTGCTGTCATTCACTACAAACCCTATTCATAGTTTTGCTGATGATAGCACACTCCACTCGTCCTACTCATATGACAAGCCTTGTAGTGCTTAAACATCACAGGTGTTCTTGATTGGGATGAAAGCAACCTAGTCAACTTCAATGCTTCCAAAAAACACAGTTTTGTTTGTTTTTCCGTAAAAAAGACTTCGGATCTTCTACGCTTATTTTTGATAATTCTGAGCTCAACAGTCAAGACCAAATCTCTTTTTTCGGACTAACTCTTACTCCAAACCTTTCCTGGCACAATCATAATCACTTCCAGCAACACCATTCTTCCAAAAATCTTGGCATTCTTTTTCGCTCAAGGCGGTACTTCTCTGCCAAACGGTTATTGACTCTGTATAAATCATAAATCTGACCAAAAAAGAATACTGCTCTCATGTATGGGGTAGTGCACTACATGGGACTTCCCTAAAAATTCTTGACTGTTCAGAAAAGGGCAGTCCGGCTGATAAATAACACTTCACTTACAGACTCACTTCAACCACTTTCCGATAAAAGATCAGTTTCTGCATTGTGTGCCTCCTCTACAGATATTTCCAGGGCCATCGTTCAGCAAAACTAGCATCCATTTTGTCTCCCGTTTCTACAAGGAAGTCGTGCTACAGCTGCTCATCATCCTTTTACTCACCGCATACTCGAACTGCATTATTCGCCAAACCTGCTACCCCCAGTCATTTTTCATTCCTTCAACCTGAATTCTGTGGAACAATCTTCCTCATGAAGCATTTCCAAAGGATAGCAATCACCAAGAGTTCGCGAAGAATATTACCGGCATCTGGCTGGGCCGTATTCATGATTGTAATCCATGTGTGTTCACGGGGCCGGTTTGTCTGTTCTGGGGGACAAAAAACCCGAGTTTCCTGGAGAAAAAACCTTTACCTCCGAAAGGGGTTTTTCGACCAGCTAACTCACCTTTAGTCGAAAGAGACCAGATAAAAGTTCCTCACGTCACGGACGGGAGTCGAACGCATGTCTTTCCGACTAAATCCCTTCGTCTATACTGACTGAGCTACGGAGCTCTAATGATTAGATAAATAACTTTAAAATGTCTGTTCTTGGAATAGTGTACTATAGCATTCTATTTCCTACAGTATTACCCATCATACTGAATATATTTTCTTCTTCTGGCATCTCTTCAACAAAAGACTATTTTCATAGAGTTTGAACTTTCCCCATCACTAACGGATCTCGTAGAGATTGCAAAATCTATCACTCTTTTCAGAATGTCTGGGAGAGGACGAAATGCTTACACAGTCGTGGAAATAAATCACAGTAGACAAGGATGTTTTGATCGTCTGTTTTCAGAAAAAAAAAGTTAACGTTCATAACACCCGTGAGTCAATCAGCGTTATCTGCAAACAATGTTTCCACCCCTCTAGTCTATGGATGATTCTAGTTAAGGAAATAAAGAGTAGCCGCTTGATGAGATCGCATAAGTTAAAATTTGTGTTTACAAATCGAAAATTTAAATAACAAATACATATTTTAATGTCTCTTCTTAGTTTATGTTCTTTTGGATGATAAAAACCTTGGTTCCTGAAAAAGAATATTAGTTTATTATGTCTGAAACATATATTATAATCTTAATAGATTCTAAGAGATTTCCTACAGCGTATCATCCAAAAAGTAATATCCACGAATAAATTCCACTTACCCTTAGAAACTATATCAGTATGCATTGGAGTTGATTGCGGTACAGTAAATTATGCATTCTGGACACCACACGACTCACAACACTTCCTGATTAGTCTAGGGTAGTTTAGACGTTGGATTACTTTGGTTTAAGCAAACGAACGACTTAACAACTTGGGAATTTTATTCAATTTCTACTACAATACATTTCTACCAAGGTAAGACAATTATTTATTGCTTTATTTACTGAATAAAATAATAAATAAAGGTTCCCATAAGAGCTATTTGGCACCTAGAATTGTCTTGCTTCAAAACATATATGAAGACTATATATCACATGTCTTTTATACAGGATGTAAAGGAGTATCATGGAATGGAAGTAAATAGAATTGATAGACAGGTGAGAAGCTCGATGGAAAAGTTCCAACAAAAAATAATAATAAATATATTAAATAAAAAAGAAATTAAATACTATTTTATAGTGACATTCATATTTATAAATATTAACATTTATATATTTAAAAGGAAAAAAATTCTGATTTCTGGAATGATTTTTTGTTAAAACATTGCCTATTTTGTTTCTGTGCAGTTCTGTGTATAGTTCGCCCACCGATAAGAGATCCTTCGACACTTCTGCGCATCTCAGAAAAAGGAGACTCCATTCCGATAATAGGGTAATCATTCCGTATAGTGGGATGAGTTGTTTATTATTACCGGTCGGAAAATTAACTTCTCTTTTATGATTATTGTAGTTAACTATGTTGCTTGTATAACAGTTGGAAAAATTTACCTAAAAAGCACGTGATTTCGCGTGTTGGCGACCAATTCGGACGTCCTTCATTTCTTTCTCCCCTTCAGCATGAATCGACTATTCTTGGAAAGACGCGAGGCAGGGACCTACAAACGGTGGGCGAAGTATAATGACAGTAAACATATGACGTCATATTGTCACGTGTACGCTTTAACTATCTTTCTCGATGCGAGATTAGTTATACTTCTATTATAAAACTGTTTTTCGTTTCTGTTTGTCTAAATCTTACTGCATCGTTCTTAATCCCGTTGGGATACAAATCCCTTAATCTGTAAGTAAGTTTCATTTCACTATTCTTAGATGCAGTCTTAGAGATAAACACATCGATCTGTAAAATCAACTCACGTCTTGTGACGGCTTTATTTTATTTTTATTTTTCGATCAACTATGTTTACGTATTTTAGAAAGCTCTAGTATGGTATTATTTCTCGATAGGGGGCAGCACCAGCAAATTGTAACAGCAACAAGTAGTCACTGAAAATGTGCATACTTCCACACAGAATTCTTTTCGTTCGGATCTCACGCAAGTAATTTTTACTCTTAAAGCACTTCCTTGGTAGGGGTGAAGAAACTAAACATGTACTGTTTACTGTTTACAACACTATTCGTTATCGTCAGTATTTAATTTGATTTACTTTTTTTAAATAAAAAAATATCCTACTCATTAGTTGATTATATTCACTGTATTTATAATTTATTTCTCGCATATATTACGAGAGTAGAACATTACTGTAATGCACTTACTTAATATATATTTCAATGGATAGCACATAAATATTCTAACAATGGGCGGAACATTGGAACAATTATTACAACGCTCGCGATGTACTTGCAAATATTCCAAGTATTGAATTCAAATATAATTTGTAAATCACTTAAAAAATGCAAAAACAGGAACTATTAGAATTAAATGATATTGGAAAAATGGAAGATAAATAATTAGAAAAATAAAAATAAATTCAGTTGAGAACGTCTAGTAATGACTTCTTCAATTAGTATTCTACCTAATAAGATAAGTTGTGTAGTGGACAAACAAATACTAATTTTGGTCTAAAAATAGGTAAACGTTAGTAAATATTCATAACAAACTGAATGTTGCTAGGAGCTGATCGCCTAATGCATATATTTTATTTAAATGTGTGCCTTATTTTTGTTTTAATCATTTGAAACGACTTTTGTTTTAGTCTGTTGATGTCTGAAGTATGAAATATAATTTTGGAGAATACAAAATATTGTAGGTTATTTTTATGAGATTGTATTTCAAAGAAAACAAAGTTTGCGCGTATTTATTATTATTTGATATACAATAAAAGAAACATAAATCAGCAAAATAAATAAAATAAATGCCTGCTTATTTCTGATATGAAATCATGTCATTGCCAATTAATTTGGTTTCTTAGCAACCTGATTACTACTTATTATAGGGTCAGTTAATCGTATCAGTATTGTTTGATACGCATGTAAATCATATATATTTTTCTGGCCGATTTTCGGGATGAAAATTACGCTACCGTCGTATGAGACCAACTAACCACCATCAGTTGAAAATCTCTGATAAAAGCTCTTCGCATTATAGAGAGGATTCGGAACTGAGTCTTTGCATCCAAAGGGTTTCGGCTATGCTGGCTGAGCTACGGAGGTGCTTATGAAATTATTAGCTTAAATAATTGAATCGCAGTTCCTCCTGGTCACTTCTAGAAATTATTTTGTGTCTTCTCATTTCGAAGGTTATTGTCTTGTATTTGGGGGTTGGGGAGGATTATTTACTGATAGTTTAAAGAAATAAAAATCTGCTGTGAACTTTCAAAAGCGCGACAGATGAATAAGGAAGATATTAGCAATAACCTTCGAATTGGTAGGAAGGCCACAAACTTCCCTTTCCTATTCCGAAGCTGTTTAATCTTCTTGTAGGAAAAAAAGGGAATGTTCCGAACGTGATTAAACGCACGGTCTATTTTTAAAAGCCCATGAAATTTCACCGTTCACTTTGAATAGGTCCCTCATGTCGAGATAGCCCACTGCAAATCTCCCTCCCCCCCCCTTTTTTTTTTTGAATTACAGCGAAAGTCAGATTAAACCATCCGCGTAGTCCCTCCCTCTCTTCAGATCCTTCCAATCGTCAACAGTTTCTCAGGGGGCATTCTTAGAAAACCAGATTTAACCTCTTCCCACCATTTCCCCCCCCTTCCCCCACCCGCCGGCCTCGCTCTTATCATCATCAGTCAGCAAACGGCCGTCCGTCTCCGACCGCATCTTTTACATCTCCTCGCCTTGGCAGTAATTAGATTTATCTCCGTCGGCGTTCATCATATTTTACCCGACCATCACCACGACAACCGGATCACGTGGAGAACGCCTGCAGCACGTGCGCGCTAAACCGACCTGGAGGGTCGCTCTCGGAACACAGGGCCTGTCACTTAAGGTTACCGACAAGGGAAGTGCTCCGATGTGATGCGGCTTCAAAGTGATTTGCTCGCCCAGTGAGAAACGACACGTTCACGAGGGGGCGTGAAGGCGGAGTTCGGTTAAAGGGGGTGATAGTTTCATCGATGTGCCCGGCGCGTGTTGACACAGCATCCCGAGACATGCGTGTGCTGAACAATCGTTCGATGACATCACCTATCACCAATTATTGAATGGATGACAGCACCTCGGGTGAGAGTGACAAGACTGGAGGTGAGTTCGTGACAATTTCTCACCAAATTTTGCTCCTCTCTCTATTCGTTCTCTTTGTATATGTAGTGATCATTATTTTCGTGCTTTTTTCCTTTTCTCAGAAAGTTGATTGAATATTTGTTAGTGTAAAAGAGAAATAACTGAAATATACTTAGTTTAATTAATGATAAAACAATCTAGAAAGATTTAACTTAAAAGAATAACATAAAAGTTCTTCTTATAAAGTATGAAAAATGTACATACTTTTGCTATTCTGTGCCTGTGTCCTTATAAGGACTAGCTTTAAGGGGTGAAGCAAGAATGCTTTTTATCTTCCCCGTTAGCCTCAGTGTAGGGATAAGGTGTTATTGAGCAATTAAAGCTCTGATCATGGCAGGAGGGTAACAGCAATAGCCGAGCCTCAGTTACAACTTCATTAGCTACAGCATTGACATCCATTACCCTCCAAGGGTATTGGATTGAATGAATCAATCACCGCATCTCACGGTCGATTGATCACCTGCTTCAATCTTGTCTCTGTACCTGTCCTTATAGTCCTTATAAGGACTGGCTTAAAGGGGCGAAGCAAAAATGCGTTTTATCTTCCTCGTTATCTGTAGAAGACAGTGTAGGGATAAGGTGTTATTGAGCTATTAAAGCTCTGATCATGGCAGGAGGGTAACAGCAATTGCCGAGCCTCAGTTAGAACTTCATTGACTACAGCATTGCTATACATTACCCTCCAAGGGTATTCATAAATCTCCACCAGTCCTCTGTACCTGTGACAATTGACAATTGACATTTATGTCTTTAGGGGTGAAGCAAGATGCTTTTCATATTCTCCGCTGTCTGTTGTGGTTACAGTGAGGGTAAAATTTATGAGCAGTTTGCTTGCCCTGAGTGGGCATGGAGATTATGCATCGCTATGGGATGCTAATATAGCTTTTGGTCTTCTATATTTGAATATGTCCGTTGCCTCGTATGCTGCAGCTTGCTGAACCAAATCGTTGGGGTGTGTGGACGTCTTTAGGAAAACCTTGGATGCTAAGGATTGTAGATAAGAGAGAATATAGGGAATATTTGTGTCTCTGTGGAGTTGGCTGTTTCTAACATACCACGGGGCGTTCAAAATCATTCTCAAGCACTTGTTCTGCACTCGCTGTCTCTTGATAATGCTAGTATTAGAGGTGTGGCTCCAGGCTGGAGAGGCATAGGTGATTATAGGACGAATCGTCATCTGGTATAGCTGCAATTTGATTCTGTTGCTGAGCTTGCTATTTCTATTAATTAGCGGGTAGATCTGTGCTATGGCTTTAGATGCCTTTGTGCATGCAGACTTGGTGTGCTGATTGAAAGATAGTTTTTTGTCGAGAATTACACCCAGGTATTTTGTTTCTGTCTGCCAGGGAATTTTAGTATTGAATAGTAACACATCTCCTACAGGAGACATTGGCCTTTTTGAGAAAAAAAACGGCTGAGCTTTTCTGGGAGTTGTCTTCCAATCTCCACTTGGAGAACCAACCCTCCAGCTTTAGGATGTTTTCTTGACGCTTTCTGGTAATGAAATGGGATCTGAGAGATCTGGTTGGTATTGCCGTATCGTCCATATACAGGGACAAAATGGAAGTCATTGGATTGTGCGAAATGTCTGACATGTATACAGAGAACAGCAATGGAGCCAGTAGAGATCCCTGTGGCACTCCAGCAAAGATGTGGCGCTGGGAGGATGTAGAACCGTTGATTTTTCCTTGCATTGATCTATTCTGAAGATATGAATGGATTAAATGAAGCATTTTAGTGAGGTGCCGGCTGAGATAAGTTTGTGTAGGAGTCCAAAATGCCAGATTTTATCAAGTCCTTTGGATAAGTCTAGGAAAACAGCTCCTGTGTACTGGCGCCAGTTGTAGCTAGTGGTGATGTATTCGACAATTCTGTGGATTTGCTGGGTAGGACTATGGTGTTGCCTAAAACCAAACTGCTCTTTAGGGAGGATGTTTAGGTCATTTACTGAGGTTTGGAGTCGTGAGAGGATGACCTTCTCTGCAACCTTACCCAGATTGGAGATGAGACTGATTGGACGATAATTTTGCGGTAGGTGTGGGTGTTTGCCTAGCTTATGTATAGGAATTACGCCAGCCAGTTTCCAGGTGGAAGGAAAATAGTGAAATCTTAAAATTGCATTTATTATATTGGTCAGGTGCGCTACTGCTTTTCGGGGCAGAAGTTTGATCACCCGATTAGTAATGCCGTCTGGCCCAAAAGCTTTTTTGTTCTTTAATTTTTTTAATAATGTATATATCTCAGCAGGTGATGTTGGTGCAATATGGTCAGTGCTGGTGATCGGAAGTTTGAGTGAGTGTCTGACCTTGCTGTGAATTATATATGTGGTCAAAGTCATGGTTTCCATACGAAGGCCTGCATTGCTCCTCTAAATTGTATGCTATAACTTCAGTTTTGGCTATAACACAGATTTGTCTACATCTGTGTGAGCAAGGTCCTGGTCAGAGAATATTGGGGAAGGGATCTGTCTTTGTTTTTGATATTTTTCAGTAGTCCCCAGATGGAGTGATCAGTAGGTGAAATGGAGGATAACTTTTCATCCCATACTTGGTCTCTATGAGCTTTGAGTGCATCTCTTACTGCCCCATTTAATCTGTTTAGATTTATTTTATCTTGTGGTGCACACGGAATCTTTTCCTAGCTCTGTTTTTGTCTCTGATCAAGTTCATGATTTCATCAGGCAAACGATCTGGCTTGCGGACAGATTTGTAGGAGGAAGCTACCTTTATAGGAGAATTAATTTGTTGTGTGAGATTTTTAACTGCAGTTTCTACTTCTTCGTTTGTGCGTATGTGAGGAGCAGGTCCAATATAATCCTTCAGTGCTGTTGACAGTCTTTCCCATGCTATGTAGGAGTGAGAAGGAGGATACAGGCATTCTTGTTTTCCCAGCTGTAGTAGAATTGGGTTGTGATCGGATGATAGTTCATCCATGGATATAATGCTGTATTGAAGTTTGATATCCTGCAGGATAGCTATATCCAGGATGTCAATAGTGCCAAACGTACTGAGATGAGTTGGTTCGGTGGGGCCTGCACAACAGCACTGCTTGATCCTATGTAATTGGAAAGGATGCAACCATTCTTGTTGGTGGTTGAGCAATTCCATGCAGAGTGCTTGGAGTTCAGATTCCCGGCTATAATGGTCGGCTCTCTGACGTATAAGATGGCATTTAGGTCAGAGTGAAGTAGAGATTTTTGGGGAGGGTTGTAAGCTGAGTAGATTTTTAGTTTGCAGTGGAGCTGGTGACTACTTCCACGCCAGTGATCTCAAGGTTAGTTGTTGAAGGGTTGCTCACAGAGTGGCGCTTAATGTAGTTTTTAATGAAGATGGCAGTGTCGCCGCCTCTGTAGAGTAATCTGTCATTTCTGTATAGGCGATAACCCCTTATTTTAGGATTGTCTGAGGGTCTTAAATGAGTTTCACTAATTAATATAACAGCTGGTTGATATCTATATGTGAAATCTCGGAGTTCCAGAATTTTATTTTTGAGGCCATTTGCATTCCAAGCAACTATCTGAAAAGATGCTGGAGTGAGTTTGTTACTGTTCATTTATGAGAGCTGTGAGGATGACCTGCGTTTCACGAAGAAATCTTTTAGTGGAGGTTTCAGTAGGGTTTGATAGGCTGAAATTTTGTAGCATGTTTGCTAGTGAGGCCGTAATAACAGCTGTTAGGTTTTTAGGTGCTGTTGGTTGATTTTGTTCTGGAATTGGTCTAATTGTACGGGTCACATCGGCATAACTTCTTGTTTGCTTTCGGGTGTCTCTATTATTGGAGGTCTCCGACTGTGGCCGCTGAGTCTCCGGTTTTGATGCCTAAGCTTCTGGTGTTCTTGTACTGTAGGAGGAGGGCTGATTGACTGCCTCCATCCGTCTGTTCTTTGGGTACTGAGTACATCCTTTGTAGTTCGCAGGATGAGGGCCACTGCAGTTGGTACATTTGGCCGAGGTGGTCCTCGGCTTTGTGCAGGTATTGGTTGGGTGACTGTCTCCACATTTTAAACATCTATATTCCACTCTGCATAGATTCTGGGCATGGCCAAACTTCTGGCACCTGAGGCACTGCACAGAAGATGATCTTTTCCGGAGTGGTTCTGGTGTGATGATGAGACCACAGACTGTTTTTAAGTTGTAGATATCCTTGTATATTTTATGAATCTCAACAAGGACTAATGGCATGGGAGTCTTGTCTGCTTTGTACATTCTGCTAGCCTTGACTGGAGGCAGATCCTGATAATTTAGGTCAGCAGCTATTTCTGCTGTGTCAATGTCTTCACAGACACCATGAAGGACCACTTTTAAGTTTTTTTTTCGGAGCTGAGTGCAAAGGTATGATACTGGATGCCTCTGTCGTCCAGTTCTTTGGTCAACCTTCTATAGTCTGTCACTGTTGCCTAGCTGAATATTTATGCCTTCATCCATGTTTTTGGCCTTAATGAAGCCAATATGCAGATTGGACATTGTGGATCTTAAAGCTTCCCACGTCTGCTTTTCTCTAAGGATGATCGGAGGCACATTTTCTTTGGTCAACCTTCAGAAATAGCGGCGTCCGAACCCTGTTCCATTTCAGTATTGTCATTGTGCAATTCTTCTGTTGTTCTTCGCCTTTTGCGTGCGCGCACTTCTACAAAGTCTGAAGGCGTAGAAGGCACTGAATCTAAATGATCTTCAGCGACAACGTCTGAGACACATTCGGGGGGAAACGTGCCATACAATTTCACTTTTCCCGGCCAATTATCACTCAGCAGCTTTCCTAGTCTGAGGAATTCCATGTATACTTCCTCGAATTTGTTCTCATTCAGAAGTTTTGCCAGTTCAATAATTTAAAATGTGTTAAGACACAGATGGAGAAAGAGTTGAGATTTCTCAGGTGTCCCGAGCAAGTAAAGATAATCCTGTGGACTTTTGAGGGTCCACTAGCAAATTCCGTAGACACTCTTAGGTGTCTACCAGCAGTAAAATGTCATATAAGAAACAATGGCGATACTAGCGGCAGTAGGCCTAGCGTATCGCCCTTGTAATTACAAATGACTTATCTGGATAAAGCACTATGGGAAATAAAGTGACTGTTTATGGTAGCAAGCAATTAACTACTATTACTAAGAATTCTTTTCATCTTCCCCGTTATCTGTAGAGATAAGGTGTTATTGAGCTATTAAAGCTCTGATCATGGCAGGAGGGTAACAGCAATAGCCGAGCCTCAGTTAGAACTTCATTGGCTACAGCATTGCCATCCATTACCCTCCAAGGGTTTTAATTACCGCATCTCACGGTCGATTTTCCATATCTCTGTACCTGTTCTTAAAAGAACTGGGCGATGGACTGTGTCCTTGACTCTTTATCCCGTCATCTGAATGAAGAAAATCTGTGTGAAAAGGGTGTTATTGAGATAAAAGCTCTAGTCATGGTAACGGCAATAGCAGAGCCTCAGTTAAAACTTCATTGGCTAAAGCATTGCCATTTGTTACCCTGGAAGTCCTGAAAATGACTTAGTTTTCCCATACCTGTCCTTATATAAGGACTGGCTTAAAGGGGCGAAGCAAGAATGCTTTTCATCTTCCCCGTTATCTGTAGAGGACAGTGTAGGGATAAGGTGTTATTGAGCTATTAAATTAAGGCTCTGATCATGGCAGAAGGGTAACAGCAATAGCCGAGCCTCAGTTGGGACGTCATTGGTTACAGCATAGCCATTCATTACCCTCCAAGGGTATTAATCACCGCATCTCACGGTCAATCCATAATATTTCATCCTAATCCCATACCTGTTCTAAAGTTCTAAAAAGAACTGGGTGATGGATTGAGTCCTTGACTCTTTATCCCGTCATCTGAATGAATAAAATCTGTGTGGATGGGATGTTATTGAGCTAAGCTCTAGTCATGGCTGAGTAGTGGCATTAGCCGAGCCTCAGTTAAAGCTTCATTGGCTACAGCATTGCTATTCGCTACCCTGAAAGTCCTAAAAAGAACTGAGATGTACTTCATCATCCTCTCTTTGTCCTTATCCTTATAAGGACTGGCTTAAAGGGGCGAAGCAAGAATGCTTTTAATCTTCCCCGTTATCTGTAGAGGACAGTGTAGGGATAAGGTGTTATTGAGCTATTAAAGCTCTGATCATGGCAGGAGGGTAACAGCAATAGCCGAGCCTCAGTTAGAACTTCATTGGCTACAGCATTGCCATCCATTACCCTCCAAGGGTATTTGATTGAATGAATCAATCACCGTATGTGTAAGTAAAGGTGATAATCTCAAAAATATCGGACGATCTCTAGGCCACTCATTTGTGGGCGAAAGACCGTCCAAATCTCAGCGTTGGTTCTACTCAGTGAAACTCGAGTACCGAGCAGAACCGCTCATTCCGAAGAAAATAATTCACCGGCACGTACCCCTCAGCGGGCCGTGCCGGAGAACACTTTCCCCGGTAACTCAATTGCTCCCTTAGGGCAAAACCTAAGAGAGCGAACTCATTTACCCAGGATAACAGCAACAGCCGAACCTCAGTTAAACTTCATTGGTTCAGCATTGCCATCCGTTACCCTATATGGGCATCTCATATAAAATCAATCACCGTAATGTGTAAGTAAAGGTGATATCTCAAAAATATCGGACGATCTCTAGGCCACTCATTCGTGGGCGAAAGACCGTCCAAATCTCAGCGTTGGTTCTACTCAGTGAAACTCGAGTACCGAGCAGAACCGCTCATTCCGAAGAAAATAATTCACCGGCACGTACCCCTCAGCGGGCCGCGACGGAGAACACTTTCCCCGGTAACTCAATTGCTCCCTTAGGGCAAAACCTAAGAGAGCGAACTCATTTACCCAGGATAACAGCAGCAGCCGAACCTCAGTTAAACTTCATTGGTTCAGCATTGCCATCCGTTACCCTATATGGGCATCTCATATAAAATCAATCACCGTAATGTGTAAGTAAAGGTGATATCTCAAAAATATCGAACGATCTCTAGGCCACTCATTCGTGGGCGAAAGACCGTCCAAATCTCAGCGTTGGTTCTACTCAGTGAAACTCGAGTACCGAGCAGAACCGCTCATTCCGAAGAAAATAATTCACCGGCACGTACCCCTCAGCGGGCCGCGACGGAGAACACTTTCCCCGGTAACTCAAAGTGCTCCCTTAGGTCAAAACCTAAGAGAGTGAACTCATTTACCCAGGATAACAGCAACAGCCGAACCTCAGTTAAACTTCATTGGTTCAGCATTGCCATCCGTTACCCTATATGGGCATCTCATATAAAATCAATCACCGTAATGTGTAAGTAAAGGTGATATCTCAAAAATATCGGACGATCTCTAGGCCACTCATTCGTGGGCGAAAGACCGTCCAAATCTCAGCGTTGGTTCTACTCAGTGACACTCGAGTACCGAGCAGAACCGCTCATTCCGAAGAAAATAATTCACTGGCAAGTACCCCTCAGCGGGCCGTGCCGGAGAACACTTTCCCCGGTAACTCAAAGTGCTCCCTTAGGGCAAAACCTAAGAGAGCGAACTCATTAACCCAGGATAACAGCAACAGCCGAACCTCAGTTAAACTTCATTGGTTCAGCATTGCCATCCGTTACCCTATATGGGCATCTCATATAAAATCAATCGACTATGTAAGTAAAGGTGATATCTCAAAAATATCGGACGATCTCTAGGCCACTCATTCGTGGGCGAAAGACCGTCCAAATCTCAGCGTTGGTTCTACTCAGTGAAACTCGATTACCGAGCAGAACCGCTCAAATTCCGAGGAAAATAATTCACCGACAAAGCCCCTCAGCGGGCCGTGCCGGAGAACACCTTCCCCGGAGACTCAAATTGCTCCCTTAAGGCAAAAACCTTAAGAGAGCGAACTCAAAAACTCATCGCCCAAGGGGGTAACAGCAACAGCCGAACCTCAGTTAAACTTCATTGGTACAGCTTTGCGTTGCTATCCATCACCCCCAAGGGCATTAATGAACCAATCGACTATGTAAGTAAAGGTTCAATCTCAAAAATATGGACGATCTCTAGGCCACTCATTCGTGGGCGAAAGACCGTCCAAATCTCCGCGTTGGTTCTACTCAGTGAAACTCGAGTACCGAGCAGAACCGCTCATATTCCGAGGAAAAGATAATTCACCGACAAAGCCCCTCAGCGGGCCGTGCCAGAGAACACTTTCCCCGGAGACTCAAAGTGCTCCCTTAAGGCAAAAACCCCAAGAGAGCGAACTCAAAAACTCATCGCCCAAGTGGGTAACAGCAACAGCCGAACCTCAGTTAAACTTCATTGGTACAGCTTTGCGTTGCTATCCATCACCCCCAAGGGCATTAATGAACCAATCGACTATGTAAGTAAAGGTTCGATCTCAAAAATATCGGACGATCTCTAGGCCACTCATTCGTGGGCGAAAGACCGTCCAAATCTCAGCGTTGGTTCTACTCAGTGAAACTCGATTACCGAGCAGAACCGCTCAAATTCCGAGGAAAATAATTCACCGACAAAGCCCCTCAGCGGGCCGTGCCGGAGAACACCTTCCCCGGAGACTCAAAGTGCTCCCTTAAGGCAAAAACCTTAAGAGAGCGAACTCAAAAACTCGTCGCCCAAGGGGATAAGAGCAACAGCCGAACCTCAGTTAAACTTCATTGGTACAGCTTTGCGTTGCTATCCATCACCCCCAAGGGCATTAATGAACCAATCGACCGCATCTCACGGTCGATTGATCTTGCCAATCCCATCCTCTCTTTGAAAAATACAAACATTTTATATATTTATTATAACTACAATATTAATTGGTGTTTAAATTTTAATTAAAAGAAAAAAAGAAAAAATTTCATTTCATTCGATTAGAAAATAAATTTCTAATGATAATAAAATATTATACTTTTTTATATTAAATATTTAAACATTTCAATAATAATAGTTTAATTAATAGCGAATGTGTTGGAAATAAGTGTACAATATTTATACATTTAAATAAGAGTTACTTGCCCAGGTTATTAATCAACTTGTTGGATTACTTGTGTATTTCGTGTCTCATTCATTTCTAAATAACTAAATTACGTGAAGAAAAGTTAGGATAAACCGGATATTCAGACACATAACACACCCGTTTGGTGGGTATTGCTGAAGATAATAATTTATTTACAAGTTTATGGAAAATAAGAACTCAACATTAATTTTCCCACAGTTGGAATTAACAATCACGAGTTAACTAAATTGTGGGAGGGACAGATGCACGTTGATTGGATGCGAGAATGCAATCATTCTCGCATCCATAAAAGTTATTAGAAAAGTCAAACTTTATAAAAGTGAACATTTTATTTATTCCGAGATTCAAATATTTATTAAAATAGTGACATACAGAACCAGTTTGCGTTATATTAGCATTTTGTTTTAGATTTTTTTTTATCAAGTGCGATTCAACGACATATTTTGTAAGTGTATTTTAATTTCCTACAAAACTATCTGTCGTGTTTTATTATATCGACAAAGTGGATACTAGATCCAACATTATTTGAAAGCCGAATGTTTGTAGAAACTATGAAAGAACATTCGGGTTTCAAATAATGTTGGATCTAGTATCCACTTTGCCTATGTAATTTTACATCGCAGAAATAAAGTCTTTTGGCTCTTTCTTTAGTAATATCATGTTTTATTTTAAAATTCTTTTTAATTTTTTCCTCCCTCTATCCCAACTTCGATGCCTACTGTTTAGTTCAACGTCATACTCAACTATATGCAAGTCGTGTTTCAACTTTTGCAATGCCTTCATATCCATGCAAGAAATAGAAGAAAGTATCCTTAAACCTTCGTCAATGTTGTTGATGTATTTGCATAAAATGCACAACAGGCGACGGATTAGCTTTCTTATTCTAAATTTCTTATCTTTTCAATACAGAGTTTATACGAACTGTATTTTGATATATGAACCATTCAGACGAAACTTTGAAAACAATATGATAAACTGCACTGATTACAAAACACAGTCCTGTCTTATTTATCATACAAAATTACGAAATGATGGAAAATCCCTCATTCAAACCTGTGGGTGTGTGATGATGGAGAAAGAATGAACTAGTTGAACAGCTGGAGGTGCCTCCTAGAGGTTTTTCCATGAAGGACATTCCAAAGAACAGGAAGATGTAATGGAAGAGGAGAAAGAGAAATTAGTTCGGTTGTTTGAAGCTGAACAGGGAATGTATGCTGACCAGTAAATGCTTGTGTTCTTCTATTATTAGAACAATATGTATGAATGTGGTGATCAGTTGGGTGCAACAACGCCTATGACAGTACCTATAACAAAAGGCAATGCAGAAACGTAGTGTCTTCGAGGAAGCGATTGGAAAGAGTCATCTATTAAATGGACTTACTTTTCTGAAAGAACATCAAGCATTCTAAAGGAGGCTTTCGGTGCACAACCGCAATGGCAGAACAGCAGCCGTTTAGAGCGAAAAAGGTATACGGTAAGTTTCTGGAGACTGGAGAGGTTCTGGATGGGATGTGGCTGTAGCAGAAAAAGGCTAAGGTTAAAGTGTAAGTCAATCCAACAAGAAACATATGGTCATCTCTGAAAATCTGGATATTACGAGTATTTGAAATGAGATCTTTCCTATGAGACATTCATAAATTTCGTTTTATGGAAAAAACGAAGCATGTATCGTTACAGCAATACCACCAGGAGCGAATGCTGGTCTTGAAATTCATGCTTGCTCTCGTTATCATTCAGGGAGTGAGAGGTGTGATTGAAGTCTGATTAGCGGAATAATGAATTACTGACCATTTAAAACTATATATTTAGAAATTTATGTACATTTAATCATACGAATACAACATTTATTTTACAAATGATATTCTATCTTTTTACATTTAGCTACTTGAATACAAATTCTACTCTACGGTTCTTCTTTATGAATGGCCAATAACATCGTCATAAAAAGTTGGTTGTAACTTAATTTTGCAACACACTTGTAAAGGCTGCTGAAGCTCACTGGCTAGAGCTACTTTGACTGTGTATGGCCTTTGTGTTGAAGACGACGTGAAGGGAGCGCAAATGGCTATGCGCTCGCATGAAATCACAGTGCTGCTGCGAGAACCCGGAAGCTCCGACAATCGAGCAAGCCAAGGTAGCTTTGACTAGATGAGCAAGCATTGGCCTTCGATACACAACGCAAAGCTCAATTGTTGCCGCGCAAGTTTGAGACGTCTTCTGTCTACAAAAATAAAAGCCTAAATGAAATGCTTATAAATGCATGCATTTATTAACAAATAAATATTACTTCTTTCTCAATTAATGAGCTTGCGCAGCAAGCATAGCAAGCATGGAGAATTCTCCCCTGAATATCACGTTTCTTGAATGAAGAAAAGGGACTTACTGTGCATCATCCTGCAAAACTATAGATAGGATTTGAGATTCGTAAGAGGAAGAAAGTGAGTGAAAAAACAGACGGCTGAAGTACCTCATCACTGATAGGGAATCCGAAGAGAGGAAATCACCCACCATGGCACATAATTAGAACAAACATGAAGAAGTTGGTAACCCACATGCACAGAGCGGCAGGCAAATCCTCCAGACTCGATCGAAGTTCTGGAAACACACATCTTTGTTGCTTGCTACATCAACATACTTGAAAGGAAACATATCCTAAACGTGTCTTCTATGTGCATTAAATAATACAAGTAATATTCTGAATGCTTGTATGTCAGATTCTCGTATGTGATTCTTCAGAAATGGAAATGAACAAAATGTTGGAATTGTCAGATTCTCTTAGCAAAACTAAGAGAATCTGACGATGAAAATACAACAGACATCGTGTTTCCAAAATCACATGTGTGGTTTATTGTTAAGATGGTTCACATATCGTAAAGGTCTTCTAAGAGAGGACCATATGTTCAGAATAAGACTACGATTCATTTACCTCCTGCTGGCCACCGAATCATCACCAAGGCTTTAACATGACTTTAACTTAAATGTGTTGCACATTTTTGTTTACTGTCAAACAACTTCATGTTCTTCACTTATGAAAGGTCAGACCCAACTTGTATGTGCTCATTTTTCCTCACGTCCTTTAAGTGTTGATTTAAATTCTATCATGCAGATCTCCCTTCTGTGGCCTTCTTGTTCTACATTAACAAATAGGATATTCTTATCCTGCACGAACAGAAAATGCTACAGACACCTGTTTCCTATGTGTGTTGTTTCACGAGCCTTTAGAATATCTTACTTGATCGCCATTACTATGATTGATGATATCGTAAATTCTAAAACTACGATATTATTATTATTATTATTATTAAGAGAGACCTCCACGGAGTCAGGGATAGGGGAGGCCACACACTACATCGACAAGCTATCATACTTATTCTTGAATTCATTCACACTGCTTGCACTCACAACATCCAATGGCAATCCATTCCAATTACGCATCACCCTATGAGAGAAAAATCTAGCCCTCCCCCCTTCTTAGCGGCCTTCATTCTCATATTCCAAGGATGCCCTCTTCTCCTTTCCCCACACTCCATAAATTGAAAACTTCCATCAACTGAAATTCTGTATGACTCTTTCTGAAGTTTGGATGTCTCAATCATTTTAACCTTCTTTCTGCTGTTTGCTGGTGTCTGCAGTCTACAAATTCTCATTCTGTCTTCATAATCAGTATTGCACAATCCTGATATCATTTTTAACACTCTCCTTTGCAATCTCTCTCTCTCTCTCTCTCTCTCTCTCTCGCTCCACAGTATCAGAATCATCAAGTAAAACCAGGAGACCTAACCTTCTCACAGTAGTCCAAGTGAAGTCTTATCAAGCCCTTGTAAAGAGGCAAAATAACATCCTTATCTTCTTTACATGTGAACGTTCATTTCAGCATTGCAATTATCTTTTGAGTTGTATTTGCAATCTTTGCTATGTGGCCCTGAACTTCAACTTCCTTTCTACTAACACTCCAAGATCTCTAGCCTGATCAGTTTCTTCTAGTATAATCTCATCAATATAATACGACATTGGATATCATTTCATGTCAAAGTGCATGACCTTACATGTATTAACATTGAACTGATTTTAACCGCGATTTTAGCATGTCTAAAATTCCAGCCTATTCAAATCATTCTGCAAGTACTAAATACCAGCAGCATTCCTGATTACCCTACCTATCTTTGCATCATCAGCAAATAGCTGTATCTCGTCTGTCAAATCCTTCCCAACATTATTAATTTACATATCGAATAACAGTGGACCAAGCACTGATTCTTGTGGTACACCACCGGTTACATTAAATCTTGCAGACTTACATCCCCTGTATGCCACTTTTTGATATCTGTCAGTCAGCTATCCTCTTATTCACGCTAATATTGAATAACCCAAACCCATTTTCTCCACTTTATGCAACAGTCTATCATTCTGTATTCTGTCAAAAGCTTTAGCAAAATCCAAATGTGTCATGGTGTATCCATTCCCCTTATCTAGTTCAATGGTAACATTGTTATAGAATGTGAGAAAGTTGCTAAAACATGACTTTCCCTTAATAAACCCATGCTGTTCATTGCAAAGTAGATATTCATTGTCAACCCATTTCTGAATGCGGGTCCTAACCAATTTTTTCAAAATCTTCACCACCAATCCTGAGATACTGATTGGTCGATAGTTCAATACATCGGTCTTTGCACCACTCTTATGCAATGGAATTACCATGCATTCTTTCCTCTCCAGTGGAATCTTTGTTCTAAGACTCAAATTATATATCGGTTAAAGAATTAAAGGATTAGCCAGTTCAGCTGAGCATTCTTTTAGCACACGTGTTGATATCCCATCAGTCCCTATTGCTGAATTCTTATTCAGTTTGTGCAACTGCTCTAATACCTCCTCCTCATACACTTGAGCTTCTTCATCCAGTGAAGAGGTAGCAGTGAGCTCAATGTCGCGTACACAAGGTTGATAACTTTTAACAAAATGGGCAATCATTAGTTGAACAACCGCTTCTGCATCTGTAATCCTCATGCCATCTGCATTTAGAATTTAGAAAGTTATTCTTTCATATCCAAATGTGCTAAAGACAACCCACGAGAATTCTATCGATATGCTGCAAGTAAAAGATAGAATTCTCGTGGGTTGTCTTCAGCACGCAGAGCTTCTAACACTATAATCAAATCTAACACAAAGTCTTTGACCTTGAGTTCCTTCTGTCACATGCTGCTTGAGGAAGTTGTCCCGGAACAGCTCAGTTAATGCATTTTCATTCTTCTCATGGAGATTTTACTGCTACCAATCAATATTTGGATAACTAAAGTCTCCCATTATGATTACTCTTTTCGCGCCAATCGTCTCTATTCAGTAATACATTTCTTCATCAGTAGCAACTGATCCACCAGGTACGTTGTTACAGATCTGGTGGATCGGTTATATATAAGGGATTTCCTCCTGCATATGTTCTAAGAGATTCAAATCCAACAAATTCCGGGGCAATAGTAACAACGCAAAGTCACCGTGTTTGTCGTGTGTGTCAAATCCCTCTGGAATGATACTAGAAAGGGGGCAAATTGTTTTATCATGCTGGAACCTGCACATACCATGTGGGAAGATTCCATTAATTAATAGATGTAGCTGTCCAGGCACAGTGGGGAGTACCTCATAGTATTCATAGTACTCTCTACGATTTTCAGGAGATTCTCAGAAAAATAAAATATTAGTAAATGGAATGTTTTTAGTTATCCAATAACGTCTCCTCAGAAAACTGTAAGCTTAGTCGTCGACGATTAAGTGTAATCGTAGACACTTGACTGTTGGCCTACTTTGGAGAGTCATTCGGTAGACGGAGTGGGTTAGATTATCGTCTGAGAATCACTGCCATTCGTCCCCTGATGGTAATGGTAACTTCCATGATCAGCTATTAAACACAGTTTTTTTTTTTGTCTACGGGCTTGCATAAGGTGGGATATCCTGCATTCAGCATGAACTCAGATGAGGAGTGGACGCCCACTATTGGCCAGCAACTGCTGTTTTGTCCACTGTCCTTCCCCTATTGAAACACCTTCACCACATCATCTTCGAAAGCTTATAATACATTAACCAATGCACTGCTGCTCTTCAGTCCGGTACTCTGCAATCATACCATTTTCGTAGTTCGTAAGATCATGTCCCTTGCCCACCTCGATCAGCGACTTTGATTGAACTATACGAATATCATCTGGTCAGATAGAAAACGGTTTTCTGAAATAACAGTGGTGATCATAATGTTTCGACTGTACTGTGTATGTCTTCTTTATTGTTATTAGACTGGCAGTTTTCTTATGGAAAATTCAATTTTTGTGTATAAAATCCCATAACTGGGTAGAGAATTATATTCTGAGCCAAAGGGATTCTGCTTGTTTTCCGACTCGAGCGAACATTTTGAAACAGCTGCCAGAACAGTGAAACAGTTTTTTTTTTAAAAAAAAGGTGAATATACTAGTTCTTGGGTGGCTTGGTTACATAACAAAAAGAGAAACCAAATGCTATCGATGAATAACACTTAATGCTTTTAAATATTAAAGCACGTGATTACTGAAATGAAAGAATCCTTGCATTTATAAACCGTGATGTTAGATCGAAAAGCATTTTAAGATTATTCCACAGATCTCTGTTGCCAGAATGTAATAGATCAGCACTTTAATAATGTGAGATATTTTACAGATGGCTCTGACGTTAAAAAAATCGAAACTGTAAAAGACGAAATGTCTATTACATACTCCATCGCATTCACCAAGATGATGATTTAAAAAAAAAATTCAGTAATTTAATTTTTTCCGATAGCGGCGTTCCTTGTTGCATTCCAAGAATCTCGTTTACTATATGAATAACCTGTATTAGGACGATTGGACTAAAGATGAGTTAACTGGCTTCATACCAAGATGGTTGGGTTTTCCCCTCTCGGAAACTTGTGTTTTTCATTGCAAAATGGGTAAACACACTAACAGACAGTGGATTTGCAGGAAAAGAGTCGCACTCTCCTAGATATCCTTATTGATGACGGACGCATCCAATAGCCTGAAAAATGAACTGTTTTTAACAAACATGTATTTCTCCACGGTAAGAGGAGCAATTATAAACGAAATTGTAATATGGAAAAGGTCGACAATTGCTGATCTCAGAAGAGGGGAGAGGTTGCTTTGGTTGATTAGTAAAAATATCGAGGCAACGAAAGGAGTACGCCATCATGTCTGCCTTTGCATCTTTCCATGGATTGAAAAACTTTGAAAAACGTTAAGAAAATGCTCATCATCCGTCTTTCTAATCAAAGGACTCGTGTCGTTCTTCCAACCAGATCATGGAAGTATCGGTCTGGATCGAATCGAGTCAGGTGTGTTCTGCGAAAAACAAATAATTGCTGAAAGATAAAATAATAATAAATAGAGTAATAGAAAGATAGCCGCAATAAGGGCACAAATTGAAAGAGAGAGAGAGAGAGAGAGAGAGAGAGAGAGAGAAATAATGGACTTCCATATAAGCAACAAAAACTAAAAAAAAAAAAACAAGATAAAACAGAGAGGAAGAAGAGGAAGACGTAAATCGTAGAATTCAGATTTAGCAAGATGAAGAGGAAGAGAAAGACACACGCCCAAGACTATATCTGAGCAAGGCGATCTGTTAGCCTTAATCTCTTGTAACCTCAAAGTGTGGTACACGACGTAGAACTACAGCTTAAATAAATAAAAACAAAAGTTGCATCACTGGCCTGTCTTCAAGTACAACATCAAGAGGTACCCGGATCACGGGTGAATGACGTCATTCTATCCACGTAGTCGTGTGGATTTGCAACCCGTATTTTTAATAATCACCATTCTCTTAATCAACTACGACAATTTCTACCAAGAATATGCAGCTCCTCTAAAATGCTTTGTAAACTTTTAGAAGGTTTTTTTTTAAATTCTAGTTCTCCTTTCCTCGCTGTTTTGGAAAAATAAAACCGGAATGATTAAACTGCATACCTCTTTACCATATCCTTTCATAATTCCTTGCATGAGCTGAAGAGTAACCATAGAAACTAGGATTAAACTCTTGTGTAGTGGGAGTGAAAGAAGACGTTCATGTAAGACTTGTGATGGTATACAGCTGTGGCAAAAGACACGTTCGGACACAAAAATTCTCGATATTTTTGTAACGTGTGAAAGATTATTATTGAAAATGGTGGATTCTAAGAGTGTTCTTAAGGAAAAAACAAGACAGTCATAGCACTTAACACACTGAGAAAAGACTTAATTGTGATCTCTCTCTCTCTCTCTCTCTCTCCTATGTGTGTGTGTGTGTGTTTCAGAGGGAAGTGTAGGAATAATCAGAATTCCGTTTCTGCAGCAAATTCTTCGATTTTACCGTATAAAAAGTAACCATAGAAACTAAGATTGAACTTCGTTCTTAGAAAATCGTCCTCACCGAGATTACTTTTTTTGAGCTCAGCAGCTGTGGAAGTGTATTTCGGTCAGACTGAAGTGGAATCCTCCCGCAAAAAACGAACACTTTAGAAATTTTAAAGCTTAAGAAATTTCTAGACTTTTATTAACCCTCAGCAGAAATATGTTATTGAAAGAGAGAAAAAAAAAGTCGGTTGTTCATTAAAGAAACGTAAATAAAAAATACACAATTTTTATTCGTATATTTGAATTTTTTCTAAAAATTTCCAGAAATGTTTAAGTGTATATATGTGTGTGTGTGTGTGTGTGTGTGTGTGTGTGTGCGCGCGCGCGCGTGAGGGGCGGGCGAGCAGGCGTTTAATTGCTTCTTATTAATTGGTTCGCTTAAATATCCTTCATTCATCATAAGAAAAATGTAAGAACTACGATTCATCTACTTAATTTCGTTTTAAAACTAATTATTCATAATAATTAATAAATTAATATTAAATTAATAAATAATGACACCAAAACAGGTACATGAATATTATTCTCTAAAGACAGTTTGTTACAACTAAGAATTACGTGGTGATTCAGAAGAAGAGTCCTTTTTAGGACTTCAGGGTAACGAATGGCAATGCTGTAGCCAATGAAGTTTTAACTGAGGCTCAGCAGTAGTAGAGATGGAACTTTGAACCGGATCAAGATAAGATAAGGAATCGTGACGTCATTGGTTGATAAGAAAATGACGTCATTGTGTGTGACGTCACGTGTTTGGAATGTTTGGAATTTCCCTGGGGGAATATGTGTCAGTGACGTGAGTTCTTGTGTCTTGGTTCGCGCATGGAATTATGGGTGATGGTAGAGATAAGGATTCGTATTGTGGTTGGTGGTGCACTTTTAACCAGATCAAGATCAAGATAAGATAAGATAAGGAATCGTATCGTGTGTTGTTTTCAGATGTAAATAAGTGACGTCATTTGTTGTTGTCAATAAGTGACGTTATTGTTTTGTATGGAAAGGGAGATATATTAGTAGATAAGGAATCGTGTCGTGATTGGTGGGACACTTTGAACCAGATCAAGATCAAGATAAGATAAGAAATCGTGACGTGAATGTTTGTTGTTATCAGATGTAGATAAATGACGTCATCTGTTACTTGTAAATAAGTGACGTTGTTGTTTTGAATGGAAAGGGAGATATATTAGTGGATAAGGAATCATGTCGTGATTGGTGGAACACTTTTAACTAGATCAAGATAAAATAAGGAATCGTGACGTGGATGTGTGCGTATTGTTATAGAGTTTGGAATGTTTGGAATTTTGCTGGGCCCTCGTCTGTCAGGGACATCACGTGGTGTATTTGGTTCACTTAATGTATTGTGGGGGAATTTTAGAAATAAGAATCGTGACGTGGATGTGTGTTGTTATAGAGTTTGGAATTTCGCTGGGGTCCTCGTCTATCTGGGACATCATGTGGTGTGTTTGGTTCTTTTGTTGCCTTGTGGGTGATATTTAGAGATAAGAATCGTGACGTTATGTGTTTGGAAATTTCTGGGGAACATATGTCTCTCTGTGTTATCACATGGTGTTTTGGTTTGGCTATGGAATTGTGGGCGATGTTTTTGAGATAAGATATCTTGGAATTTATCCAGGATGACACACAGCTGTCATTTACGTCATGTTTTGTCTTTGGTTGTCTATTGATGGCTGTACTAATTTTCCAATACATTTTGGGGTATTTCTTTCCTGTTAAAGGTGGGAATTCTTAAAGTAGGTCGTGATGGCCGCAGTGTTTCGAGCTTTTCTGAATAATTTAATTATATGCTGATGTCACTCAAAAATACACTTTTTTCCCCATACCTCATCCGTATTTTCTTCTATATTCATATTCTAAATCATATTTTATTCATAACTCATCCGAATATATTGATTTGTCTAAATTTAAGATCTTAAAATTCATTAAATAAATAAATTGTGTGTGAATTCACTGTGATTTCAAAAGTGATCTTAAACATATATACATAACACATCAACGACACTGTTTGTTCTTTTAAGTTTACATATTTATTTCATGGATATTATTTACAATGCAATATGCAGAAATAGGAATTTACAGATATCACCACTGTCTGTGGTGTTTTTGTTGTCGTAACATTTCTTTGATGAGGCATGTTTGATTGCCTGATTTTGATACTGCTTCCCAGATGATTATGGCAATTTCCACGTACACTAATATTAGCAGTACTGCTATAAAAGCAAGTATCTGCCACTTTTGCAATGGTTCTTGATTTTCACCTGCAAAGAAAAAACTTATTGTTGGTAATAGAAAAGTTAGCAGATTGCTATAATCCTAATACAGTAGTTAGTTTAGTTAATTTTGTAAGTATCAAAGCTTTACAGAAACATACAAATTTGCCACATGAAACCGAGAAAAGTTGGTTACCAACACAGCCTACTTATGTGAGACTATATAAACCCATTAGAAGAAAGTTTAAAAGCAATCAAATTAAAGTCCCGACACTTTTACACACTTTTCAATGTGATTTGGCAGATATGTCATCCCATGCAAAAGAGAATGGGTGTGTGTGTTTCCTTCTTTTATGCATTGATTGTTTTTTCCGATTTGCGTGGGTTCGAACACTGAAGAAGAAATCAGCAGAGGATGTTGTTAATGCTTTCGAGTCTATTTTTAAAGAGGAAATGCCATGTTATATAAACACTGATCAAGGAAAAGAGTTTTCCAATAAGAAAGTTCGTGCATTGTTTAAAAACCATAATATTCATTTCTACACGACCAGGAGCAAAATGAAACCACTCATTGCAGAAATATTTATCCGAACATTGAAAACAAAGATCTACAAATGGATGACGTATACTAAAAGTAAAAGTTATACGAAAGTGTTGCCGACCCTTGTACATACTTATAACCTCACACCGCACCGCACTATCGGTATGGCTCCTTCGGAAGTTAACCTACACAACAAGGATCGTGTTTGGAAATATTTGTACGGAACCCAAGAGGAGGCTACCAAACCAAAATTTCAAGAAGGTGATAGTGTGGTTTTAAGTGATGATACCCATAAATTTAGAAAAGGGTATTGGGGTAACTGGACACGATAATTGTTCACTATTGCTCAGGTTATTAATAGAAACTCTGTAGTATATAGAGTTCGCAGTCGGGACGGAGAGATAGTGGAGGGAACTTTCTATGAACCTCAACTGCAAAAGGCTGATATACCCAATGAACTTCCGGAAGACGTGTATCTAATCGAACAAGTACTTAAGCAGCGCAAACAGAAAGGAAAGCTTCAGTATTTTGTTAAGTGGCTCGGTTATCCCTCATCGTATAATCCTTGGGTTCGTAGCGAAGATGTTTTACTTAACCCTTCCCAGTAACGCCAGTATGAAAATGTTTCCTACAAACACGCAAACGAAATTTCAAGTGGAATTACCACACGAGATCAGACTTAAAGGTAAATTGGAAGTTGCTCTTGCCGAAATTCATCTTCCGGGAGAATTTAATAACATCGATTCCGGTTACGACGAGTTTCATATGATACGTGCAGTTGGAGGAGGAGTCAACACTATCGACAACAAAAACAACATCACAGGAAATAAAGTTTTCGAAAAGTCTAAAGAAGGATTTTACAAAGTGTACAAGATTCCCCATGGGAGTTACAATTTACCCTCTGAACTTCTTCAAGCAGTGTTTGATGTGAGTTCTGTGATTACTGGAAAAAAGAACCCAAACAACACCATTTCTCTGACAGTCCCAAAAGATTATAACCTGTTGTTTCCCAAGAAGGCCTCGGGTTTGGGCCTTCTACTGGGTTTTAATCATATTGGTGTTAAACTGAAAGGTACAATCACAGGGAAATATCCAGTTGATATAAAGAGGGGTGTAGCCGCATATTTTGTTTATTCCGATTTAATCCAAGAACGGATAGTTGGTGATGCATGTGCACCATTGTTACGATTTGTTCAGTGCAGCACCAAGTGTTCCTTTGTTTTCTCAACTTGATTATTATCCGTTACGAAAACAAACATTTCAGTCAAGTAGCATTGAAATTCGTTCTAACAGCTGCGAGTTGTACCAATTTCGTGGGGGCAAGACAATAGTTAAATTACAGTTCCGACAAGTGAAGGATAACTGATTATCTCAGATATTACACAATGCAGGCAGGTGGGGTTCAAATGTTTACATGGTCCCCAATACAGCGTGGGTACGGATTAGGTAGCATTTTCAGAAGTGCCTTCTCCTTTCTATGTCCACTTTTAAAACCTGCAGCTCAATTTGTCGGTCGTCAAGCCTTAAAAGCCGGTAGCATATGATAGGAGATGTATTGGAAGGGGTACCTGTACGTCGATCCTTTTTAAACAGAGCATCAGAAGCTGGGAAAACCATTGCTGAAAAGGCTCAGAGCCGATTACTTCAGAGAGGTCAAGGAAGCAAGAAGAACAAAACGAATACTAAAAAGCGCAAATGAGATTACATCTTTTGCTGAGGATATGATGTCAGAGCTAGATCTTTTTTCCCACCCTCGTATCAACGTGTGTGTAGAAAGAAGTTCTTATGTCACCTACCAACCAATATCCAGTACTGACAGTGGAGATCCTGTGGAGTTTTGCATACCAGGTACATCTGAAGAATATTTAGATTTGGGGAAATCATATCTACGTGTTCGTGTGCGCATCACTGACAATGATAATAAACCTATCGAAGATTCTTCAGTTGGTGTTGTGAATAATTTTTTCCATTCCCTGTTCAGTCAAATTGACTTTTTTCTCCAAGATAAACTAGTGAATGTGGCATGAGATACGTATCCTTATAGGGCTTATATTGAAAACCTAGTAAATTATAACAGAGATGCTAAAAACAGTCAGCTGACAAATGAACTATTTATTAAAGATGATGTGGTTAATGTTAGTGATATGTTTACCAAAAGTGAATGTGGGATGCGTAGACGACAAGCTCGAATTAACCAATCGAAAAGTGTCGAGATGCTTGGGCGAATACACGCTGACATCATGCATCAAGACCGGTACTTGATCAACAACGTTACTGTTCGTGTTCGTATGGTTCGCAGTTCTCCCGAATTTTGTTTACTGACTGCAAATGCTGATTCTAAGGCTAAAGTGCAAATTGAAGAGGCTACACGTTTTGCCCTCAAAGTCAAAATAAATCCAAAGATTAAGCTTGCTCACCTGTCTGTGTTAGACAAGTCAAACATGGTATATCCCATCGATCGTGTGCAAGTGTCTTATTTTTCGATTCCCAAGGATATGTCAGATGCCACACGAGACAATCTGTATATCTAGGTGAAATACCATCTAGATTAATTATTGCACTGGTCGCTAGTGATGGATTTAATGGCACTTTCAACAGAAATCCATTTAATTTTCATCATTTCAATCTGAATTTTCTTGTGGTGACAGCTGACGGCATTCAGTATCCCTCACAACCTTTGACTCCGAACTTCAAAGAAAGGCATTACTGCAAATGTTATATGTCACTGTTCACATCACTAGGCAAGTGGAACAGAGACTGTGGTAATGACATTTCTTATGATAGAATACGTAAAGGGAAACGTTCTCTATGGATTTGACTTATCGCCAGATCAAAATGTCGTTGCCCCCCCCCCATGTCAGCCTGTTAAGAAGAGGAAGTGTGCGACTCGAAGTTAAATTTGCTCAACCTCTTCCTGAAAACATCACAGTGGTTCTTTATGCAGAATTTGATTGTACGTTATCCGTAACAAAGGATCGTTCTGTGTTACTGGACAATGAACACCGAACAATTAGTAAGCATACTAGAGTTAGAACCCACCACGAGAAAAGTGGGTTTAGGAGTTTGTGCTCGTGATGAATTGCCACAACATCCGATCAGAAAACAACAGTCGATGTTCGTCGTGAACACAAATCCGACCTGGTTGCCAGGACAACATTGGCAAGCTATCTATTAAAGACAAACATGGTGATTTTTTCGATAGCTTCGGTCGTCCACCCGAAAACGATATTGTTAACTTTCTGAATATCAACACTAATAAATGACATTATAATTCTGTAGCTGTACAAGTTAAGGAATCTGTCGCGTGTGGTTTGCACTGTGTATATTTTTTAATATTGAGATGTCGTCGTCTTTCTATGCAAAATATTATTACCAAATATATTCTAAGGATTTGTGGTTAAATGATATTGTAGTAACTTATGCTGTTACAGATCATTTACTGAAAATAAAAAATAATTAAAAAAAAATTTTAACCATTTTTTCCACATCAGTTTCTTATTCCCACGCAGCTTTCGGGGAGATAAAGAGATGAATTTGGCACTCCTTCTTCGAGCTCTCTTGCAGGCAGGGATTGGAGTGGAAGCAATTTCCTCACTGGGACTGGCTGACGTTGATGGTAATGGTTCTGGGTATTCAGTTTGTTCAGTGAAGGTTCTGGATGTGGCAGTCTATGTTCCTGTTGCTCTCCTTCTGTGTGAGCCAATTGGGTTTTCAAACCTAAATACTTTTGCAGAACATTTAAATATGCTTTTACTATTTCATCTGCATGTTTATTTCTTATTTTTGAAATGGCACGCATTTCATCATCTAATGTGTACAGTTCACGCTCCTCTGGTGAATGGAGTAGCGTAAATTTTTTAAACACATGATTCATTTCCTAATAAGTGAAGTCAATAAAGGAACAATGATACTGCCTAATAATGGGAACAGTGCTCCCCCGTGCTGTAAAACCAGTTTTCTTCTAGTAATGAAGGGAAGCGATTTGTTATTTAGTGCTCTTATAATTTTTTTCCGTTTCATAGGTGTTACTTCTGGTTGTTTTTTAGTGGAATATTTCCACATAAAACATTTTTGCAGATTTCACAGAGTGTGGTGATTTGGCTGGAAGTGCAGTGTTTTAAAGCATCGTTCGCTTGTTTGGGAGAGGAATGAGATAAGTACTTGATGAGATATTCATAGCGTTTGAGTCTATCAGCCAGTACAGAAACAGTATTTAATGAAATACTGTTTCAGAAACCCAATACAGTGTTTATCAGGGATAAACACTGTATTGGGTTCTTCTCCTGGCAAAATCCGTGACCTTAAGCGTAAATATCAGGTGTTTCCTGTCTAAAGTCTAAAACTAAATATGAGTGGGGTTCGCGTGTTGCATCTTTATAAATCTGAACTAACACGTTCGTTTGTCCTGGAAATACTTGGGAAGCTAAATGAGAAAACTGTAAAGAGTCTCGGGGATTTTTAAAAGCAATAACATAATGACTATTGAGAGAAATTGTACGAAAATGTGTACCTTTACAGAATAAATTTTGTGTCAGTAGAATGACACTGAGGTTACGGTGATGTGAACCTTTTATGAAAACATCAGCTATTTCCGTGCTGTCCTTAGCCCTGTGAACCAAATCATCGATTATGAGTAAATTTCTCACATTAGAATCAAACTCAGTAACTTCAAACCATTCACGAATTCTATATTGGTAAATTTTTTAAATTTATCTTTATTTTCACTGTAACAGTCAACGATTCGCTCCGGTGGTGGTTTGATTAGTTGATTACAATGTTCTATGAGAGACAACACGAATGTTGTTTTTCCTGACTGAGTAGCTCCCGAAATAATGCATTTAAATGGATGTATGAACATATCGAAAATGATAACATAATTAGACTGTGATTATTTTTATATAATCAGAGATCATGTAAAAACAAATAGATACTTGTTTTTAATATCAAAAAATCTCCCCATCAAGGATTTTTTTTTATCACAGTCACCACGTAATGATGCCAAGACGAATTTTTTCTTTTTAAATTCTAAGAAAGAAAAAAAAGCTACCGTGGAATAATAGTAACAATAACAGTGATGTGAAAACTGTGCAAGAGAAGGGCGACACTGCAAATTATCGTGTTGGGAAACAACCATGGATTTTTAACCTACCAGGTAGAATGTTGTTTAGTTTTCTGTCCCATGGATGGCATCTTTTGCTTATGGGGTATGTGAGTGTAAGGAATTATCCTTTAAAATACCCATAGGGAAAAGTGGATGTGTCTGTTGACACCAAGTGCTTCGCAAAAGTGTATCCAAATCTTTTTCCTTACGGAGGTCGTTTTGAGTTGACAGCTCCATTTGTCTTTATGGACAGAAAATGGTACAGGAATTTGGATGTTTTGTGGCTCACCCCTTACTGCTGCTATCATAGATTCCAGATTAATCTCAGTGGCCGCGCGAGAATTTAAAGTAATGCTTTTGCATTTGGTCACAATCTTACCCCCCCCCGCATTCTGTAGGAATAAGATTTGGGGCCTGTGGTAACAAACTCAACTATAAAGTCATCATCGAGTTCATCGCCCTAGCTCCCCAAGGTGGGCGCCTATCTCACCAGTGGGCGCCTATCTCACCAGTGGGCGGTGAGTAATCACCCGGTTTTTCACTGAAAATGACAGAATCAGTATCTGTGTATAAAAGCCGTCTTTGCAAAGGTTCTATGACCTCATATAACTTTATCCTACCGTAGGCAGCTACAAATGAGGAGATGACAGCATTTCCTTTTTAATTTTCAGGCTCAGTGCCTTAAATGGGAGAGTAGGCAACCATCATCTGCTCTTCTGAAACTAACCTGGCATCTTTGATAACTTTACTGTTATCTGAAAAAAGTTCTATGAGGTCTTCATAAGAGGAAATCACCTGGGTCTGAGTTCTTAACATTCTCATGCCAAGCCTTCCCCATAGAATATTCAAACAAAGCTTAGCAACGTTTACCAGGGTTTTTACTAATGCGTTCACTAGAAATACAATTTTATTAATACAGACCAGTTTACAATAAAAACATTTATTAAAACCTACCAGTTTCTCCAGCAAGCTGTCTGGCTTTTTCAAGGGGCGTTACGGAGATATGAAAGCTAGTAAATGCAAATTAAAAGGAACATAAAAAACGTTGTAAACCAAACTAGTAGCTATGGTTACACGTTTCGCGTGACAGAGATGACTTATTGTTCTTATTCACTATCACGCATGCGTGTTTGTTGTAGACTTGTAATGTGATTACTGGCTAGCTGTAGTTCAGATTGATTGAGAGAGAGGATCAAGTTTTTCCACGAACTATTTAGAATTGCACCCTGATTTCTGTTGAGGTTTCCGCCGGTTATTAATACTATTGTGGCTTCCTTAAATACACGATGCCTGTAGTCGTCATCGAGATATGGCATGGAGCTGTTTTGCCAATCTATCGTGTGGTTAGACGTGCATAAATGATGTGCTAAGCCAGAAGAGATGCTTCTGTTGGTTTACATCACCAGTATGTTCTTTTTGTCTAATTTCTAAACTTCGTGAAGTTTGTCCGATGTAGGCAAGACCACAGGAGCAGGGAATGTAATATACTCCTGGATATTTGTAGAACGGAACTTTATCTTTTGGAGATCCTAAAACTTGTCTGATGTTGGTGGTTGGTTTGAAGACCACTCTGATGTTGTGGGCTCTTATTATTCTTACTATTTGAAAAGAAATTGACTTGATGAAAGGTATCACTACTGTAGAAATGTGCTGACAGTGGGATTCTTCTTGTCGGGGGTTGTCATTGTATAGATATTTTTTGATGATGTTTTGAGGATATCCATTTTGTGATAATGTGTTGGCTATTAGTGAGAGTTCATTCTGTGTATTTTGTTATTTACAATCTAATCGCACTTGTCTGTATGTTTGGGCATCATCAATTTGTGCAGAAACATCTAGAACAAGTGCTCGAGCTATGCAAAGATTGTCTTTGTTAGAAATTTCCACAATAGGTTTTTTATTTTCACAAATTCATCCAGGCTAAGCAACGTTCTTCTTTTAACATTGCTTCTTCCATCACCATTGCGAATTATATTGATAAGTATGACATCTATAGAAAGATCATTTGCCAAAAGAAACTCACATTTCGATTGGGCGACAGCATAAAATGCATCAACTATCCTTTGGATAGTTAGTTCAGAAAGCAACTTGAATGGGAGATTAATATTGCTTTCCAAACTGGATGCATTAACGCCCAGCCGAACGTGATAAAAAGTTCCTAAACTCAATAAACGCTGAATGATCTCATTAAGCATATCTGGAAACATTTGAAAAAAACACTCTGGTGGGTGGAGTTCAAGATCACGAAATCTAACTTGGTACTCCATTTGATGAGTTTGATATTTTAGAGAAAACCGTGACCGGCCCACCGAAATAGTATAAAAATCCCTGTAGAGTGAGGGGTCAATAGTAGAAGTAGAGACTTTAGTTTGACATCCAGAAACTGAATGTAAATTATATAAATTTTGGGTGGGGGTCGCGACTTCCTCCAGCTACACCATCGATTGTTACATGAGGATTAACACAATGTCCTGTGCTTTGTTCATTTTCTCCAGCATTTTCTCCTGTCAAATCAACCTCTTCAAAAATGGGATGATGATTATAAATATTCCCATCACCATCAACAAAACGAATAATGGATGATCGCTATTAAAAAAAAAATTACTTTCTAGATTTCAGAAATATCGATTAGAAATAAAAATCTTAAGGTGATGACTTTGCAATTTCGACTCTACATCATGATGATTTTACTAATACTATTTTACTAAACATTAGCCCTCAGTATCTTTCCCTCATCACTAACAGGCAAAACAAAAAAAAAAATTAAAATAATTTTAAGTCCATTGCAAAACCACTTACAAACTTCTATTATAAACATAGAACTTAAAATTACTTTCTAGATTTCAGATAAATGTTACTCAGCATAATGTGATTTGCAATTGCAATACTATGTAATCTTTTCACTAACACAGTTTTAGTAAACATCAGCCCTCAAAAATTTTTCCACACAAACCCTAACAAGCAAAAAATAAATAAAAAATAAAAAATACCTTATGGACATTTCACAAAACACAAAACGGTTTGGAGTATTTTCATGAAATGTTACTTATCATAATGTGCTTTGCAATTTCGCCACTAGGCGATGGTTTCCCTAACACAATATTACTAAATAACTACACTCAATATATTTTCCCAATCAAAAAAAAAAAAAAAAAAAATATATATATATATATTATATTAATTAATTTTATATAATAAATTAATTTATTATATAAAATTTTATATAAATTAATTAATATAAATTCTTTTAAATTAATTAATATAATTAATTTCGTATATATATTTATGTATATATATATTTATATTTTTTTATTTCTTTTTTTATTTAAAAAAGTATATATATTATATATATATATATATATATATATATATATTTTTTTTTTATTGCGAAAATATATTCAGTGTGGTTATTTAGTAATATTGTGTTAGTGAAACCATCGCATAGCGGCGAAATTGCAAAACACATTATGATGAGTAACATTTATCTGAAATCTAGAAAGTAATGTTTATAATAGAAGTTTGTAAGTGGTTTTGCAATGGACTTAAAATTATTTTAATTTTATTTTTTTGTTTTGCTTGTTAGTGATGAGGGAAAAATATTGAGGGCTAATGTTTAGTAAAATAGTATTAGTAAAATCATCATGATGTAGAGTCGAAATTGCAAAGTCATCACCTTAAGATTTTTATTTCTAATCGATATTTCTGAAATCTAGAAAGTAATTTTTTTTTTAATAGCGATCATCCATTATTCGTTTTGTTGATGGTGATGGGAATATTTATAATCATCATCCCATTTTTGAAGAGGTTGATTTGACAGGAGAAAATGCTGGAGAAAATGAACAAAGCACAGGACATTGTGTTAATCCTCATGTAACAATCGATGGTGTAGCTGGAGGAAGTTTCAATCCCCCCAAAATTTATATAATTTAGATTCAGTTTCTGGATGTGAAACTAAAGTCTCTACTTCTACTATTGACCCCTCACTCTACAGGGATTTTTATACTATTTCGGTGGGCCGGTCACGGTTTTCTCTAAAATATCAAACTCATCAAATGGAGTACCAAGTTAGATTTCGTGATCTTGAACTCCACCCACCAGAGTGTATTTTTCAAATGTTTCCAGATATATGGGATTTCACTTAACACAAAACAGATCGAAAATCATGAACATGATTTTTAATTTTCCATTGCAAAAACCACCTTATAACTTTATAGACAAAAATTCGCTAATGTAGCCACTAAAAATTCAACTAATGTTAAGTTTTCAAATGACATTGCTATAAAAATGACATAAAATTAACTTAATTTTCTCCCAGAAAAAGTAATTTTGGAACAATTAATCTTCTGAATGCATACAAATATTGCCATTACTAGAAAGACAAATGGAAGCAGCGAGCCCATTAGTCTATTTATAAAAAATCAGAACCAATGGAAAACCAATAACAACAACATGTGACATTGAATAACTTCGTTCTCATCGATCACACAAGGTCAAATTTCAAACCATTGCTACCCAACAGTAATCAATTCCTGTATTGATTACTGTTGGGTAATCAATACAGGAATTAACAATGAACACATCGAAACAATTAGTCACAACAGAAAGCTTGAGTAATACATAATCCTGGGAAAATTTTCCTTTGAAGAAACCGCAATACGTCTATGAAAGGAAGTGAGTCGAATAACTTAGTTCTCATCATCACATGAGGTCAATTGCAAATCTTTGCTACCCAAAACTAGTGTAAACATTTAGTACAACAGAAAGTTTGAGTAATACATAATCCTGGGAAATTTACCTTTGAAGAAACCGTGATGATAATTTATTTGACAAACGTTTACCTAATATATATATATATATATATATATATATATATATATATATTTCAAAATGCTAGAATGAATTTGTAGATAAGCCAGTTCAGAAATTCTGAATAATTAATTTATCTTCAAGAGCGGCGCTATTAGTATGAGACCTAAAAGGTAATGAGAAAGAATTTTCTGCTCCGGAGAATTCCTTTCTTAATCCTGCTCCCCCCTCCCCCATGAACTTCTTTTTCTTTTGCTGGGTAAAAGAAAAATTCGCTTTTATCATTAAAGCAGTGCGAACTACGAGGACAAAGTTATGTGTGTGTGGGGGGGGGGGGGGGGGAAGCAGTCGCCGAAACAAAACTCCGAGCATGAAGTTTAATAAAAGGAAGAAAAAAAAATATCCTGAGAACTCGTCTAAGTTTGTTGAAGGGACAACTTTATCGATTCTGTAAGATGGAAAAGAAAGTAGAGAAATAGAAAAATTTTAATATACCTCCTAAGTGGGGTATTTCAACGATATTATAATGAAATTAATTCCTGATTTAGATTACCGCCAGGGATGCAGATATCATGTGGCATGGCGTATTGGACGTAAAAAATAGTTAATTCAACTGTGTTCTTTTTCTCGTTTATTTGTAGACTGACACCGTACCATGGAAGCATTCGAAACTAGATCCAACAGAATAGGTGTGGTGTGGCTGGAGGAAGGAATTACGTATGTCACATAGGTACTTCTGGCAGTTTTTGCCTGTTTTCATGGGAGAAAAACCCTAACCGCCTCTGCCTGTGATTGGCCAATCCACCTTCAGATGCAAACCCCGAAAAGTTCTTCGTGTCATATAGGATTCAAACCTAGAACTTGCTAACCGAAGGGAATCGATCGTAGAAATCAACTGAGCGATGAATTTTTTGCATATAAAAATAAATTTCATTTAGGATGATAATGTTTATTGCTCAGTGTGACACCACAATGCGTCTTCTTGGTGACTTTGAAACCTTAGCTCACCATCTGTGTTAATGCGTGACAGACACGTAATTTCTCTCTCTCTCTCTGTCTCTCTCCCTCCCTCCAAGAGACTGATTTAACGTCTTAGGCAACGGTAAGGTCAATTTTTCGCATTCGTAATCCTATTTTTTTCCGTCACGTCAAAACACTCCTTACACATGTATTCTAAGCGTAATAAATGTCCTTTATTGCTTGAATACTAGTAAAAAATAATCCCCTACAGTTTTACGATCAGTGGATCATCTTCCAAATTTCAAAATTCCATTAAAATCATTAAACTTCGCATCAATGCATTCTCTACTAATCCCACAATCAAAGATGCAATAGATCCTGATGACGTCACGGAATAGTTTCAAGACAGTTGATTTGCAGAAATGGTCTTCTGGCACAAACGAAAGTCAGGAAGAAGAAAATCCTGCATAGAATGACAGAATGCATCATTCTTGAGTACGTGCAGAGACCTTGGCTTAGAACCATTGGAACTTATCACCTTTACTCGTCCTTGAAGAGATTAACTCTGTTTAAGGGGATCGCCGCTAAAATGAAATTCGCGTTTCTATCTGAAAGTGAAAAAAAAAGGGGGAAGGAATAGGGGTGGTTAGAAGAAGAAGCGTAAATCGTGACCTTGACGATGACCTGCATCTTCACAAACCCACAAAAGGAAACGGCCAAGAATTTCTCTCAAAGAGAGATAAACTATTCGAGCCCTTGACGACTGACGGCAGGATGTTGACATATCGTGTTAAACGTAAAGGTTACCAAGGAGACCGGACTTCGTTGTGATGGATCGGCAAGTATATCTCCTTTTGCTACTCTCACGACTTTTCTTTACCTTACGAGAAAGCACTTGGGAAGCAGCGACTACTCTTTTAATCCCCAATGCGAGGGGGTTTGGGATGGTTTTGCGAGGGGGGAGAGGAAGTCACTCAAGGAAAGTTGAAGGGAATTATTTTCAGTGTTGATCGGCAAACGACCAAGGTTATACGGTAATGACGGAGCCCTTAGTCTAGCTTAACCGCATGGCCACTTCTAATGATAGTCATGTGACTCGAGTCTATCCTGTGCTCTAGCGTGCAAAAGCAGCACAATATTACTGATGCGGGTTTGTCTGTCAGTCTCCATGACCTCGTTAGGGCCTGTTGGAGACGTCACTAAGCTTCAAATAATCTCCGTGACTTGTAGAGATCTCCTAGCAACACGCTCGCTCATGAACCAATACCCATACACGCAATAACGACCCGTGCCGAACATTTTATACGGAATAGTTATTTGAATTTGTTGCGCCTTAATAATATTGGGGGGGGGGGATTGTCACCAGAGAATGCAAGTGAGATAGGGAATATGTGGTTCGTATATTCACGAACAGCCCAAAATAATATGATTCTTATTTCGTAAGCGTTCAAGCATCCCTATGTGGATCTCTGCTTTCTTTCTCCCCTATTGGCCGGGCCTAACACACGTTTGGCTGTCCTAATGATCAAAAAAGTAATCTGAACTCCTCAACATATTATATTTCCCTCTATAATAATACTCATGCTTGTTGTTTGCCGAGTAAGAGAAGACCTGAAGTGATGCTGTCAAGTTTCCATGGCAACAACAGGTTCTAGTGACCTGGCAAAGTAGTTTGTGTGTGTTGCTCGGATGTTGGAACACCGTCGAAAGATGAGAGCTGTTGCATTCAAATGTTCTGCGTTTAACTCTAATTACTCCAATATTGTTATTAAATAAGTGTAATTCTGTAAGTTTACATCATTTAGAGAATAGGTATAAAATTTCTTCACCCATCAGAATGGGCTCATCAAAGTGCAAAGAATTCCATACGATCTGTTCCATCAAACTTCTCAGAGTGAATTATTATGAATATTTCAACTTATTTGAACTATTTATGTAACTTCCCTTTGGGTATAGTCTGGGATTTCAACCATCACTGTTCCTATTGGTTATCGAGAAAAGACGTATTCTCTGATTATGAAAACAACTGTATTGCAACAATCAAAAGTGACCAAAAAAGACAGGGATTAAATAGTGTGTGACAGAGAAGTCGTATTCATTGTTTAAATGAAATATCTTTTAGTTTAATGGTGAATTTCGTAAGGTAATGTTGATAATTTCAATCATCATATTACCTTTTATAAAAGCCAGTTATCCCTCAAAGAATCTTACCCTTTAGTCAGTAAATACGTTATAAGAACAACATAGTGCACGGGTCAACATTTGAAAAAATGTAAGTATCCTATGCATTCTAATCTCCATTTATTTATTCTGTATATCGCTCAACTGAAAATCTGTTTTGTTAGGCATCGTATTTGTATGCACTGGAGCTATCGTCTGAATTTCCCTTAAATATTCCAACAGGTTTTTGAAAACACTCAGAAATCCACAAGGGTATTCAAATAATGGGTAGATTACTGAGATTATTACAGTGTAAAGCAATTCGTTTTAGCTTTTACGAAACCTTCATCTTAATAGTGTCTTCATTATGTGAATCTCTATGGAATACATTTTCCATTTAGGCATCGCTTGGATCCAAGGATGTTATTAATGGTGTACAATAATACATTTGTACTCGCGGATTACGGCGAAGGTGTTTTCGTATTCCGAATGCAAATATAATAATGAGGAAATAGGAACATAACATTAAGAGGAGTTGTAGATCTTCGACGGTCTGACTTCAATGGGTAGGGGAACAGTTTCTCCCACTTTTGAGGGTTGGTGAATTAATCCCAACCTCATTGTTTTTACACGTCAGTTATACTTTGTACTGTTTTGTTGTAGATTAAAACGTGTGCGTTGGTTGAGACATTTTATTACCAATTCCGCTTTTCTAAACCCCCCCCCCCCCGAAAGAACTTTTCAAGTAATGTAGAAAGGGAAAAAAAGCTGAAAAAGCAACTATTCTAACAGTTTGCTGACACCACAATAACCGCTAGTTTTAATATCGACAGAAAAACTAAACTAGAAAAAAAAAAGTACCGGACTGTGCCTAAAGAATGGAAGATGCGCAGTAATTAAAAAAAAAAAAGCAAATATATTCAGGAATATTAATATGAAGTGTCCTTGCTGCCACCTATCGGCAAAAGGGAAAACTACAATCGATTGATTTAAATTTTATAAGTAGGTTGTGATTGCTAAAAATACAAATGAAATAATGGTCTAACCGCATGATACGTGTGCTGTTCTTGGCAGGTTATAGGGTGTCAATTCCAGATGTTCCTCTTAAAACTGTCGTGTCTAAGATTAATTTCGTCCTAAACTTCACCTTTATCTTACTCCTCAATAGTCGCACATGCTTTGATCACGCCGCAATGAGTTCCACTAAGATCGTTTAAATCCCTTTTGTCGGAGACAAATTACCGAGAACGCTCGAGACAAAACTCATCATTTACAAGATCCGCGGTGCATTCAGGACGCATTGAAAACATCGGATGGAATTTAATTGCTCGGTTTTACTATTCTTCGATAGGTTGGATGCAATCTGCAGTTTAACTCACCGTCAACAATCCGTTGATTATATTTTTAAGTAAACTAACGAATGAAACGATAGGTTAAGCTGGAAACACAACGATTCTAAACTCGCTAAGTAAATAGCGAACATGTCTGTTCGTACTAGATGTGATCAATGAATTTCTCGATTCTAAGATTACGGCATTTATATGCTATTGTAGGTTGTCTGAAGTGGTTTTCGTTCCATGGGATACTACTGCGAACTGCCCCCCCCCCCTTCTCTCATTTGCACTATTATTCAAAACATATATTAAATCAGTAGCTCCTCGGAACCAGAAAAAGAAAAGAACTAAAAGCTATAAAATCTGTTAACTAATACACATTGAATGTATTAAACTGGTATAGAAAAAGAAAGAGCCTTCTTGAGATAAATATTCCAGGAGTCCTAGGTAGTCCTAGTCTGATATTCGTCTTCTTCTTCAAGTGTCATCCCCTAGAAGGAGGAGGTTGGCAACCATGTCACGGAACTTTTTTCTTTCTCTTGCTGCTCTGGAACATTTATGGTAATTCAAGCCAGTCCAATCTGTAATGTCTTCAAACCACATTTTCCTGGGTCTATCTCTCCCTCTTTTTCCATCCAATTTTCCTTCTAATATTAATTTCTGAATGCCTTCTTGTCTAGTCAGATTCCAGAATATTTAAGTTTTCGTCCTTTAATTATTTTCGTTAATGTTCTTTTCATTTTTGCTTTCTTTAAAACATCTTCGTTTTCATTTTCTCTGTCCATGATATTTTCAATATTCTTCTGATGATCCTCATTTCGAAAGCTTCTAATTTTTTCTCTTCTTCTTTATTTAGAGTCCATGTTTCACTGTTGTAGAGAAGGCTTAACCAGATATAGCATTTTATTAATCTTTTTCTTGTGTCTATTTTAATGTCTGGATGTTAGAACAGTTTTCATATCAATAAAGGCTTTTCTTGCTATCTCTATTCTTCTTTTTATTTCTTTAAGGAATTTCCTCCGTCTGTAAACATTTGTCCCAAATATATAAAAGACTGAACCTATTCAATTTTCTTTTGTTAACAGTTATGTTTAATTTCTTATTTATTGGTTCTTTTGATATAATCATGCACTTTGTTTTCTTTAGTTTAATAATTAATCCCATGTCTAAGGTGTAAATTTCCGTGACTACGTTTTGAAGATCATCTTCAGATTCAGCTATAAGGACTGTGTCATCTGCATACCGGAAGTTGTTGAAGTTCCTGCCCCCCGCCTTTTACACCCTTCAGTTCTGAAATATCTTTAAAACTTGCTCACTATATATATTATACAGTAAGGTGATAAGACACATCCTTGTCTTACCCCTTTTTTGATTTCAAAGTTGTCAGAATACGCATTTTTATATTCTTATTGAGGCCATTTGATTCCAGTATATATTTGTAATTATACTTAGGTCTTTTCCTTTTAACCCATTATTCTGTAGGATATGTATTAATTTCTTGTGATCTATTGAATCAAATGCTTTGGCGTAATCAATAAAACAAAGCCATGCTTTTCTGGTTATCGAGGCTTCTTTCACATAATGTTTTCAAATTGAAAATTCCTTCTCTTGTACCTTTATCTTTTTGAAAACCTGATTGAATATCTTTTATTTCTATTGACAAAGTGCCTTTTATTTTTTCTAGGATAATTCCAATAGTAATTTTGTGACATGGCTTGTTAAACTTATTAGTCTATATTCTGAACATTCAAACGTTCTTGGAAGTTTCGGAATAGTGACAAAGATGTATTTCTTTAGATCATCAGGGTTGTATCCAGTATCATAAATGTTATTAAAATTACCTTTAGGTCATTAATTGTGTTTTCATTTAATTTCTTTAACAATTCGATAAGGATCTGATCAGGGCCGAGTGTTTTACCTGTTTTTATTTGACTTAGAGCGTATTATATTTCTTCATACGTAATGTCTGATATTCCATGAATAATATTTGAAGACCCTTCATCTAGTGTGTGTGTGTGTGTGTGTGTGTGTGTGTGTGTGTGTGTGTGTGTGTGTAATTA
Organism: Typopeltis vanoorti; assembly: GCF_054136105.1. Lineage (NCBI taxonomy): Eukaryota > Metazoa > Arthropoda > Arachnida > Uropygi > Thelyphonidae > Typopeltis > Typopeltis vanoorti. The sequence continues at coordinate 79,886,760 of NC_143559.1, forward strand.
ACACAAAAGCAAAACGTTATTGAATGTGGTTGTCGTACCGTTCTGAGTTACAGAAATGGGAAGAAATAAGACAAAAGAAAAGATTACCGGGAAGTAGAGATTGTCCGACAGCGAGCAGATCTGATAATAAATCTTAAGAATTTTGCATCCTAATTAAGGATTTTTACCTTAAAACTAAAGTGCTCTTGCAATTTAAAAAAGAATTATTATATTTATTCTGAAAAAAATTTTCTTACCGGGTAATTGTTCTCTAACATAATCCTAACATAAAAGGAATAATGAGGGAGCTGTTGTCTTCATAGCTTTTGTAAAAACAAATATATTAGGACCCAGAGTGTAATCCCTAATTACAGTTCTTCAATTCATGCAGAAAAAATAATAATCATTACGTGCATTCGTGTTCTAGATACTGCAGCGACATCTATGAACGGTAAACTTTTGCCTGAAATATTTGGAATCTAATCTAATCGAAAAGCTAAAATATAAAAATGTAGGAAAGATGGAAGAAAACAAGGTGGACCAGCAGGGATTAGCATATTGGATTAGCATGTTGGAATTGGAATAACTCTTTGAGAGTGCTCATTATATAACCAGTAAGATCTTTAAGCCTTACTTCGTACCGCACAAATATGAATAAAATGAGCATAGACGGTGGGGACCTCTACTGGTATATTATCGCAACTGTACGTATAATGAAGAGAGCCGTAGCCGATAGCAGAAAAGCCAAAAAAGTTGCTTTTTGGTTTTAAGTGCTCATCATATTCTGCCTATCATATTAAGGAAAGTAAGAAGACCGAAAATTGATGACATCACACTAAATTTTACAACATTTATCCTAAATATTAGAGAACATTTGTCATTGACATAGGTGGGAATAGAGGATAGTTCGGGTACGGTTATTACACAATCTCCGACTATTCAACTCGATAAATGCATCTATCCCGTGCTGGAAGAACACGTTACCATAGCAACTGAATACAAAACGAATCGGCGTGATAACAAAGCCGTGCTTGAGGAAACTTACCAAAATGCGGTAACCATAGAAACAACTGTACAAGAGGTTAAAAAAAAATAATAACAAAAAAAAAAAAGTATCATTGCTATAGCAACCGAAAGACGAAAGCTAACAATGCAACTGGACTTAAAGGTTGCAACGAGGTTACCAAAAAGACACGCAAAAGGAAATATGACAAAGTCAGACGATATTCGAGAAAGAAAGCGTGCAATATTTATGTATGTCCGTTTATATTTAGTTCCTGTACAATAGCAGGAAACAACACGATGTTTGTGTGTGCGTGCGCGCGCGCACCAGCGATCAAATAGCTATCCGCATTCTGCGATAAATAATGTGGATCGAATGGGTTAGAAAGAGGAGCAATAGGATCATATAAGGAGTCGATTAAGTAGAAAAGTTACGAGGCTTTTATCTGTGGACCCCAATTGCTTACGATCCGGTCAAACGATGTTTAGAGTGGCAATTTGGGTGTAAATAGACGAAAGCCCTGCCTTCTAAACGTACGGTTTCCGACTTGAGTGGCTAATATTTCGTGAAAACTCAGTGTTCGATGGCAGTGTGCATTCGCTACGTCTAGACTAGCCGAGCAATAAAAACTTCAGACAATATAAGCGTTCTCGTAAGCACACACACACACACACACACACACGCGCACATCTAATGCATCAAGAATCTTGCTAAGAAAGGAGAAGAGAAGATCGTCGAAGAAGGATGAAAGCAAACTTCGTTTCCATGGCGATTAACGCATCTTTTAATCTCGAACTCATAAGGCATGACAATCTTAATACTCTCCCGAGTGGACATCTGTTTATAGAAATTTCATTTTTGTTTTGAAAGAAGTTGTGGAAGTTTTCTAAGAGCGCTTCTGGAACTATTAACTGTTCTTTATGTTGTAAATTAAGAAATTCAAACTAAGGATTTGATGTGCGACCTTTGACCTTGCGTTTCGCTCTGCTCATTTCAATTCACGCTAAGATTATTGTGTGTGTGTGTGTGTGTGTGTGTGTGTGATAAGTGGTTAGAAAGATTTTAATAAGCGATAGGTCGTTGACTGTAATTTCAAATGAACGCCCACCATCGTCTCCTATAATTAACCTTTCCATAAGCGAAGTTCCCTCTGTGGAAAGCAATAAAGTCAATGCGGCTTTTAGCTCAGTTCTCATATTTATAACGCCGAAAGGGACTAAATGATGTTACATAGAAGCTTGCAACTGCTTAATAATATGAGCCTTTTATTAGATATCAAGTTGTTTTTTCTCCTGTAGAGGTCGCTACTGTGCTCTTGTTGATTATCATTATGTAGGCATTGTTATACATCACACGTAGCGCCCGGGACATGCAGCTTCTTAAATAATACATTTGTCGAAGCGAAAAGACATTTTATCGAAATTTGCAGAATGATCATTAACTGACAATTAAAATGTCCATTAGAAGTACTGGCTACCATTTCCGTTTAATATATTAAGTGTGTATACTTACAAGTATTCTTTCTGTTTTATTCTTTTCGTTTGTTCATCCTGCGGTGAGAATGCCGTTTTTTTTGAATCCCTCGAATAGGATAGATGTAAGTTGTCCATAATACACATCGACTTTTATTTTTCATTTTTTTAAAATGAACGAATTATAATTCCTTTGTAATATGAAAGGACCATATTATAAGGATTATTTAAACTAAAGTTGGTTTTGCCACTTTCATAAGGAAGTCGAAGGGATATTTCTTCTCGCATAACATACAGATGATCTAGAGAACACGCGCTATTTACTGACCTAACACCCTCCTGTCATAGTTCTTGTTCTTTTGGTGGAACCTAACCAAACAACAGAATGACATTATACTGTTACGTGCAGTCTATTATTGGTATAGATTTATCTCCGATCGATGTGAATACTCGTCTGAATGGACTTGCTTAGTTTATAATAGTTGGGATAAGGAATCACTATGGCTTCATAAACGAAGATAATAATGACTAGTATTTTCCTGATCATATAAGTAATAATAGTCTTACTTCCGCTTTCAAATTAGTCTTTGATTATTGATGAAAATAACATTTAAATTATTAGTGATAATTATTAATAAAAAAATATTATAACCGAATACGGTCATTGAGTGCATACAGCAAGCTTGAATTGTTTGTTTCTTCTCTCATGTTTGTTTTCACTTTCTTTACGATCCTTAAATGAAATAGAAAAAAAACAAACTAAGAATTACTCAATGAAAATTAATAGAATTAATGAAAATAAAAAGAACTAATAAAATAAATGAAAGAATTGCACTAACTATTAATTAAATCTAACTAAAGATAACTGAAAAGATCTATGATAAGCAACTGAAATATTTTCTAACGATATCTAAATAATAATATTGAAAGTCTTCAAATAGCAAGCAACAACGGCAAAAGTTAAAAATAATAATGCAACTTAAAAGAATTATCATTTACTAACTTTTCTATTAATTCGTTTATGTTCTTTAGGCTAAATAGTTACAGTTTTAGCAAGCAACAATAATTAGTTACAGTTTAAAAAAAAAAATAAGGTTTCAAGTATGTCATCTTTAATTCGGAAGGGCTGACCAGAGGGAAGTCAGCCGCTTCATGGAATCTGTAGACAAAAGTTTTGCGTATATAGAAATCTTTTTTTATACACGATTTATCACTGAAAAATTAACGATCAATAGAATTTACATGCCACAAAACAAAGGATGGATTATTTGAAAAAAAAAAAAAAACATTGAGACCGAAGAAAATGTTGGAAATTCTGAAAACAAAAAGTATAATTGCTTTTTCAGTGGAACCATTCATACATTTATAATTTTTATATATATTTGATGATCAGAATGCATCGTAATTGATCCTTCTATCTCTTATTGTAAATACTAAAAATAATGCTCAACAGTAACGACGGGATCTATTTATGCAGTTCATAATTGTCGAATGATGTTGACTTCAAACAGTTCCCAGCTTGTGAATAAGTCTAAATTTCGTTATTCAGTATTGTTTCGAAGCCCTGCCGGAAGATGCCGCTATAAGAAACAATATGGATGAATGGATGAACTTCTATGATGCAATGAAAGAAAAATACTTCGAGAAGCATGCTTTGTTTTAACAGATAAGAACGATACCAAGGGAGAAACTTCGAACCAGTTGATCTCATTCTCAGATAAGTTATCGTTGTCATTATTATTTATTCATCCCGCTTTGAGAATTGTCTATAAATATATTCGGATCACTTCAGACTCATTCAAATTCACTTCTGCTTTGTTGTAAGTTAGGAAGAGGGATGGCTACCCCCCCCCCCCCCCACCAAAACTGTCACAAATGCAACATCTCAAATTTTTCTTTCGTTTGGATGTTTGTGTTCGGTGGTTACTTAAAGGAATTCCGCTTGTTCGAAGCACTAATTAGTTTGCACAAGCTCAGGTGTCCATCCCGTAAAACCTGTCTCCAGACAGCCTTTAATTACTGCAATTTCAATACTGACAGCACATAAACATCGCATCACTTCCTACGAACTTGGGAAGATGAGCTAGATTACGGCATCATTAAACATTACAAAATCTTGTGCGGATGACTTAATGTGTGGAGATGTTTCTGATTAAGTTAGCTCGTTATTAGAGGATTAATTATGCAGCGTTTCATTACACGGCATTGATTGACTTGGGTTAGTTCAGTGGAATATTGGGACAGATGGCATTACGTATGAAATCAATAATAGGAAGAGTGCGCTGAGATCTTTGTTTAAGAAGCATCACGATATATTTTGTCCAAATAGCCCATTAAGAATGAATTTTGGTTTCCTATAAATTCATAAATAACATTATTTTTTAAATTAAAAACAATTTATTCGAATAGTTTTTCTAGTAAAATTGTTTTTCGAAATCTTTCTAAAATATAAGATTTTTCGAATGAAAAAATAAGATTTTTCTATTATTTCAAGTTAAAAACTAAGTCATAACTGAATTTTTTATCATTTTCATCCATTACGTGCTTTTCTTTTTCCAGTTTTATCAACTTCACTGCTGGTTATCTGAGTCGTTCAAAGTCACATTCTTTGCTCAGAATGTTTGATCTTTTTTCCCAGTGAAATCCAAGAATGGTGTTTCAAGATACGCTTTTCTGCTTTTCTTGTCTTACATTCATGTGCAGGCACGCACAACGTCTTGTTCTTTCTTCAAAAAATGCGTCTGGAATCGACAGAACACTATTAGACAGTGTATGAACTTTCCGTCGTGTAAGATGTGTGTCCCAGGCCTGTCATCCCCCTATCGCTTTCATCCAGTGAAAAACTGTCCAAGTGAAAGTGACTGATGTTGGTCACCCTCTCTGCTATTCTAGATGATAAACGACGGTTTCATGTGTGAAAAGGACTCGACATAATGTCACTTATGGTGAGATTGCGAACGTCCTAGTTTATCTCAAAGCAAGCTTCAAAGAAATTGAAGTTCGAAGGAATGTTTAGAAAGTAGTTTGCACCAAGTGACGCTTAAAAACATTCTTCTTTGTTATTAGGAATTATGCTGAAGATTAAATCACAATCCACTGTACAACATGTGTATCAATGTGAGATTCCAAAATACTTATTTTATTCACCATTAGAGAATTAGTAGACCATGATTAGGAATGAAAATAAATATCTATTTTGCTGGGATAGAACTATTTCTAGAAGCATATCCTAAACAACAGAAGACAAACTGCTTAGTGTGCCTTCTGATGCTCAGGAGCATCTTGAAGTACTTTGATTTCTGATGCTCAGAAGTATCAGAGGGTAAGGTACTTCGAGATGCTCCTAAGCATCAGAAGGCAAAGGTCTTGGAGTTGCTCCTGTGCATCAGAAGACAAAGTGCTTTTGTTGGCTAAGATAGTTACTCATTATTTTTAGAGAGTTCTCCTGGGAATCTGAACCCAACGTTCTTCGTTTTGCCAAGATAATAACCATTCATTATTTCTAAGAACATTCTTCTGAGTACAAGAAATAATTTGATTTGCGGTGGGCATTATAAAGCACATCTGTTAGATTTGATGTAGCGTTCTTAATCGATCCAATTATTTTAAAAGTACATTTATATTCCCACAATTCCCTTTCTTAATTCGTATTCTGAGCTACGAGTTGCTAAGTTTCCTAGACGCATGATTAAGTCGTTGTAAGTAATAAAGTCTTCTGTTGCTTCATTGAGGGAATTCTTCGCAGAGGGGGATTTGAGCAAGATAAACAGGACTCTTTGCTCATCAAACGTACTTAAAGGATATTGAGTTTGAAGTGCATGAAGACCATTAAAGTCAGAGTTTGTCACTTACAGTCCTAACTATAATTTAATTAAAGAGTTAGTGGGATGTTTATTGTTTTTCTCTTTCTCTCGGGGAGAAGACACCTCGAGAATGCTTTCATCTTTTAAACAATTCTGCTAACCTTTAGTAGGCAGCATTTATAAAACGCAGTTGAAGTTTTCGGAATAAACACTGAACAAATGTTTAGGTCTCCATCGACAGAAATGTAATTGAGAAAGTAGAAGATGTGGATTAATGTCTATGAAAGCTTTATCCAATCACTCACTGGGATATTTCGCAAATAATTGAATTTGACAGATCCACGGAGTTGATTTGTTACTCAGAAGAAAGAAAAAGAAGTAATAGCACATATTTTACTAGAGTTTCGTCAATTTTCATTGATATTCAGAATTTTGATAAAAATTAATTTTGGAACACAATCGTTAACTCAATCCGAGAGATTAAATTTAGTCAGCACTTCATATCCCGTGCGAATTGCATAGGTCAAATGAAAAAACGGAGCTAAATACCCACCCATTAAAGTGTGATTCAATGAATTACTCATTAAGGGTGGGGTGTGGCTAAAGTAACCATGAGAAGCGCAATAAGCTGATGAAGTCCTCTGTACAGGCCTTCTATAAATAGATCGACTATTACTATACACTAGCAAGACGAAAAGGAATAAAAAAAAACTAGACTAGCGCTTACAAGACTGGCGTTCATAACAAATACTTCATCCTAACATGTATCTCATGCAGGACTTTTAGCAGCCAGTGGAGGATCCGGTGGTTCTCTTTAATTATTTCAATCCTTCCTTGTAATAAACGCCATTCAAGTTTCAATCGGAAATTCCAAAAACCAAAATTCAGGAGATGAAGATCCCAAGAAGATAAACTACATCTTGAAACGGACGATTTCATCTTTGTACCATTTCATTTTCTTTAAATATGCATCTTCAGCACTCTCGCTTTGACAACAGTTATTATTAAACGTCAGCTCCGAAGGAGAGAATAGAAGCGTCTCCTCCTAAGTCCATCAATGGCAGTATTCCATACCGCGAGTTAAGAATGAATGATATACGTTGCTAAGCAACCGTCTAGTTCCAACAATCAGTTTCATTTAGAGAAACACCAGCCTTCACTGCTGCTATTTTAATTAGTTCTTTGGCAGTAATTGGGATACCTTTGTCTTGGCAACGGAAATTTCTTAATTATTATGTAGAAATATAAGACGGTTTTGCGTTATGAATGGGAACGTGACTTAAAATGACAGTTAATAAAGAATGAAAGAAAGAAAAGTAAGGTTCAGTAAATAAAGTGCCGAGACAGATTTCTTTTTTTTATAATCCAGTGTTTTTGTAATGGGTTCATTTGTACAGCAGTGAGAGTCGCTTGAAGTTTACGTAGTGATTTAGTCTCTGGTGAGCTTCAGGTTGGTATAGAGGGACAGCTATGAATAGTACAAGTAAAATTCTCGTACTTTTCCAATTCAGCAAACTTGGCAAGGAAGTTAATGAAGCAGTGTGATTGCTGTTAAGAGTTGATTCAAACTCTTTCCGTAAGTATTCTAAAGTGCAAAGTGTGGGATTTTGCCATCGTTACAAAGAAATCACTTTTGCGAAGAAGGCACGGATATCTTTAAAAGCCACCATTACCAAGGCCAAAGTAGTCTCATCTATCACCATAGCAACGTTCATTATTCTTTCCTTAATGGTTCTTAGAAACTTTTTGCGCTATCTCATAGAGTCGTGTTTATCATGGGTAAAAATGCCAACCATATTCATTTTTATTACGGGAGGGTTAGCTGAGGAACGCGTTTTTTTTCCCAACCGCCGCCATTTCATCTCCCTCCCCCATCCTACTGAACGCTTCGGTAAGCAATCGGCAACCACGTGAGACAATACAACGTAGTTAACATTTACGACACCATTTAGGTCATGGGAGCACTCCGAAGACAACATAATCCCGTGGCTGGAAGATACAACATTAGGGGGTGAGGGGAGTCAATCCGAAACCCCTCAGTATGACAACTTCCACCGACAAAGGAACACGTCATGGCTAACACAGCGAACCGTCTTCGCAGCAAATCAGCCGCAATCTCCGTTACCATGGAAACCGGACGGGAAAGAAGACGAACAGAAAGAGAAGAGGATGGGGGAAGGGGAGAAATGGCGAGTTACCAGGTAGTTGATCCGAAACCTTTCCCGCCCCGTCGGCCTTAGTCAGGGGCAATTTCCAAGTGTTCATTCCGCTACCGAACGAAGCGTGCGTGTGTGTGTGTGTGTGTGTGTGTGTGTCTACAGTGCGCGCGCGAGCGTAGATAAGTAAAGATGCAGTCCGCTAGTTACGTCACCGACACGTGTTGCTTCGTGGAAAGCGTGCTTCAAGTACACACAAACGGACTCTGAAAGCAGCACTCGCACACTGTCGCAAAGGTCTGATGTGCGGAGGAACAACAGGCACGCACCGACGTTCTTTGTGAATGTAGCTCGCGCTTTTCAGACGACCGCTTGCCTCCATTGGTTGTTTACACTGCGAACGAGGTAGGTCCTGTGGTTGTTGTCGCTAAGGCCGATTCGTCGGAAACCGCCGTAGACTGCGATGTGTTTAGTGTGTCGTATTTGTGATGTAAAGCTCTGTGTGCTTCTAGGAACAGTTCTGTGACTTGTGATGTCGTTCTGTGTAGTGGCTCTTGTGTGGGTCTCATCATATAAACAAATGTTTTTAACTGTTTAGTTCTTAATGGCTTGGCGACCCACTTGCTTCTGTAGTATTTGTAGAAGTGCTCTGTGAGGGATAACGCGAAAGTTACAACTTGTTGCGCCTATTTGTGCTTTTTTTTTGTTTTGTTTCTCCTTTAATGTATTAAATACGTAATCGAAAATAAAACTTTCGAAAAGCTGCAACTAAGAATTTAATTGTAAAAAATTAATAGCAATAATGCAATTCTCATATTTTGTAAGCAATAAGATGTCACTTTAATTCTTTACTAACTTAACACTTGTGGATTTTAATGGTTGTTGATTATAATGCTGAAATTAATTCTCGTTATTTCCATTTTTGTCATTTTAATTGTTATTCAATTGCAAAGTGCATCCTGAAGTACTAGAAATGATTTTGGTAAATATTAGCGCATTTTGGGCAAACATGATGCTGTAGGTAACAAGTTAGCTAGAGATTTATTGCTAGAAACGACATCTCAGCCAAATAATCATTTACCAAAAGCTTTTTAGCACTATTTCTTGGAAATGATTCGTTGGCAATTTTGTGAGTAGTCTTTGCCAAAACTTGATTACCAAAACTCTTTGGAAATTAATCTTTGTAAACATATTATCGTTCGACTACTAATCGTCACTTTATCTTGGCAACAAAGATCCTTAGAATTACTGACATTATTGTATGTATGGCAAAAAAAAGATAAACTCTTTGACTGTGCTTAATCATATAAACGTGTCAGTTGGCATTAGGAAAAAGGGAAGCATACAGATGACCACAAGATTTGTTTTTACAAACGTTTTGTTAAAACAATGAATTTTGAAATCAATCTAGGCAACAGTTAAACTAGAAAAATGAGAATGCTCGTATTATAATCCTACCTTCCTTGAAATTATAGATTTCGTGGCTAAGTGATTAAAGATTAGATCATCTCGAAACTTCCCGTACCGACCACACTGAACTTTCTTCAAGTCGCTTCAGACCACCAAACAATCGGAGTTGTACTCATTCAACCAACAGTGTTACAATCTGTTCTTATCATCAAGCGCCTGTTTTATTCATCTCCATTTTGAATCGAATTTTGTGTTTATTATTTTTCATAAAGATGATCCACTTGTCCATATTTCTAATCCAGTCAAATTCCACTTTAACTTGTGGATCCTAATTTCCTTCTGATACTCACTTATCCTGCTCTAATATTGCCTAGCGATTCTTGTAACCATCACTAAACGTTTTTCTGTTTATTGACATATTATGAAGGGTTTCGCATAAGATCCCGTAACTCCTAACACGAGCATCACACGTCTAATAGAGTTTATAGAACAAACAAACTCACACAGCGTCTAATACTTTCGAAAAAAAAGAGAAAGTGAACGAAAAAAAAGCTTAGTTTGTAATTAAAGTGAGTAAAATGGATTAATTAGTAAATCAATAAAACATTCGATGCATGAAGAAACATCTGTGTTATAGGGGCAAACGGTGTTTCTCACTTGCATGCACATCTGCTTGATTAGCTGAGCACGCTCGCGCGCGGACACGCACACATACTCACACAATTATTGGTGGAAACGTTCATTCAATAAACAAGAGGAAAAAATCGGCAATGCAACGTTGCCTATAAATTATATTAATTAATTAGCATTCTCCCAGATAATTTCTATTAAATCAGCAATTCCCTTGTCTGAATAGCAATCCAATTATTCACTAGATTCGTTTGTTTTTTAAATCTAATTTGAACCTTTCAACTAAAAAAAGGTTTCTCGTTGAAGCTGAAAATAGAACCGTCTGTATAAGCCTAAATAGTTCTCATTAAGCGTATGGATTTTGTTAAATATTTTTATAAAAAAGATTCTGCTATTGAGGACACAATTGAATGGAAATTAGTGGAAATTCCATTTCTCAGTAATCTCAGCACATAAACAACTGGGTGACAGTAAGAGATTACACTTCAGAGAACTACAACGCTGCAATAATATTGGAATAATTTGTACTAATATTGCCGTATTCTGTTTCGATAGGTTTTGGGACCAATCTCTTGCAGTATGTTACACAACACATATGTTCCGTATATTGTAGGAATAATCTGTTCGGTATTACAATGATCTCGTTACGTTGTAGTTCGCTAGCGAGAGATACAAGAAAATAGCAAAATAAATTTTATTTTAAATATTCATCATCATTTCAAACCCTATTCTGAAGGTTAATGTGTTATAGGTTTCCAATCTTTCTGCTGTCATTAGCATAAAGATGGGGAAATCTATGATAATAAGACTCTTGATTAAAAGAACTGGAGATTTTATGGTTTGGAAAAATTCGAAGAAAGAGGGATTGTAAACAATTGAGGTTGAAGGACTCAGGAAGAAAGAAAAATCAAGCGATGGGATTGTAACTGGATTTTTTATGGTAGTCCCATCCACGAGAGTGTACTTTAGTAGCGTGGATGCGCAGAAAGATGAGAAGAGAGAAGAAATTTGTTAACGCTGGATTTGAAGACCTGCAGGGTGTACTCTTTTGAGAAATATGTAAAACTGGGGAGCGTTACTAAAGACAGCAGTAGACGAAATCGAAAGAAGACAAAGAAAATTTGTTTCGGAAAGTTTAGTGGTGAAGGGATGTTGAATAATTGCTGCACATGATTTAACAGATTTAAAATAGAAAGAAGAAATTAGTGATTCTAATATGTAGAAAATAAAATCAGCAGAAAGTCAACGTCTGTGTGAAATATATCGCAGAGATGTTTAATAAGATGGTTCATTAATCTACTTGATTCTTCTCTTCTACACCGATTCAAGTATTTTTAAGGTTCTCGTAGAGGATAGCACTCCTAACGTAAGGAAAACTTCAACATTTGCATGCATCTATAATTTATACCAAATGAATATCTGAACAGAGATATAGTTACGCTTTCAGTGAAGAAAAATCCTGATTGTTATATTCGTAATATGTTTATGCGAAATAAGATTTCAGGTTAAAGTACTCCCAAAAGGAAAAATTTCATCCTGTCTACAGATGCGAGTGTTGTCAAAAGTAAGACAGAATAAATGGTTCTTATTTGCAAAAAATAATTGGATTTTACTCGCATTGAGTTAAACCGAAGATTATCAGAACTCCATTGAATAAATGTTTCAGAGGAGATCTGAATTCAATATTGTATAAGTTGATATTCTGGAAGTTTTAATGATTTGTATGGTACAAGGCTAATCTCCAAGATATTATAAAAGGAAGATAGATGAATGAACGGAGCCTGGTAGGAACATTAGCATCAACTGCCATTTGAAGATCCATCGTCTATCGCATTTAATATGTCTAGAGAGAAAGCTGTTAATCGGTTGGAATCAGAAGATAAGCGACATAATGGAATATTACGTTATAGGGTCTCTTGACCAAAACTCTTAGAGATATCAAGAGCAGTCACTTGAAATTTCCCAAACTTTTCCATGTCATTTGATCGAAGGGGAGTGACATCAGCAAGAAGATCTTTTAAATCGATACCTGTGAGCATTTGTTTAATGTTTAATCGAATTAATAGAATTTGAGTGGCGAAGATTTTCTCCATTAATTTAGAATTACTTAAGTGATTGAAATCGAATTGAAAAATTTCAAGCTATTCTTTCGATTGGGTAGAACATCAGTTAATTTTCGGGTTGTATGATAGATATCGCTCGAGTAAGAAAGAATAAATAGGCAACAAAAAAGAGTGGACTGTGGAGCATAAATCCATCAGAGAAATGCTAATTACAGTAATGCTATCAGGATCAAGAGGCGTTTTTGATATCCAGTTTGGATATCAAATAAAGGATTCTTCTGATCTCTTTCTGGAGAAAAATGGAAGGGAAAATTGAATGTTCAGGCCTGAAATGTTATGATATTTACTAAGATCGCCTATGCAATAATGAGAAAACGTAAGGAGCTAGGAGATTGGTTTTTTTTGTGTGGGTAATGATGCAGTGGAAATATTTAATGTAAAAGAGATGATACACTGTTGAAAAGGTTACAGGAATAAGAATTGCTTCAATGTAAATTTTTGGATCAGAAGACTGATAACAATATTGAAACTAAGGACATGAGGCACAGAATCACAAAGACCAGCCTGCTTCATTTTCATTTTACATTAGACAACAAGTAGATGAGATAACTATTGCTCCATAAGAAAAGAAATCAACATGCGTGAACTTCCCAGAGAACAGACAGCTTTTATCTATAGCATCCTACTCAGAAGAAGTAGAAGAAGGTTGGCGCATGGGGAGGGTGATATAGATAATAAATGAATCGGAGAGAACGAACCTGAGAGATTTTATTACCTAGATCAAGAATTATCAAATATATTTACGAAGTATATTTATGAAGTATATTTATGTGATTTACGAAGAGTCTGTATGTTCACCTTTCATTAGTTCAATTTAGGTTTTCAGGTTTAGGAGAAGAGCGTGAAATTACTCCCAAATGTCTTCAGTTGTGAGTTACATACGCAACAATATCCATCATTTTGAACTAAGAGTGAAGTGATAGAATTCATATTAGTAAGCATTGTGTGTATGCGAAGTGTCAACTGGGCTAAGAAGTTTATTGTTAGTGGATTTTTACTTTATTTTGTAAAAATTGGTAGAAGAGGCATTAAGGGGGGACAGTAATTGGTAAATATTTCTCTTCCCTTGGCAGATTTAATAATTGATGACTTTCAAGATGCAAGGTGTGACACTAAACATAAAATAGGATTGTAAATGCGACACAAAATGAATGCTTAAACATTTTTGCACAGTTGGAGAAATATCAAAAAATAAAAAAATATATAAAAATATTAATCAATATTTTCTTCTGATCTTCTGCTGTTCTACTTCTTCTTCCTTTTTTTTTGAAAGAATCAAATATTGTCACTAAATATGGCAAATATTTTTTCATTTGTTCGCAAAATATAGAAGTTGGAGAAGACGTAACTTGCTAGTCCTCTGCCCCCCCGTTACCGATAGCCACCACTGCAGTATATCCACCTGCCTAGGTGTTCAGAAATCTGTAAAATACATTAGATATAGGTTGTCACTAGTGGCGTCCGTAATATATTAAGAGATTATGACATTTTTCCAGTACTAACATTCTCATATTCAGATTTATATTTTGTTGCAAATCTGCTTGCAGAAGTTTCACCTGTTGGTAAGAACACGCCCAGCCTTGAGAACCAGGAAACTCAAATCTTGTATGGAGTAAATATACAAAGTCTGTTGGAAATTAGAAATGGCCATGAGCAAGAAATATAAAACACAAGCAAGAAGGATAACCAATATGGTAAGGAAGGCTAAATCAGATTTTAAGATCAGATTAGCTAAGCAGGCCAAAGTAAACCCAAAATAGTGTTTTCTTTGCTATGTAGCAAGTAAGAGAGAAAATGATTACGGAAAGATAACTTTACTCAGTACTAATTGTAGGAAAGTGAAGAAATAGTTCAGTTACTAAGTGATCAGTTTCCAAAGGTATTCATCCAGGTGGTGACTTTGCAGTTACTCAGTGACAGACACTGATGTGAATATTGAAATGGGTGAACTGGTGGTACGCAGTATATTAAAAAATCACCGTGATTACAGCAGTGGGCCCGGGCGGTATGTTAACTCGTGTGCTACGAGAATGTGTAAGGGAATTGGCAGGGCCTCTCACGAAGGTGATTCATCTAAGTCTTACCTCTGGCACGGTTACAAGGGTGGTTCCATTAGATGAAGGTGGCTCCAAGACAGAAGTAGCAAATTACAGACCAGTTACTATCTTTGGAGTGATGGTTAAAGTATTGCAAACATTGGACAAAAATAAAATTCAGGAATGGGTGGATAGGAATATGATACTTTATAGGGGCAACAGGCTTTGTAAAAGGGAAGTCCTGCCTCAATAATTTATTCACATTTTATAAAAAGGTGACAGCAGAATTGGATAAAAGAAATGGCTACACCAGGAGGAGGAGAGGTGATATGATAGAAACTTATAAGTTACTATGAAGGGATTCAATAAGATTGACACAGAAGACAGTTTTCAATATTTGCTGGACTTTGCAAAGGCATTTGACAGAATACCACACGAAAAACTATTACATAAGTTGGAGCAAATGGCAAGGAATGTGCGGCTGGTGGCATGGATGGGGGATGGCTGACAGACATCAGAGGAATGGTGTATGGCGCAGTGGAATCAAATGAGGGTGACTGGTGCATTGTCCCAGGGCTCTGTACGTTTAGCTACATTATTTGTACATCTTTTATTTGTACACTAATGATATAGAAGAATATTTGAAGGGGGGAGACATTCAGTTATTTGCATATGATGAAAACTAGAGAAGGCTATATTTAATAAAGGTGATGTAGATTTCTTACAAGATGATTTAAATAAATTGGTAGTGTTGGTAAAGGACGGTGGTTGTCCTTTGCCCAGTGTGGACAAAATGTAAGGTAATGTTGGGTAACCTGAGGTAATTCAATGTTGTAAAATGTAAGGTAATGCACTTCAGGATGAAAAGAGTACACACTTTGTATCATATTGATGGCATGAGGGTAGGGATCTGGGGGTGATGGGGATATTGCAAGAGTTGACAAAATAGCTCAGAGGATTACTTGGATGCTGAAGAATACATTGACAAGTAAAGATAGGGAAGTTATTTATAAGGCTATGATTCGACATTCGATCACCTGTTGACTACTGGGCATACATGTGGTCATATGCGTTTCTAATAAAGCCGGATTGGCCGAGAGGAACTCAAAGAGACGGGGGAATAAGTTCATGACAGATCTCTGTGGAATATTCTCTGTGAGGATAGGTGCGTGCGTGTGTGTGTGTGTGTGTGTGTGTGTGTGTGTGTGTGTGTGTGTGTGTGTGTGTGTGTGTGTGTGTGTGTGTGTGTGTGTGTGTGTGTGTGTGTGTGTGTGTGTGTGTGTGTGTGTGTGTTGCAGAGTTTAGATGACAGGAGGAGGAGAGGTGATATGATAGAAACTTATAAGTTACTATGAAGGGATTCAATAAGATTGACACAGAAGACAGTTTTCAATATATGGGGAGTAGGGAAAAAACAACGGGATCACATTAGGAAATTGTCTAAAAGTGTGGTGAGTAAGGGCATACGGACTACGTTCTTTAATTGGAGAGCAATAAATCGGTGGAATCGATGGCCAGAGGTGGCTGTGAGTGCCCCAACAGTGAATAGGTTTAAGGATATGTATGATAGGTATTGCATTAATGGGTGATGCGGATTTCTGCAATGAGTCTCTTGACCCATTGCAGAAATGGGTCAAGAGAGTACCCATATAAATAATAATAATAATAATAATTCTGGTGTTTGCTGATGTTAAGTGTTTTCGAATCACTAGTAGGTTTCCGTAGGATACTAAAAATTGAGCCGGTTTAAGTTACAAATATTAAAGTCAAGAAGAAGAACATTTTGATTTTGAGAAAGATAAATTCAAAAGACGAATCCAATGAATTTGAACACAAGACTCAATATAGGAATTTAGAAGTACAGAAAGTAGCTGACAGAAATATCATATTATGCATATTATTTATTTTTCTTACATGAGATATCCGGGATGTGCGCTTTACTTTTGAGATGAAAATAATCTTCTAGAGATTAATCTAGCAAATGATAATCGAGTTCAAAAGTTGGGACATTTAGAAGTGGAAGTGCTGACCACTCTTATAAATTCGAAATGAGCATTAACTCTCAGGTAGTAGAGTCGAAAAATGCCTTATTATTTCAATAAAAGATTGAACATAAAAGTGATGGTCGCTTTTAGCATCTGGAGATGGAAAGTGGGAGAAAGTGGTTATCAAGACATGAAGCTAATAACACATGATTTGTAACCCAAATGGAGAAACAAATAAATTTCAGAAAAGTGGCATTTATTATAAAACTCTAATCTGATAAGAATCGAAAAATGTACGATAGTTAGCATTAAGGCCTCTCTATGCAAGTTATTCAGTATAAATTTTTATTGAAAAAATCTTGGTTAGATTGCAAGGTTCTCATCCCGGAGTAGAAATAAACCCCTTTCATTACAATTAATAAACATTTCCATTCAGCGTTAGGCAGAATACAGAAGAAAACGGTTGGCCAAAAGAAGATTTCTGTGATGACCTTTGTGTATCATGAAAACGACTTTGCTACGATAAACATGAATCAACATCCACACTCATGAAGAAAAATCCGTATGTATGATACGCGCCCTCAATTCAACGTAATTCTGGTTCCCAAAATCAGTCACACCACGAATGCAATCTCAGTTCCATAATTGGAAGCTCCATGTTTATGACAATTAGAGAACGTATTATTGTAATGTCCAATTGTTCAAATTTAGTGCTTGAAAGAAGTGGAAAGTGAAATGGTTTTGGGAAGGAATGCTGACGTTTCCATTCGAAGGAAAAGCTGCTTTCACCATTCTTTTGTGCTGTCGGATAGGCCTTGATCAAGATTGAGAAAACTCAGCATAATTGATTAGGATGCGAATCAGCTTATACGAACAAAAAAAGATAAACATTATTATCCTATAAATGTAATATTTAACAATGTAACCTCATTATGTTAAACAAAGACAACAATCCATTATATCATAATCATTGTTGTTAATCTGTTGGTTTGTTAGTTCGTGAAGAATGATTTGGTTGCGTAATGGCTACACGCGGTGAAGGCTACCTTACAAAAAGACAAAACACAATATAGGAAGCATTCCAACGATTTTGTTTTATTGGTCAACGCCCAAAAAGGTGCAATGAGGAAATTCCCAGTTTGTCCCCCAAAGGGAGAAAGAAGAGAGTGTAGATCGTGAAACGTTTATTTAAAAGATCATTTTTCATGAAGATCAGGAATAGTAACAACACTTAACCTCCAAAAAGTCGATAAGCCTTTAAACGCGAATGTAATGGAAACGTAAAACACGCCGACTTGATATCCAATCGCTTAATCACGAACCTTTCCCTTTGGAGTTGATATTAGAAAAACTAAATGTCTTATAAAAGAAATAACCCCAATGCATCGATCCTCTCGGTTTGATGTAAGAGGACGAGATAATATAAGAAAGAAATGATTCAAATACGCATAAAAAAACTTTGTTCAATTCGTCATGGCATGCAAGTTAGTATTCGGTTTGTCGAAGCTACTTAGACAAAGAAATTATAAATATGGAAGCCGATCTCTGAAGCGTGTGTTCCCTCTCTTATCTACGACAGGCTTTTGATTTCGCAACAAAAGATGCAAAATTATTATTCAGTCTGAAACGGCGACTTAAGTTCATTGTATAATTTATTGTAGAATTAATTTAGAACCATTCTGAAATTCCCATAACTCTATTTTATTGTTAACGAAGTGATCCACTGCTGAATGTCTACTACTTTGGGTTACACCTGTTTGTAATATTGCTGCAACAATATATTTTCTTTTTATGAGAGGTGCTTCAAATGATTAAGGAGATGTGTTCCTTCTACCTTTGTTTTCAATATTAGAAAGTTATAAATCATCGATGTGTCTGAGAACAAACAGAATCCTCAAGAGAAAACATCCTTGATGGTTACACCAATTATTCTAAATTATTCTTCTCCAAATATTTGTTCAAGCCATTCTTAGCTTAGAAGTCTTACCGGAAATTTATTCATTACTGGCTGAAAGAATATTTCTTAAGTATAACTCATAGAGACCCCTTCATTAGTCGCTCTTCTCCTATAATCTTCTCCCAAGAAGGTCTCTCTCTCTCTCTCTCTCTCTCTCTCTCTCTCTCTCTCTCCTATCAATGTTGTTCACACAAATTAATTAAAGAATCTCATTTACTGTTCTAGCTAAGCTATTACAGTTTTTAAATTATTTCCGTATTACTGTTACAATCGTTTCATTCTCTATATTTATCTAAATAAAGTTTTCTTTGGATTTTTGCAATTCATATGAGAAATTTTATATGCTGTTGAACCTTGCCATTCTCCATATAATAAAATATCCTATGTGATCCGCCTGACCCAACGATCCCTGTTCATCAATGATCAGTACTTTCCACTCTACGCGGTAGTTTGACTTTCCACCACAAACTCTGCTAATTTCCCATTCTCTATAGTGAAAGAAAATTTTTGGGAGAAAATTTTGCATTTCCAGTAAGCACGATGTCACTTGACTCTAACGAGACTCGAATTATCTCAATATTAAATCTACCACTTTGACCACTTACTTCTCTAGCTTCCTGAGTCTGCTGAAATGCAGTTCTATTTATATGATACACAGATTGCAATCTCTTAAATCCAAAAATTGACACTGTGGCAGCATTAAACAGGTATTCGTTCTTCTTTGTAGATATTTATTGTACCACTTTTTAATACGAGAGGAGGAGGAGCTGAAAAGTTCTGATAAACACCTAGAAGAAAAATGATACTCAAGCAACTGATATAACCACAGAAAGAACATATCTTAAAACCCTTTAACTCCCATATTTCAACAAATTGTAATCATTTCTTCTTTTTATTTTAGGATATATATAAGAAGACATGTCAGAGGTTTTGGATAAATTCGAAGACACAGAGGTGAGGACCGTCGTCACGTTTTCGTGCTGCAAGAAACTCTGCAATTGAGATTTACTAAACTCACGCTAAGATACGCTAACTACTCGGCCAGCCTGGCTGGCCGAATGGTTACGTATCCGCTCTCCAGCCAAAAGGTTGCGGTTTTGAATCCCGCCGTGGGCATGGATGTTTGTGATTGTCTTTGTAAATACTAGTGATGGTGGTGGTCGGTGGTAGATGGTGTTGGGGTAGTTGTGGTCAGTTGGTAGATTGAGTGGCGGTGACAGAGTTGTAGAGCAGGTGTCCTCCCTCGATGAGTCCTTGAACTCCCTGGAGGTGTCTAATAATAATAATAATAATAATAATAATAATAATAATAATAAAACTTTGTGTGAAACTTTAGGGGTGCCCAAGTTTAAAACTGGGCATCCTGAGCCAACAGATCCCCCCCGAGGTCAGAAAGACCTTCCACCGGGTTCACAGCGCAAAACATCGATGCAGTGCATGCCATGATCCTTGATGACAGACGAATACCAACCAAAAACATTGCAAATACTCTGGAGATATCCAAGGAACGAACTGGGATTATTATCCATCAACATCTGGACGTGCAGATGTTCTCAGCGAAGTGGGTTCCCAAATGTTTGAATGCCGACCAAAAAAGAAAACGTGTGCTGTCATCTCAAGGGAGTTTGGATTTTTCGAGAAATCAGATGCAAATTTTTGGCTCGTGTTTTGACTGCTGATGAAACATGGCTTCATCAATAGTTATTACTATGATCCAGAGACCAAACAATAGTCAGTGTAGTGGAGAAACAAATATACTCTACTGCCAAAGAAGTTCCGAACCCAAAAGTCTGCAGGGAAGGTTCTTGCCATTGTGTTTTGGGGAAATGGATGGTCCTTACCAACTACCTCAAAAAAGGTGAAACTGTTACAGCAGACGTTTATTCAACAGCTCTGAAGGAATTGAAGGAGTACCTCGTTCAAAAGGAAGAACAGCGTTGGAAACTGAGAAGAGGCGTGTTGCTTTGCTGGACAACGCATCTGCTCACACTGCTCATGAAACCCAACAGACAATACACAACTTGGGCTTTCAATGTCTGCCTCAGCCATCCTATTCGCCAAACCTAGCCCTATCTGACTATTTCCTATTCCCAAATTAAAGGAAACACTTGAAAGAAACAAACTTTGGCACAGATGATGAAGTCATATCTGCAGCTGAGGATGAAACAAGGGAGTGATTTTTTTCTCAGAGGATTGCAAATGATGCAGCAGTGTTATAACAAGTGTATGACACTTCATGAGGAACATGTAGAATAAGTTATATGGTTTACCTCAATTCCTTCATGGTATTTATCACACGTTTTCAGCACACACCCTGTATATATACTGAAAACGAATCGCAATATTTAATAAGCAAATTAATTAGAAGTAGTACAAGAACAAAGTCCCGTATCACTTTCATTCTGTTCCCTATACACTACTCTTTGTTACATCGGCTAGCTATGTTCTTATCCATACTACCAGCTAGCTTATTATCCATTCCCAATAATCCTAATTTATTTAACAAAATATCATTTCGGTATTCTGTCAAGGTCCAATTATAATAATATCACACCTTTATCCAAACCAAATATGAACATATTCCTCATAATATTCCTGATACGGACCTCGATGGAATGTACAGCATCATATGATAGGACTGCATTATTGCCTTATTACTAGCTTCTTCTCAGCAATTAACTTTCAAATTAATCTGTTATTTGTCAAGACTCCAGTATTGCCAGATCCTGTATTTTTGTCTTCTAAGGCATTTACTGTATCAATCCACCTACATCTTACCTTCTTCTGAATCATTTCCGAATCCTGGCATCAAATACCGTTCTTTCCTATCATGTTTTTAAGTGCCAACGCCACTTTCCATGCTCATGCCATTGATGCCATCTGTTCACTCCCCTAAATACTGCCTTGTCTATGATTTTTAGTTATCAACCATATTATCAACCATCTAACCAAGTCTCCTATCCAAAACTAAGGACTTGGTGCAAAACTGTTATCTACACCAGTCGTTCAGTGTTTTGGCTAATTTCTTATTTTGGTTTACTTTATCTTTTCCAAATTTAGTTTGCTATCTTCGCTAGTTGTTTTTTATATATTACTTGTCCAGGAAAGGAGAATCTACAGCATTAGCTCTGTGAGTGGGCAAAACCGCACCTCAATAGCTGAAGCAGTTTATTTGTTCTGTAGGTTTCTATTGAGAATGAATTCAATGTTTTCCAGTTTTTTTTTTCCTTTTTTATTGCTGAGTTTCAAGCCAGATTTGTTACAGGAGTTATTAACTGTAGTTAAGGAATCCCAAAGACTCGTACTGGAATGATTTGATAGTGCAATATGATCAACATAAATTTCATTGCCGAGATTAACATCTGCCGTTTTTGATATCAAGTTTGATGTTGCTAAGCATTATTTTATATCAAATCCAGTTCCTGCATCTCTTTCAATTGTAACAGCAGACTTACAACTTAAGTACACTCTCCATGTATAGCACTATATCATAACCGATTCTTAGGATATATATCTTATCCTTATCTACAAACTTAACGGCAGATCCTTATTATATTCCCATAATTTCTCCCTTGTTTATCTTAAAGTGAAAAATCTAATCTTGACAACATCTATTTGGCCCAAACCCATCTTGGTCTTCTCCAAGTTTCCTCTCACAATTTTTCTTCTTTTCAAGTATGAGTATGCTTGCATAAATCTTACTTAGGACAGTCATCATCATTATCACGTTTTTCAAGGATTTAGGCCTAGAGTCTTGTTTGTTTTATTGTCCAAATATCACTTTCATACAATAGGACTGGTATACAGGCATACAATAGGGGCTAATGTATTGTATACTTTTAGTCTGGTTTGTTTTAGATTTTAGATTTAAATATAAAGTTAATTACACGTGTTATTTTTAAATATTTCGCAATTTTTACGTTTATATCTTTTTCATTTTCATATGTGATCGTACATCCTAGGTAGTTAAATGAATTCACCTGTTCTAAGATCTTGTTCTCTATTACTATTTTAGTTCTTGCTGGATCTTGTCTTTTAAAGGCCATCGTTTTTTATTTTTCTGTTGATATTATCATTCTATCTTTGACTATTTCGTTTAAATTTAAAATAACTTTCTGTAAGTTATCTTCAGAATTTGTAATTATTATTTGGTCGTCAGCAAAAAGGAGAGTGTTTAAGTTAACTGTAGGAGAAAGTTTAATACCTTGATGGAAATTTTTATTCTATTTTATTATTATTTCGTTTAGATATATATTAAAAAGAGTTGCTGAAAGGGACATCCCTGTCGGACTCCTTGGTTTATCTTTTTCGGATATGATACTTCATAATTTAATCTTATTTGTATTTCATGATTTTCATATATACTTATGATAGCTTTTGAAATATTATTTGGTATTTGTGTTTCTTTTAATATGTTAAATAAAATACGTCTTTTAACTTCATAAAAAGTTTTTTCAAAGTCAATAAATGTAATATGTGTTTCTAAATTACATTCTTTTCTTTTCCTTATTATTAATTTTAGACAAAAGGCCAGGTCTATACATGATTGTCCTTTTCTAAACCCATTTTGTACTTCTAAGATAAAGACTTCAGGATATTTTATTAATTTGTTATTTAAAATTCTTCTATATATTTTATAACAACAATTTAGAATACTATTACTCTATAATAGTATTCTAATTACTCTATAATTTTTAGGATCATATCTACTACATTTTTAAAGATAAGGATCACAGTTTCTTCTTTCCATTCTATTGGTGGATTACTTGTTGAACAGATTTCATTTATAAACAATAGGAGGCTTTCTTTAAATCTTATTCCTGCATATTTATATAGTTCTGAACCTAGCTTATCTTCTCCAGCTGATTTTCCGTTTCTTGTTTCTTTCAGGCTGATCTCTAATTCTTCTTTAATTATTTCCTTTTCATTTTCATGAAATGTTTGCCAGTTATCTTTTTTAAAATATTTATCTGTCCATAATTTCGTATAGAAATTTAGAAATTCCTCTAATAATTTTATGTTATTTTGACCATCGGAACGTAAGAAAAATTGACATAAACTGGGTTTTATATTGACCGAAGGATTTTAATTGATACAAATAAGAAACACCAACACATTTCGCCAACTTAGCTGTTTGGCTTCTTCAGGGTGAATTAAAGAGATTCAAAACAACTTAAACACTTAACCTGTTCATGAAAGAATGAACCGATTACAATTGTATTTTTTTACAAATACAGAAGAACGCGTACATAAAAGAAAATTGGATGACTGCTATGGCTGCTTTTATGTATTGGGAAAGGAAATCTTCCTCTAAAAGGAATGAAGAAATGAAGGACTAACCCATTCGGGCTAGCCCTTCATTACTCGAGGACAAACCGTAAAAGCTCCAGCCCTATTTAGAGGAAGATTTCCATTTTCGATACATAAAAGAAGCCATAACAGTGATCCGTTCTAAATACAACCTCAATAGATACCAAGGATTAATTCTAGCTGATATTTGGAAAACCCTCATACGATCATTAAGCACTCCAGAGTTAAATTTCGCTGCTAATTATAAAACGTTTCTGCATAACAACAGTTGACATCAGCTCCATGCGTTTGGTGTATGCGTTCTTCTGTATGTGTAAAAAAATACAATTGTAATCGGTTCATTCTTTCATGAACAATTTAAGTGTTTGAGTTGTTTTGAATCTCTTTTATTCACCCTGAAGAAGCCAAACAGCTAAGTTGGCGAAACGTGTTGGTATTTCTTACTTAGAACCTTTTACTGCTTAACCAATAATTATATACTTTTTTTTTTCGTTACGATTATTTCTTTGATTGTATCGTCCCATATCTTCAGTTTTATGCTCATAGGGGAGCAGCGAGAGCCTTTAGGGCACTCTCACCTCTTCCCAACCCAAGACAATGGATGTCAGATAGCCGAATTCCCTACGAAAAAGCTCACATGCGTAGGTGCACGGGTGGGATGGCAATTCCCCACGTTAAGAGCAGCACTTAGGGCATACTCCTTCAGGGCTTCTCTGTGAGGCCAGCCGGACCTGAATTATTTAGTCTTTTCTAAGCTTTCATTTGCTGTTACATTCAGTATCGTTTTTATATTATAAAAAGTTTTTATATTATACAAAGCAGGAAATTATGACCAACTGAGGGATATACTGAGTTCAGTGGAATGGGATTCGGTTGCTGGATGGGAAGAATATCGACAGTGCATGGGAAGCATTTAAACAATATTAAAGGATGCGATATCAGAATGTGTTCCGAGAGTTCGAATAATAAATAGAGTAGGAGTCAAATGGAAGTGTAATCTTATTAAGCAAGAGATTCGTTAGAAAAGGACGATGTGAAAGGAATACCGTGTGCATAAGAATGACGTCCGTTATGAACGTTACAAACAGCAGGCTGGGATAGTCACAACTGTTGTACGGAAAGCAAAGTCTGATTATGAAAAGAAACTGGCTCTGCATGCTAAAGACAACCCACAAGAATTCTATCGATATGCTGCAAGTAAAAGAAAGAATGAATATGAATGAATAACTCTTGTAAATCCAGATGGCGTGAGGGCTAAAGATGCAGAAGAGGTTGTTCAGTTAATGAATATCCATTTCGTTAAATGCTATCAACCTAGTGAATGCGACGAGCTCACTGTTACCGTTTCACTAGATAAAGAAACGCAGGTGTGTGAGGCCGAGGTATTAGAGCTGTTGCACTAACTAAATAAGAATTCAGAAAATAGGGACTGATGGAATATCGGCATGTGTGCTAAAGGAGTGTTCAGCTGAATTGGCCATTCCTTTGATCAGGGTATTTAATATGAGTATCAGAACAGTGAAGATTCTGCAGGAATGGAAGTAATGTATGGTAATTCCATTGCACAAAGGTGGTGATGGTGCAAAGACCGATGTATCCAACTATCGACCAATTGGTATCTCAGGAGTGGTGGTGAAGATTTTGGAAAAATTGGTTAGGTTCCGCATTCAGAAATGGGTTGACTGTGAATCTCTACTTTGCAATGAACAACATGAGTTTACGAAGGGAAGGTCATGTTTTAGTAATTTGCTCACATTCTATAACAATGTTACAATTGAACTAGACAAGGGAAATGGATTCATCGTGACACATGTGGATTTTGCTAAGGCTTTTCACAGAATACAGCATGGTAGACTGTTGCATAAAGTGGAGAAAATGGGTTTAGGTTATACAATATTAGCATGGATAAGAGGATGGCTGACTGACAGATATCAAAACATGGTATACCCGGGATCTGAGTCTGCAAGGTTTAACGTTACACCACTTGTTACCTTAAACCTTGCAGACTCAGATCCCCCGTATACCACTTTTTGATATCTGTCAGTCAGCCATCCTCTTATCCATGCTAATATTGTATAAACTAAACCCATTTTCTCCACTTTATGTCGATCACAAAGTCAATCATAACAAGGATCAGTGCTTGGTCCACTGTTATGCAGTCTGTCCATTAATGATATTGGGGATGATTTGACAAGCGCCATACAGTTATTTGCTGATGATGCAAAGATAGGTAGGGTAATCAGGAGTATTCATGTGCAGTACTTGCAGATTGATTTGTATAGGCTGGAATTGTGGGCATGGGAAAATGGGTATCAATGTCAGTAAATGTAAAGTCATTCACTTCGGCAGGATTAGCTATCCGATGTCGTATTGTATTGGTGGGATTATGCTAGAAGAAACTGATGAGGCTAGGGATCTTGGAGTGTTAATAGATAGGAAGTTGAAGTTTAGGGGCCGTGTGGCCAAGATTGCAAATACAACTCAAAAGATAATTGCAATGCTGAACCGAAACTTCACATGTAAAGATAAGGATGTTATTTTGCCTCTTTACAAGGCCTTGATAAGACCTCACGTGGACTATTTTGCGAAAGGTTTGGTCTCCTGGTTTCCGTTGTGATTCTGATATATTGGAGAGAGTACAGAGGAGAGTGTTAAAATTTAAAATGATATCAGGATTGTGGAATACTTATCAGTATTCCACAATCCTGATATCATTTCAAGGCTTCTCAGCTTTCATTCTCAGCTTTTCAAGGATATCCTTGAAAGCTGAGAATGAATGCCGCCAAGTAGGGTGTGAGGGTTAGATTGTTCTCTCAGAGGGTGGTGCATGAATGGAATGGATTGCCATTGGTTGTTGTGAGTGTAAGCATTGTGAATGAATTGAAGAGTAAGTATGATAGCTGGTGTGTGTGTGTGTGTGTGTGTGTGTGTGTAGTATGTGCCACTCCCCTAGATGAGTCTCTGACTCCCTTAATACTCCTCCTCCTCCTCCTCCTCCTCCTACTACTACTACTACTAATAATAATAATATTATTAAGCTATTCGATTTCTATTTCGTCATTTCGTTTTTCTGCTTATTATTCCTTCCCTCCTCTTTTACCTTGCGGTGTCGAGGATGTTTCTACATTTAACCACTACATCCAGGATAAGGTGTTTAGCCTTATGCCTCTCATTTCGTTTTATGTTTTTATAAATATTAGTTAATTCTTTGTTCATATAGCCATTGTATATTTGTGTCATTAATAGTAGTCTAATTTTATAAACAAATATTATAAATTTTCTTTCTGTTCTTGTTATTTGTAGTCATTTAGGTGGAAGTGTTCACTACTTATTTCATTTCCTCTGTGAACTCTAACATCTAGTGAAAAATTTTGATGTCTTTTCATTTAATATGAAGTAATCTAATATTGATTTCCATCCTCTTGCTGCCCAAGTATATTTATGTATGTCTTTATGTTTATAAAAAAATTCATTATTTTAAGGTTATTATAAACTACAAAGTCGATCAGTGTTTTATCATTCCTGTTTAGAGTATGTTCTCTATATTATGATTAATTTTCATGTTTCCAATTCTTGCATTTAAGTCTCCTGATACTTGGGACAGTAAGTAAAGAAATTCCTCTGTAATTCTCACATACATCATTATTTCGCTTTTTTATAGATGGGATGATAAGAGAGGTGATACAGCTTGGCGGGATACTTTCCAAATCCAGACCATCTTCTATCGTTCTTCTTCGTCTTCAACCTTTTGGTTCTGTCCACTGCTGGACGAAGGTCTCTCCCAATGATTTTCCAGACCACTCGGTTTTCTATCTCTCTCATCCATCTCACTCCTGCAATTTGTTCCAGTTCATCCCTTCACCTTCTTCTCGGTCTTCCTCTTTGTCTTGCTACGTAAATTCATCTCCACTCTGTTGTTTTTCTAGTTCATCGCCCGTCACTGCATATGGCAATATGGCCAACCTATCTCCACTTAGCCTGTTTAATGTATTTTATAATATCCATGACACCTGTTTGACATCTTATCTAGATATTTGTCTTCCTATCTCTTAATGTTATTTTTAGCATACTTCTTTTCATGCGATGTTGTGTTGTTCTCAGCTTTTTATTTGGGGCTTCTATTAAAGTCCATGTTTCTCCTCCGTATGTTAGGACAGGAAGTATGCACTGGTCGAAAGCTTTCCTTTTTAGACTCATAGGGATGTCACTTCTGAATTGTCTCTCATTTTCCCATAAGTCATCCATCCAAGGTGAATTCAATCTCTTTTCTTTGGAAATCCTCAAAGGATTGCCAAAGAATTGGCCCAAATATACACATAGAGTAACTTGTTCCATTTAATGGTTTTCAACTTTGACAGTTCTATGGTTTATGTATTTCTTCATCGTTATTTTTATTTTTTTCTCTATTTATTTTTAATCCAATTACTATGAAGGCTTCATTTAGCTGATTTAATTTTTCTTTCAGATCTTCAAGGGAACGATTGGAACAGATGTTGCGGTCTGTTCTTGATATTCTTTTTGACCTTCGTGGGAGTGCTTCTTCCAATATCTAGCTTTGACACTCTATCGATCCTATCCAAACTAATTTTAACTTGATCACAAAATATATGAATACATTACTACGACAGGAGCCTTTAACCAAATCACGAGTCCAAAATAGTTCATATCATGATATATTCACTCCTGAATTGTGATATCAACCAACTTGCTGAAGACTTTAACAACCACTCTGGAAATATTAACTTCTCAGTAATGTTCTTCCTATCCATTTGGCATACCCCCCCCTTCCTGTTCAAATCTTATGTTCTTTACACTTTTCTACATTCTTTAGGCCCTGTGTTCGAGTTAAAACTTAAATAACTGCATCAAGGTGACTTCCAATATTTCTTTAACGAATGCATCACAAATTTATCCAATTCCATTGCTTTTTTCTTTACATCGAAATTTTTTAATATTTTCGATTTCCGTTCTCAAGTCACTCATCTTTATTCTTTTACTTTTCTCCTCTGAAATGGATATTGAATAATTCCACTACTTTTCTGCTGCAATAATTCTTGTGTCATCTTCCTAAAATTATTTTCTCATTATAATTTTCCTTTTAAGTATCACATAACGGTAAAGGAAAGTCAAACAACGTCTTTTAGTTTTGTTTCATAATTCCTCACGTTTTGAAGGCTTTGGGTCGAGAGCCGACTGCCGTTATATATAGTTCCTAAGCTCTAACTAAATATCACATTTTGTTCTTTTCCGATATCCTTTGCTTCCACTACTTCTTAATGCATGATATTGCTTATTTTCTGAACTAGATATTCCATATTTAAACGTTCTGAGACACCTCTGGAAAGTCCTGAACATGTAACAAGCACTCTCTCTCTCTCTCTCTCTGTCTATCAACTTGTAGGTAGAATGGCACTTCGTTTACAGTCACAACCTCTGATATTAATTCCAGATTCTAGCTTTTGATCCCAGAGTTTCCTCTTTCTCATCCCATATAATACAATTATGCCTAAACGACTCAGTAAACTTTATTTTTCTTTCCTCTCATATGATCGTTTATTCCATTATATATCCTCATTAAACCCTCCCACCATAACTGCCCTTTGTTGACTAGCGTAGAAGACACATTTCGTGTTTATTTTCCCTAGAACTCTCTATCTCTCTCTCTCTCTCTCTGTCTATTTTTCTGAAATTAAATCATCCTCTATCATCGGTGATAATACTTCGTCAATATCGATAATAATATACGCAACATAACGTATTTTAGTTCAGCACTTCAGTACCTCTTTCAACTCATAGTTTCTCTTGTACCAATTTCGTTAAGTTAACCACAATTCTCAAAGAAGGCAACGGAAACCACCTTGCTCATAATCATTTCCCTGGTATGGTAGCATATAGCTACCCCCCCCCAGCCGTATGGAAAGCAACAAGAAATGCAAATGGCTTATTTTAAAATGATAAACTACAAATTATTAAACAATAAATGAACATCACATCCTAGGAATGAGTGGCGTTACGTAAACAGGATCCAAAGAGATAAAGGCAAGTTAGACTTTAGTTTATTCAGGTGAAATATTGCATGAAAGCGAAACAGGAATTGTAATGGATAGTTGCACTTCAAAATATTTAAATGGTTCTGGCTCATCTCGGATAGAATTATTATGATTAAGCTGAAAACCCCAAGAATCAATTTATGCATGCTAAACGTAACAAGTAAAAACATATAAGTTCTTGATAGAAATTATCTGTTCTATGCGAAACTACGGTATGAAATTTAGGAGAAAGAAATGACCTAGGTGAAAATCTTAGTTTTCTTTTTTTTAAGGAAAATGACTTAATAACTACTAATATGTGGTGATTATTAAAATGATTATTAAACTTAATGGTATTCAATGAGTAAAACAAGTTTAGACAGTAAGACAGTAAACTCAGTAAGACAATAGAAATGAAACTAAAAAAGTTAACAGAAACTGAAGACTAAATTCGAGTGATGAATAGGTTTCAGATAAATATGCAAAAGAAACAGACAATCATTTTAAATAATTATTTCTTAGCGGAAATGAAGAATTTGAAAACAAAGGCAGTAAAATCGGAGATGCAATAATGAAGACTTGGAATGATTTCAAGGAAATAATTCTCAAAACATCAGCACTGATACTCGCAGTGAAAAAGGAAAAATGAATGACTGATGCTATTACTTTAAAAAAAAGAGGGTAAGGTTATGATCTAAGTAATTATAGGAAATTAAATAAAGAAATAATTCAGAAATGTAAGGAGACAACGGAAATATGAGTGAATGACAAATGTCAAGAAATTGAAAATGCCATGGAGGCAGATAGCCTAGAGCATTGAAAGAAATATATTAAAGATCTATATCCAGATACTAGTGAAGATATAAATGAAGGATTAAGAAAAGTACTTAAAATTAAAAGAAAATAAACATCGGATCC
This sequence comes from Typopeltis vanoorti, assembly GCF_054136105.1. NCBI lineage: Eukaryota > Metazoa > Arthropoda > Arachnida > Uropygi > Thelyphonidae > Typopeltis > Typopeltis vanoorti. The sequence continues at coordinate 79,917,571 of NC_143559.1, forward strand.
AGATTTAGTTACAAATGAAATGCTAAAAAACTTTAAAAGATGAAGATATCATCCAGTCAACAATTGTTGATGATACGTTTATCTTCTAATTGATGTGTTGATTGCAGAACTAATAGCTTAGTGGATAATACCTTGAAATTATTTTTAGAATAATGCTGGTACAGAGAGATGTCAAAATGGGAAAATAAGTAATGGCTGAAGAACGATATGGATTCAGAATTAGGAAAAGTACAAGCGATGCTATATTAATCCTCGGAATGAGATGCGCAAAATATCAACTGCTGTACAGAAACAGGTCTACCGCTGCTTCATAGTGTTTGAAAACGCATTATCAAACACTATTACACAAGATAAACGTATAGCATTCATAGAAAACATTGGTCTGGACTCAAAAGATTTAAGGATGATAATTAAAATATATACTATAATCAACAATCTTCAATAAAAAATAACACGATTTCACAATAAATATAAAAAAGGAGTGTCATACAAGAGAGAGTGTATTATCACAATTGTTTTTTTTGGGGGGGATATTCAGAGAAAAGCGATGCAAGAAATCGGCATCCAAAGAGACATCTCAATTGGTGGAAAGAACATGAATAACTTCAGATGAAAAAGATGCAATACTAAGCATTGAGAACGATGAGGATCTTACAATGTATAGTTAATAAACAAACAGAAAACTAAAAAAAAGATCACAGATCAAGTGATGGATAAAACCCTAAGCTTAAAAGGCTACTCCCATAGAAGTAGACATATTTTTATATCTGAGAATTACTGATGATAGAAAATGTGAACAAGAAATAAAACGGACACAATCAGCCAAAGGCTTCTTATGTTAGTGTTTGTTTCTTGACATAAATACAAATCATTACTAACAGAAAATAACAATGTAAATAGAAGAATGCAACGGATGACCTCATATGTATGTTTCACATTAATGTGCAATTCAGAAACACGAACTACTAGAAAAGAAACGGGAAAAAATGAAGACTGATTGATCTGGAGATGTGGTTACTAACGATGCGAATTAGCTGGATAGGAAATGTTACAACTACTTGAAAGAGCAAACCAAAAAGAAGATTACTGAATGACATCAGAAAAAGGAATCTGAAATTCTTGAGACATGTGCTAGGAGAAGTGTGTGTGTGGGGGGGGGGGGGACTGACCAAAGTGATCATTACAGGAATACTGCAGGGAACGTAGAAGAAGAGCCTAACAGTCAAAAGGTATTATAAAATTCTTCATAGATGCATATGACAGGAATAAGTGGAAAGCTATTGCCCCCCCCCCAACCTCTGGATGGGCGATCCTTGAAGACTCCTCATGAATATCTAACTCACGTAATATTCGGTTCTTTTTCGGTTAAGTATTTTAAGTGTTTCTTTAGACCTTCGTAATTACCCAAGAAAAGGAAAATTCTTTAACTCTTTTTGTATACACGTAGTTTCATAACTCAACATTTCACAGTACAAAGCTAAGATCATCACTTCAAGTAGTTTGGTAACCTAACAGTTACTGGTATAAGAAAGTTCCTTAGTGAATATCAGGTTCATTTTAATCACGTCTCTTAGAGGCTACGTAGCTCAGTCAGTATAGACGAAGCCCTTTGATGGGAAACACCTGGGTTCGATTCCCATCCATGACATGAGGAACCTTTATCTGGTCTCTTTCGACCAAAGGTGAGTTAGTCAGTCTTATACGGAGGTAGCGGTTTTTTCTCCCGGAAACATGAGTATTTTCGTCCCTCAGAAGAGGCAAAGGGGTCCCGTAAACACATGCTGCGATAGTCAAAAATACATTTTCCTCCCCAGCAGCAGGCCTGGCGACAGGCCGGTTGGGGGGAATAAAATATTGGATTAAAAAGGTGTTAATATTTCACATTGTACAGATCTTTTCAATAACTGGATAGGAATTATAACCAAACGATTGTGTCGGCATGGATTTAGCCATAGTAGTAACATAGCTGCATTATCCTATCCTACCACATTCAGATTCAGAATTCTAATAATCAAAATCAACCATGTCTCTGTCAGGTCAACGATACTCAGATTCTTACTTCTTATCAAAGTGTGTGTGTGTGTGTGTGTGTGCGCGCGCGCGCGCCTCATATTTAAAACTATAAATAAATCTTAACTAGTCTAACTACTTAAACGAAGTAGTGTTTAATTACATTTTAATTTTTTTTAATTTATTTTATTAATCAAGGTTCACTGTTTTATTCTACAGAATGTCAGCATTAATTAGTCCTCTGACTGCAATTTTTGTTATTATAAAGCTTGCAGTGAGAAACTAGTAGTTCGATTCAAGAACTGAGTTTAAAATACTGCGTACTGCAAATTAAACGAATCAAAAATTTTGAATTAATTTTTGTTTTATATCATATAGAATGACAGATTTAAGTTAAAAAGAACCAGAAGTATCTCACGATATTAGTTTCTTTTAACAATTAAATGATGCCTAATATTGAATTCAAGTATATTCTCCATCAAGATTAGTAACAGCAGGCAGGCTAGAAAAGCGCAACTCTTTAATAATTTCTTTGTTAAACTTCAAGAAAAGTTCCCGCATTCGCCAACTTTGCCGCAGATCAAAGGCTGGCTCACTCTATTACGCTACAATGGCAGAGTTGGTTTCAGCGTTGAAACTCAATATTCTACGGCCGAGATATTTTCGCTGGGGAAATGAAACCAGCATTACTTCTGAGGATCTCATTTAGTCTTTTAAGAAATCCGTCAAAGTTCTGTAGCATTGTTACATTGAAGAAAATTCACCTTGTGATAAAGTTTTCAGTCGTGTAATGACAAAGGCAAAAGATACGTTATATTGTAACCGATAAATAAAACTAGAAAAATATAACCTTTGGAGAGTTACACATTGCACAGGTGATATACAGTGAAAAGGGTTTTACAGGGGACAATGTAAAAAAAAATGGGAATTCAATATTTAATATGGAGATTTGGTATTACGAATGCAACAGTATAGGCATTTTGAAATAAACTAGTATGTTGTAAATAGCTCATTTCTTATAGTCTAAATTCACAATCTGCACAATATGAAGAAAGCAAAATTCATTTTCTTATATAACAAGTCTATGTTTACTTGCTCCATCTTCCTCACTATTGAAATTCCAAATATAACACGCTCTTAGCGAGCATATTTGAAATTTAAATATTGTAAAACAGGTTTCTTAAGATTTTTTTTTGCCTCAAAAGAAATGGATATTATTTGCCGATTTTGATAGAAATCTTACGATATATAAACAGTGCATCAATGATTAATAATGTAAATCAACATCTGTGAACAGCGTCGACAGTGAATTATAATTACTGTATTTCCAGGGTGACGTGTGTAGTTTAGAATTGTGCACACTGGTTCCGGTAAAACAAAGAAATCATTTTTATTTTTGATTAATTTAGTGTATATTTAAAGGACGAAGTAGTTGAATGTCGGTTGAGGAAGGCATCAAAATGCTACCCTTTATTATTATTATCATCATTATTGTTGTTGTTGATGATGATGATATTTCAGACTGGTTATCTTTATCTTATCCACACCCAGAGAAGATCATCTCAACAAGGCTCTACTTGTTCTTGTACAGAAAGTAAAAGAAGAAGAGTGGAGAGCCCTAACTCTGTCCATCTGGTTCGAGTGTTCCCCTTCAAGCTCTAACTCGCCTGTCAGTTATCTGCCATACACTCCCTCCGAGACAAACTGAAATCCACAGCGCAGTTGACTGACCGAAACACACTACCGTTCTACTGTCGTGCCTAGTACTCCATTTCTCTTCCACTCCCTCAGGTATTGCCCTAAATTGTTTTCTTGTTCGGCTAATTTCTCTTTCTCGCTTCCATGCCATATCTTTTAAGCACCTTGGGGAGATTTCTGGAAGTGGAACGATTGTAGTTTTGAGAGACACTGAGAGGAGTATACTCGGTTCACAGCTTCAGCTTTTTATATAAATTATAACCGATCTTCTATCTTGCGGTGAAGAGCGTTTTGTTTTTAGAAGATTGTTCATCACTTTGAATGTTTTTAACAAATCCAAGTTCATTCCCAGAAGACGTACACGGTTCTAGCGGGCATTCAATTGCTTTTGGTTCACTTGTTAATAACGTAGATAAAAAATGTTCGAAACATGAATCCGTATTTGACAATGAAATATGTATTATTATAAAGTGAATTGCATTTTTATATTCCATTGTTTCTTGTTATTCTTCCCAATCAATATTCTTCTTCAACCCTATTCTTGTTAACCAATATTTGAAGTCTTAGAAAGAAGACGTGATGCAACAACGCTATTAAATTCCTTTGCTAAGATCGTAATTATCCTAAATTATCGTAATTATCCTAAAATTATCCTAACCTAACCTAACCAATATTTAACTTTTATGCTTACTAACCCCCAATTCTTGTTAACCATTATTGTTATTGATTAATATTGTTATTCAATTCTATTATTAACCAACAATTTTTAAGTTCTATTCTTGTTAAACAATATTTCTGTTAGCTTCTATTATTAATAATTTATTCTTGTTAACCAACATTCTTATTAACCTTTATGTTTACCAATCGGAATCCTTGTCAGCCTCTGTTTTGTTGACCAATATTCTTATTCAATTCTACTCTTGTTAACCAATAATCTTGTAAATTTCTATTATTAATAATCTGTTCGTTATCATCTATTTTGGTTAACCAATATTCTTTAATATTTCATTCCTCTTGCCAATATTCTTAAATTATTAATTTTTATTAAATCATGTCGAGGTTCTTCTCAAGAACATAGGTTCTTGACAACAAAATTTATTAATGAGAATCAGTTTAGCATTGAACAAGTTCAAGCATGCACTTGTTAGGGTTCCACGCTCCAAAAAGCAAAGTACACATAAATAAGTGAAGACATTTTTATAAAGATGCAAAGTACTTTATAAATCGCTTGCTACTGCTTTTAATTTAATCACACCTTAATCAACATCTCTCTCTCTCTCTCTTTCTCTTTCTCTCTCTCTCTCTTAACTCCGTCAGTGGTCGATGCAAAAGATGGCTTTAAATTTCTCATCTACTAAGGCAACCCAACTGAAATAATAATTTACGATCTTAGCAAAGGAATTTAATAGCGTTGTTGCTTCACGTCTTCTTACTAAGACTTCATCGATTTTCTCACAGGAATACCCTCGTTAACATACACTGCAATTATTAAGATGCCCTAGTCGTTCTTGGAAAGTTAGATATCTTCCATGCAACCCTAGATTGAATAGTATACGTAGGCCGTCTCTTATGGGTTTACTTACCACACTATACGCACGTCGTCTTACATAATGTACCTTAATGCTTCAACCCCAAGCATAGCATATTCGATAGTCGCTTGTCCTGCAGATGGCAGCACAGTAGAAGGGCATACGTATAAACAGCAGCACAAGATCAGACAGTCTGAAGCAAGATTAATTAAGATTAATTAATTTTGCTTCAAGTAATACAGTATTACGTATTATAATCTGTAATATTAATATCGCGATGTTAATATTACACCACGCATCTCCGTGGCAACCGCTAGTGTTTGCTGTTTGAGCATTATCGTGATAATTAAGGTACAGCAGAATTTATTCCTGTGTACGCGACAACGCCCCCTTCTCTTGTCCTGCTGTTCGGTGTATGGTTTTGGAATAATATCCTTTGGCCTATTTAGACCCTGATTTGAATTCTGCTCCGTGCATTTGGGCTATTTTGCAATGATGAAACAAATCCTTACCGACAAAATCGGTCTGAGAGTAATTGTGTCAGATTTTTTTCTTTCTTTGGCGGGGTGGGGGGAAGCAGTTTCTTCATCCTACAGAATGGTTGCAGTTATTAAATTAGGAACAAGGGAATAAGGCGCCTCTGTGGTGCGATTGCAACAGACAGAGGCAATTTGCTTTTCGTTTGGAAAGATTTCAATTCGAATGCAGTATAGGACTCGAATAACCTTTATAAGGAATATTAATTTATGGCTATTTAGCCTATTTTTGTTTAGGAATGCCCCTTTTTATAATGACATTGACTCTTTACTCAGTTTAGGGCAGCACTGAAGTTTTACACAGATAAATATATGAAGAATATAAGTGGAAAAATTCGGACATACCTTTGTGGGATGTTGCTGGCGGTCTTTTTATTCAGCGGCATCCTGGCGTGTGGCCATATACGTTCATCTGATGTTTGACGGGAGTATGATTAAAAGTAAGAGGATTTTGGAAAAGGTGGGGTTAGAGCAATGGGAAAGTTATCGGTGAGGCAAGTGGATTGTGAATCTTCGTGAAAAAACAGGTTTTATATATATATATATATATATATATATATTATTATTATTATTAAGGGTGGGCAGGGAATACTTTGTGGGAATTGAAAATAGAACATTTTTTGGAGAAGGGGAAGAATATAATGGGATAAGTTCAGGGATGGGAGTAACGGGGTGTGAGCCGTTTCGACAGTGCGTCCTCTTCGGAGGTCGTGGGAATTTTCCAAGAAATAAAACCTTTATAAGGACTTTACAACTGAGTTAACCGGCCTCACATAGAAACAAAAAAGTTTCTAATACCGAACATTCGGATTTCATCCAGCAGAACAGAGACACCTACCGAGAAACACACTCAATCAACAGGCATAATACATTAGCATCTTACCTTTAGTTACTTCGTCACTATTTGCAGCCATCTCCCTCCAACTCAGAAGCCAATCACGAACAGAAATGAAGCCCAAATCTCTTTTGCAAGGAAAACTATATGAGCAAAAAAAAACAAAATCATTACATATGTTCAGAGACCCTATATGTCATAGATGGCACTCTACGTACATTATTTACATTTCTATGGAATGTCGTATTTATTTAGCCGTTATGTTAGCTAAATAAATAGTGTCAATGGAAGAAATAGTGTCAATCTTCTGATTACTCTTCCCATAGCATCTAGTAATAAGGCTCGTGAAAACCTTCTCGTCACTAACATTCTTACATGATATCATGAATATATTTGATCTTGACGAGAATAGTGAGTACAATGCTTAAACATTAGGGACCTTCACAGACTCATATTACCTTTACTTGTGGAATGCATTTCGAATCCGTCGATGAAGGTGACCTGCCGCATTTACTAAAATATATTTACGATTTGTCCAAAGATGTAGAAATGCATCAGCAAGATGGATTGTATACGTCGTCAACATCGAGTTTCTCACTGAAAAATACTGAATATTTTACGAACCCGTGACTTATTTTAGTGTCCACAGCACCAAATCCTCCTTGGTTTTAAATTTCTGGTCGCAACTTATATACGCACATTTTTCTTAAGTCTCTTTTTAGGGATGTGTTTCTTCATTGGCGGTATACGTTTGTATACTTCCTGGATGAGAGCATTTATGATCCCCAAGTTGAAGTGCACTAAAATATAGCCTAAAGGTCGACTTTCGTAGGGAGGAAAGAGAAGCGAAGCATATTTGTTGTAGTGATAACACACGACACACTTTTCTTAGGTATATAACGTAAGAGCAAATGGAGTAGCTGCATTACAAGCAAGTGCACGTTCAAAAATTCTACTATAAATATGGAAAAAAGACATAAAATGCTTATGTTGTTTTATTTTTTTCAGTTTTGTTTAGTTGTGCCTCTTTTTAATGCTCCTCTGTTAGAAGAATGGATGCGCAAAAAGCATACTGAAAATTTGAAAAAACAAAATATTTTTCTAAAAATAATATGAAACTTGATTCATCTTCAACTTATAAACAAACAAATCTGAAATAAACACCTTCTTAGCGGAGAACAAATGTTCATTGATTACAAAGATCTAAGTTCAAATATTGTCATGGAGGCGAGGAATTTTCTAGGGGCATTTTAACTGAAGGCGAGTTAGTGAGTCTCATACGAAAGCGGTAGGTTTAATCGCAGAAATTTCAGCTTTATCACTCGAAACTGTATTCCAACCAATACGTCTCTAATATAGAAATATAATCGAAACAACGTATATTTTGTTTTCTTGCTAATAAAATTAGCAAAAAAAAAGCAATCAAACAAATTTAAAAAATAAGCGAAATGTTTTTCGATTTTAAGGTCAATAATTGACCGATTGCTTCATCTCAAGCGTTTACATTCTTTTTTCCCCTTTAACTTCGTATATCATCTCTTATTTCCTACACAAACTTCATCTCCCGCGATGTTTACTTAGAGTCTGGAGTCTGTTTTTCTTTCAGCGATGAGATTACATCGTTATAGGCACTCAGCCGATATTATTTATCCTAAGAAACGTTACCTCAATTTATTCTAAATTAGAAATGACAAAAACCTTCTCTTACTCACAAAACAACCCAGAAAACTCATTCGCAATTAGAAAATTCCACCTCCCCTCCCCTTCCGATGTTTCCCCTACTACATGACAACCCGAATGAAAGTTTGAGATAAACATCACTGACTTCACTTCTGCTTTATACATAATTCAGAAAAAGAAGATAATTGGTCAACAACCACACACACACATCGAATGACCTCTCGGTTTCCCAAGCGTGCCCTTTCAACTCGTGTCGCTTTAAACCCCGTCACGTGCAACCTCCGGAAACACTTTACCTCCGTAAAGACGACAGCACCTCCACAACACTTTGTTCTCCGGATTGATTGTCTTGTTTACATGGTGCGCTGGTGAGAGTGCGCGCGCGACTGCTCATCCCCTTTTCTTTTTCCTCAAGCCCGATAGAGGTTACTAATGAATCCGTAGCTCAGTGTGTCATTTTGCGCTACTGCTGTCTTCTAGGCTGGGTGGCGTCCGCTCAAGACGTAAATAACTAATTTTAGATCTGTGCACGGTCTCAGTTTTATGATAACGGCCTCGTAAAAGGAGCCCATTCATCTTTATGGTTCTTCCGGCAACTAGCCACTTGTTTACCGTCATCTTCCTGCAAAAACAATCAGGCCTATGGAGTACTGAAACAGTCTTGTATTGTCAACACCGAACTCTACACCAGAATGCTTTTCATAAATAACTCTTTTTACTTCCTTTTATCGCAGAATCATTAATTGTATTTAATAAAACCATTAGAAAACTAGCAGGGTTAAATATTAATGTATTTTATTTAGAAATCAAATGAACGAGTAATATTTCTGATATTATATATCGTATCTATCATATTTTATTTTTGAATTTGACTTCATTATATATTCCATCCGTATTTAATATTAACGTTTCCTTCTCATTATTTTTACTTCTATTCAAAATCATTATAATCTCAGCTTATTGTATTCTGTTCATTATACGAAAAAAAAAAAATAAGCAGAAGACAGATTTGATTGTTAACTTTTATAACAACGGATTTTTAACGAATGATATTAACAATCATTAATGCAGCAACAATTTCCTTGATATAACAATATACTTTCGTAATAGTAATTCATTCAAATAGTTGTTTTTCTTTTTCTGTTTTTTTTTTTTTTTGCTTAATTTATTTTTTTTATTGTTCCATTTTTTCATTCAGTTTACTTTCTACGCTTAGTAGACATTCTTAGAATTTAGTGCTTACGAAATTGCATCGACGTTACAAATACAGTACGGCAATGCGGTGTTCGTGGTAAGGGCACATCATTTTCTTCACTATTGGGAAACTAATGAAAAATTCTGACAATAAAAAGGAAAGAAATAAACCGAATTATTGCATTGAACAAAGACCAGAAACTAGACTTACATAATCATGTCTATAAAGACTTGTTACTAGGCATTTTTTTTTATTCTTCTCTTTCCTTAACGGTTGCTGTAAGAACTTGAAGTACGATTTTCAATAGCTTTTAGCAGTAGATTCGTGCTCTGCATTTTAATACACTCGTTGTGCAACCCTTTATCCGAAAAGATTTCAGCGAAAATACTGAATCGTACTTGCGGAATCTGTTTTGCCAACAACAATTGGCAGACAACTGATTGTTAGCGAACTTTGGATTGTTGCGTCACTAACAATACAACATTTATTTCAATTGTTGCATGTGTTCCATGTAACATTTTCATAGGTTAGACGTGCTGTTTACAAATTGTAAACTTCATCAATTTTCTATCTATTCCTGTCGTTCTATTATTCATTTTATTTTTTCTGAATGAAGAAGCAAATATTCTTTATTTGTCTTCTCATAGATGTTTTTCTAATTTGGATTCGTTAGTGTGGTATTGCTGATATGAGAGTGCTATGTAAATTGAGGCAAAGTTTGTTTCAGTCTCAGATGCCATAACGTGGCCGACATACCATTCTACCTGAATCCATTCCTGGCACAATCTGGAAAAGTAATTGGGAGAAGTCATATGTGGTTGGAAAACCAAGATGATCGATGGGGTCCTTCTTTTAGAACTTGGATATTTCGTAACTAAATAACCAATACTTTAATCTGTGAATCTTTTCCAGGCACTGGGCTGTTTACTTGACACTTCTTTCTCTAGAGAGAGAGAGAGAGAGAGAGAGACGTTTCTTTGATTTGTGAAGGGAAATGTTGGTTTAGAGAAAGTTTCCAAACAGATTCAAATATTTACATATTTCTGGGTCCGCGCGTTTATCCCGGTGCCTATGCCTGGGAAAGGAGTGTCCTAGTTTCGATTCCCGTCGCCGACGTGAGTAGTTTAAGGATCTTTCTCAGACATAACCAAGTTTGCCGGTCTTGGGCGTGAACAGCAGAGTTTCCCCCTCCAGTTTATCTGGGATTTTTCCTCCCGGAAGCAAGCAAACCGGCCTCGTGAACACACACGCAGCTACAGCCATAGAATATACCGGGAGGCATAGGGCTTGTCACGTTATCCTTGGGACGGGTACGACTTAGAAGGGCTTAAGTTACCTGTGTAACAGGCCAGTAGGCCTAACACGTAGAAGGGAGAAGAAGAAAAAGAAGACATATTTCTTGAAAATTCTGAACAAAAATTTGCGGTAATATCTTGGTGATAGTTTGTCTAGTGTATACCTTACCCTTGTACGAGTAAAACTATTATATATTACCTGATATTATTTTCCTTATATTTTGAACGCATAATTAAATATTATAATATGATATAATATTATAATGATTTCTTTGTTTCATGTAAACATCACAGAAAAGATAGGAATGAAATTTTAGACAATACGGACTTCTTAAGAAAGTGATCCTAAGTTGTCCTCCGGGTTCTCTGGTCTTTTTTATGCACCTGAACAAAAAAAAAAACATGTGCATGTTATGCATATATTGTTTTTGTTCCCAAGACTTGTGTCGACCCTACGAAATATTATCGTTTCGGAATTTCGTTGACAGCTTCAAAGGGAAAAAAAAATACTTTTGGTTAAAAAACGAATATATGAATAAAGAACGAGAATAAATAGACTGGCGTTAAATCAAAAAGAACAAAATAATCTGAGGGAATATTCCGAACTCCGTATGTCATTTTAACATCGCTGTTTTAAGAGCGCAGGGCACAGCATGATTGAATTCAAGATAAACACAATTTTTCGTTTACTCAAAGGAAAGACAAACAGTAGAATGGAAAAGATGCAGATATTTTTGTGTTGGAGTTATGTGCGTGAAGAAATAATCTTTTCTTCTCTCTCTCTCTCTCTCTCTCTCTGTTTCTCTTATACTTTACATTTGCGATACGATAATAATCAAAATTTTGTTCCCTTTTCTAGACAGTTTTAACTTTTTTGCCTAAAATAAGAAACAAAACTTTTAAAAACCTATTCAAAACAACCTACTCGAGTGTCTGAAGCTATTTCGTAACTCGTAAAGAAGTAACACTCCCGAGAATCATAAAAGAAAGTGATTTTTGGAATTGCATTCTTATACCATGAAAATATTTCAATTGTTTCCACAATTGAACCAAGAACCGATTTGGACGATGTGTGATGGAGGTCTAATATTTTGTTTTCTCGTCTAATTTTGTCACTAAAATAGTCCAACCAAAAACTAAAATTAAGAAATGAGTTGACAAATTTTAGGAATAATCCAAAAAAAAGGACATATTACTTCGCATTCTATAGATATATGAATGTTTTCTAACAAAATAAACGATAGAACTGAAGTTATTTTGTGCCTCTAAAATCTGCGCACGCAGAGCGAAGTTGATATATGCGCACTGATGATGAAAATGGATAATATTTGCGCATTTATGAAACTCTAAAATTGACAAGCTTAAACAAAAATGAAGAGGAATAAGTTACAAAATTACAAGCGTGTTGTATTCTGTGACATGTTGGTTTATGAATAACTGTTAGATGAATAGTGCATTTATTAATGAAGAACATAAAATAAATAACTCTTCTTAAATTTTCTAGTACCGGAAGCATATTAAATTAGGTATAATTATGTGAAAAAATATTTAAAAAAATAACAACTCTCTATAGTCTTTATTCTGTTTAAATAGTATATGGTTGCCTAATACCATCTTTAGCGCTCAAAGACTTACATTTTAAATCCTGATACCAACCATGGAACCTTTTCAAGCCACAAACATTCACAGTTAAATATGAAGCCCAGAGACATTGTCCACTCGGCCAATGAGATATCCTTATATTTCGTAAGGGAAAGTAAAAAGCGAATTTCTAGTCATTTCTAGAATTTCTTGTTTTATTTCAGTCTTTCTGCCTGCCTGATAGACAATCATCATCTTGTTATCGCTCTAAGATTTATTTTTACAGTTTTTTTTTTTCAATTATTATTTATTTCTCTCCCTTTAGTAATTTAGTTTTTCGGCAGTGATTAGGAAATTAATATTTTAGAGCACATTTATTAAAAAAAAAAAAAAAAAAACATCACTTAATGCATCATTAATTCAACGAAAGAGCGAAAGAAAGCGCTGGTTGCTATGGCAACACGTCGACACTGCTTCTTTTAAGTGACGTGCGCATTCGCAGATTTGGGAAGTTCATTACGCTTCCACTTGGTTTTGTTCGGCACGCGCACATCCCTTCCCTCCCCTACACAAATGAGAAACATTAATTCAATTATTTTCGTGTAGTTTAAATGAGATACTGCGGTATGAAAAACACTAGACTTGAATGACAAAAAAAATGGCTAACGACTACGCAATATAAATGTACGCTTTCCTTCTTCTTTACTGAGTCTTCCATTCTAATCCTGTATGTGGTCAGGTTGTTCATGTTTCGGCGAATGGAGTCAGAGACAGCTGGCTGATAGGAGTCCCCACATATCTTTTTGGAGCATCCAGAATTAAGGCGACTAAAGATTTCTACACAAAGAGGGCCGCCCAGATAATTGGATGTTCTGTATATTGCACATATTAGCGTATCAATAGAGAAGGGCTTTTAATATCGCTGCTAACGTCACGAGGAAAATGAACATGCCGTTTTTTTATCTCCTTCTTCTTCAACCCAATTCAAGTTTTAACTATGCAATAACGAGACTGCCTGACAACATGGTACTGCCCAATGATTAATTTTTTAATGAATTTTTTTAGCTACGTTTCTCATCGTTGTGATAGTCAACTGACGTTGCTGTATGCAGAAATCAGAAGAATTATATATTATGAGTTCCATGCAGTTAGTTTTATTGGAACATACTTGCTGAAATAATTTATTTGCAGATAAAAAATAATTTATTTTTTTATCACTATAAAGCATACAGCAAGGCGTCGCTAGCGATGAGGATGAGTTGTTTTCTTTCTTTTGAAGTAACCAAAATCGCTGTTATCTCCTCTATAAGCAAATTGGGAAATATTATTAATCGAATTACTAAGGAAAATGTTGTTTTTTTTTTTTCTAAAATGCCTTATAGTCCTTATAAGGATAAGGACTGACTTAAAGGGGCGAAGCAAGAATTCTTTTCATATTCCCCGTTATCTGTAAAGGACAGTGTAGGGATAGGGTGTTATTGGGCAATTAAAGCTCTGATCATGGCAGGAGGATACCAGCAATATCCGAGCCTCAGTTAGAACTTCTTTGGCTACAGCATTGCATCCATTACCCTCCAAGGATATTGGATTGAATGAATTAATCATCGCCCTGTCGACTAGCGTACATTTCTTTTGTAATATCAATTTACTAATTTGCAAAAGGTGTTGGAATTAGTTTACTAAATATCTAAATTTATATTCAAAATATGATTAATTCTTATTTATTTCTCTATATATTTCTAGATTACATAGAATTTTATACAATAAATTGAATTTTATTAAATGTTTATACAACTGTTGGAATTATACTGATCGTGGTCAATAATGGGAAAATATCCTTGATCATAAATCAACATATAAACCATATCATGTTTTTCAAATTAAGTTCAGAAAAAAATACCTCTAGAGAAGTATAAGCGAGAAGTATAGTAGAGTTCGGATTTGTTTGGAATTAGAGAACGTACTTGGTTTAGCTATTATTGCGGTCGACGCAACTAAAAACCGTGAAAACTTGTCCCCAAAATTTTATTATTATTTTATTAATTTAGTTGAAATGGAATAATCGTGATGTGAAATGTCTTCTGGCATATCCTTTTACTTTTGACTGTTAATTATAAATGTGGGACTTAAATTTCTACACTACTACAGAAAAGCAATTGTCCTATTTCTTCGATTCAATGATGGACATGTTTCCACATTTAACGTCTCTGAAGACAGGATGCTTTATAATCGATGTTGTCTTACAGCTGCTGTCACTGGGGTGAGAAAATCAGAGTCGCTATGATGGTCGTGAGTTATCTCATATATAGTTTTAAACCAGTAAATGATTCTCAAGAATGGGATCTTGGATTTATTTCCGTAAAGATGTTCTTATAATACGTGCACAAAAAAGACGCAGATGACAGCTGAGCAAATGGACGATTAGCTAAATGTCGTGTGGAATAGACGTCCTGAACTAATCCTTAATACATTAGTTGTTGATGCGTTTTGTGGATATTTATTCGAGTAGTTCGCCAAAAAATGGTTGTTATTCCTGGTTGGAAGACTAATCAACTGTAACTATCGATGTTTCGGTCGAGAAACCAACTTGGATCATTTGACGAGACATATAAATACTAGTTGTTGAACAACATTCCTTTGGCATCTAAGACAAAGAAACCATGATATTAAAGAAAAACTGGTGGATCTAACAAATAATGACATCTTAGTGTTCGAAGAAATATGATATCCAATGTCTCTACAATATCAAATACCAGTCTTTAAAAGTACAAATTATTACGAGTAAGTAATGTAAGATTTCGTGTAAGTATGAAGCGATAAATGATATCATCAGTGATGATCTAGATGGGGGAGAAATGCTTTCTTTTTCTTGTTGATGATTTTGTTTTGTATCCTACACATACCGATCACTGAAGTAGAAACTTTTATTCATGAGTGGTTTCCGTATAGGCACGCGACTGCTTACACCAATCCTCTTCAATTCTTTGCCCATATTTCGGTGAGATGTGGATCGGGAACAGCTTTCATTAAATGCTTTGGCCAATTGCTGCACGTAGGAAGTTCTGTTTGTCCGTACAAGCCATCTCAGACGATGGTGATCTCGTTCCTGATAGACTGTTTTAAGACCCCAATTACGCCTCTTAGACAAGCAATGCGTATTATTTTTCTACTGATTAAACACCTGGAATATTTCACTTTTTGAGAAAACAATCAGTTCTGATGTTTTCAAAATCGTGGCTCTCTAACTCTTTGTAGATAAATCTTTCAGATCTTTCAGAATTCGATAAAGGACTTTATCGAATTCTGAAAGATCCTTTGTCTTTCCCATTGTGATCAAGGCTATTGACGATTACCGAGCAGCAACATTCTTAAATACATGTCCAGAACACTTGGTGACGCACGTGACCAAGTATTTTGCACATACGCTGCGTAAATCATGTTTAGGTACATCTACATAAAACGTTTTAATTCAATGACCGGAATATTCACAAATATTTTATGATTTTTTACGCAGTCTTTTACTCCTTTATACTTTTTCGAAAAGACTCAAATTGATTAGTTAAATTGTAAGCAAAGATGGCAAGTTCTTATATTTCTTTCATTTTTCTCAGTCTTATAGAAACTGATTCGTGGCGATCATTGTTTAGGGAATAAGGAAAAATAATACGGAGATTTCAAAGTCAAACGACGCGTCATCCTTAGATCTCCCTAACACTTCATCCATCATTGATTGCTGGGGTCAAAATTATCAATCAATAAAGACTTTCAGGAGATACATTACAGCAGACAAGTGCTGCCATCTCATGGTCCTAAATAATAATACGTATACATATTATACGTGTTAGGAAATAGTGTGAGTTCAACAGTCATTTTCAGCTCTGCAGTTGAAAACCTAAAGAAAGGCAACAGTGCTTGTGTATGTGTGTCAAAGACAGACCAACTCACGGATCTATAACAGTTTTACTTCAATCGGTTTAGCATTACGAATCAAACCTGTTTTCACAGGTTATGCAGGCACTATTATTATTATTATTATTATTATTATTATTATTATTATTATTATTATTATTATTATTATTATTATTATTATTATTATTAAGAGCGAAGCATCATAGGTTATTTTTCATTCGCCGACGACTTGAACTTCTTCCATAATCTCTTCTTTTTTAAGCCAATTTCAATCACTCGAAAGCACATAACAGACGAGGGGGTTCTTCATCCGGAAGAAGATTTAATTTTTTAACTCACAATTTAGAAACATCGATACATATCATTAGTTGAGAGTACGAACATGAGATGGAAGCAGTTGCCTATCTCATCTCTTTCTGTTTATCCGCATCTACGCTGGTTATTTCATCAGGGTTACCTCTAACCGTATTTCTAGCCAGCATGGACGAGGATAACAGTCGTCAAATGACATCCGAAAGTGGGACTCTCTAGAGTACCGCCTACTGCCTTTTGGGAATGAAAATTCATTAGAGAAATATTATTATTTTGTTGTTGTTCTAGTCATTTATGATTTATAAATTACCTAGCTATTAATTCTTTGTATAATTACCTTTAATTACTTATGTTTTCATTATGATTGTAAATAATTTATTTTTACAGGTTGTTGCTACCTAACATTTCCAGGAAGTCAAGAATTTTTATAACAGAAGTGCGTCTTAATTTTTTTTTTCTGATCGAATTGCATTACTCTTGTGACTCATGTGGGAAAGCAACAACTGAACAACAACTTCTCTTGCACGGTTATTAGAAAATGGCATAGCAGGATGAGTGTGTGATCCGGAGAGGTCCATCAATCCTCCAGACATGACATTGCGATGATCGGGTTCCATGTGTAGCCTCATATGCTTATGAAGCGCGGAGCCAATGGTGTACGTGAAAACAGTGCGCAATCAAGCAGAGGATGCTCAACCACAACCACAAGGCGAGATGGATGCACTTCTTCTTGGTAGAACTAGGGTAAGTGCAATTATTCAAAAAAAAAAAAAAAGAGTAAATAAATAACATATTGATAAGCTTAACAGATGGCTGAAACTCCTAGAGATACGCATATAAAAAGGCATTGTTGTTATAGTTACACAATACTCATATTTAGCTGCTAAATAAGAATACTATGTTTCAAGCAGCTGTTCTACAATGCTTCTCAAGATTAGGGAATAAATACACACAATTCATACACTAAAATACAATACCGTACATATAATAAACAAATCCCATTTTAAAAAATAAATAAATAAACTGTTCTTGATTAATCAATAAAAGTATTGGAGTTCTCTCTCATAAACGCATGTCTACGTCAATCTTTCTTTTCTGTTTGCTAAATTCCTTTTGTTTTTTTGTTTTTTTTTAATTTTCGTTTAATTTGTGTTTATGACGAACAGATAAAGGCTGCAATAAATCTAGTCGCACTGACTCAAATACTGCAAGAGAGAGAGAGAGAGAGAGTTTGATATCATCAATCACCAAAGTTGCAGATATGTGTGGAATGAAGTGGGATTGGAGTGACCTGGCTCGCACGAGATTAAACTACCGTCTGCAGATATAAACGGCGAAACGTAATTAATTGCGATCGGCACAGTTGGTTGGTCGGAAGTCCGTAATCCTTCTGTCTGAAGACAGAACTCTTGCATCTGGAACAAGGGATTATTTGACACCTTCACCAATCTGTGAGGAAGTGGGGTTGCTTTCCACGTGGATTACTTCAATGTTTTTCTTTGCTTTTTTTTTCTCCGTGAAAGGGGGGGGGAGGAGTACCTCAGTGTTACTTTGACACTGATTGAATTCGGATTGTCTGCTTCGAATAACCGCTGCATAAATAAATGAAGGTGTTTTCTGAAGAATGAAAGAAAGAGAAAAACTGCTTGGGGAAGAATCTTCATTTACGAAGCAGTTTTGTTCAGTCGTGCTATGAAGTATTTCTTATATTTCTCCTTCCCAAGAACCGTCTCTCTCTTTTTTTTTTTCTTGGTCTCTTTCTCTATCCTTTTTCTGTCTTTCTCACTATATTTCTACCAGTTGGTTCGTTCACTTTCATATTATTTATTTTTAATTTCAAGTCTCTCTCTCTCTCTCTAATGTTGTCTTTCCTTTCGGTTTTTTCTGGCCACATCCATTTTTTCCCCATCTCTCTTTCTGTCTCTCTTATTGTTTCTTTTTTTTTCTTCTGTTCTGTATGTATCCTTTGTGTTCCTTTGGTTTTTCCATGCCCATAGCACTAGATCGCCGAAGGAAGAGCTTCGTAAGTTGCCGAATGCAGGAACTTTTGCTATGCCTTTTTTTTTACAACAGGTTCTCAAGGTAGTCAATCTCTGGCACGGGAAACCATTTTTTTTTTATCCTGGAAACCCGGGTTTTTCGTCACGTAAACTCAAGAAAATCGTCCTTAGAACCCCACAATGTTTTCAGAGAGTAAAACTAGTGTTAGGACTAGGGAACACGAGATGGCGGCACTTGTCAGCCTCATCTCTTCACCGGCGCCGTGTATAATGAATGATAGTCTTGTGCCAGCTATCTCTGATTGGCTACCAGTTGAGAATAAACTTTCCCCTCAGTCTCCAAAAGTTAGAAAGGGCGAAAACAGCCTTAGCTACTCTCTATACGGGAATAAAAAGCGTTAGCTGATTTCTTTATTTCTTTTTATCCTTTTCAATCTTGCTGCTCATCTTTTCACACTGCTATCTGCTACAGACCAATCTCTGTTAAGTATCATAATCCCTCCCCCCTCCCAGCGATTCTCAAAGCACAGACGAAACGCTATCTGTTCAACCATCCGCTCGAGAAAGACGTGTATCATGAACGGAGAGCGAGAGAGAGAGAGAGAGAGGGAGACAGAGAAAGAGAGAGAGGGAGACAGAGAAAGAGAGAGAGTTGTCACTTTCTGAGTTTTTCAAATGAAGTGAGTTTGCCAACTAAACTTTTTTTCTAGGCCTTGTTTTTTACTTCGTTTCCGAGTTAGTGGTTTGAACCAGACAAGTATAATAATCCCCGAAACTTGGCTTTTAACCCTTCTACTCAAAAAGATCAACCGCGGCACTTACGTATTTCAGACAATACGAGCGTTAGGATTTAGTAATACAACATGGCGGCAGTCATCTTCTGTAATCTCTTTCCGATGCCTCCAAAATCATCATTAGCCATAAGATCAGCTACTAATGACTAAGGGTGGAAATTTGACTCCTTACCGATTGCCAGAGGACAGTTAGGACTAAAAGAGCTAAAAGAGGCATTAGACAATCTGATCTGCTTTCCTCTATTCTTTCTTTCTCGTTTTATTTCCTTGAATTTCCTTCTCTTTTTATTTACGAAATAGTTTTTTCTTTCGATTCCTCTTTCTGTTCCTTTCCTTTTTCTTTCTATTTATTCTCTTCTTTCCGTTATTATTGTCTATTTTTTGTTTGTTCAAAAATAAACGAGTTAATAAAAAAAACGACTTTAGAATTCAAATAAAGGAAATAGAAACGAGTTAATTCAAGATTCCAACCGAAGTTGATTGAAAATTTCCACAAACGCTTTTATCATCCATAAAATTCCCACGAGATACGCGAACATGAAAAGCAATTCGACGATGCACGAGTGGAAAAATATTCTTTCAGTGCCGGAAGTGCGAAGCTCGACGTTATTATTTATCCTTTAGCGGCCGGAAAAGTGCCGAAATTTTCCACTAATGATGTCTTCGAGACATTTTTATGGTTTGTTATTCTCCGAAACATCTTCCTTGCTCCCCCCCCCCACCACCGCCCCACGTCCTCCTCCTCCTTTCCATTTGCTCTGTTTTCCAGACTCTTCAAACGAAGATCAAATTCCTCAAATGCCTTTTAGGCCTAGCAATCGGCAAATGCTGCAAGTAGTTGCCCATAGCAACAGTGAGCTCGAGATTAAGCTTTGAAGGTAGTGTAAGCTGATACATGCACATCGTTCTGATGTTCGAAGTGACGCCGTGGTTGCGTCATCCTGTTCGTCTTCGTAATGATGGAAGAGGCAGAAGCAGTGCATGAAGTACGCTCGTGTTTAATGACGGCATATGCTTCACTATTCATACTGCGACAACTTTATTTCAGAAAAACATCAAATGCTTTCAAATGAACAGAACTCGAATGTCTGTAACAAAAGGACTTCTGCTACATACAATTTTCCAACTAAAGCTTACAAGAGTTTGTTTACAAGGAAAATCATGCATTGTTTTTTATTTGTCCTTCTTTATCTCTGAGATAAAAGCACTTTCTTTTAAAGATGAGTAAATACTTTGTAAGAAAATATATAAATACTTCCCATCTAATGTATAAAAAAAGTTAGTTGATATATTATTCTAGATGAAAGTGACATAATGCATGCAATTTTTATCTGTCATTTTATAATTATAACTTAATTTTCTTATAAATAATAATGTAACTTATATTATAAATCAATTCTATTGTTTATTATTTTAATTAAAACAAAATTCTTTCTAAAATTATAAATTATGAAATAAACCTTTAAATATTTCATATCCAAATTTTAGAATTAAAATTTGTTTATTGTTTGATTTTATGAAATTTTCTGCATTCTATCTATGGAACGTTGAAGTCAATAAGTAATATTATGAGATTTAGGGATCTTGTAAATCACTCAGAGTTTTTGCAAAAGCAAGAGTTTACTTTCAGAAAAAATTCAGCTACCAAAGCTAGTTTTTAGGTAAAATGTTTTTTTCACTTCGTTGTATAGTAAATAAGCATTTTAACTTTTCAGAAAAACATCAGACACCATTACATAAGCACACGGTAATGAAGAAGTCAATATGATTTGCCCGAGTTCGTGCAGTATCATTAGTTGATTGTTCTTACTCGAAACTGAGTTGTTTATTCTTCGTCAATAACTCGTTAAAAAAAAAAAAAAAAAAAAAAAACTCAGACAAATACGTCCGAATGCTTATTGTTTTTCTTCGACGAGATCACAAATGGCAATGAGAAATCAAATAATCATTAAACGAATATCTTAAACCTGTTGTCTTATTAAGTAGTGACCTTTGCCCTTTAAACTTCTGTGAACTTCAAAAACTCTCTCTCTCTTCTAATTTTCTGCTAATTACACCCTGACTGCTTCAGCCTCTTGACTGTCTTCGGTAACAACTGCCTCCAATTACTTCCGCAGGCTCTTAGGAGGGTATCTTATCCCTCCCAACCTTTTGTTTCCTAGCTGCAGGCAGAACTCTTCTATTGTCATCATTGCTAAGACGATTTTTTTTCTCTTTGTCACTCTCTCTCTCTCCCTGCTACATCTTGCTACCTATTACTAAAGGTTTAAGATGCGTAAGTCTTTGCCAGTCTCATTTACCAGACAATCGACAATAGTGTTCTGCATGTAAGGGGATTACTTTTGCCTTTGTCATCCATTGTTTATCTCTGATAAGTACTCTCGTCTCGTATATATCTGACAGATGTGTCTATTTAAGAATCGTTTATCGGTGAAATGATGGATGTTTGAGTATCCTAAGAAAATTTATATTAATTTGAAATTTACATATACCATGAGATTAGTATTCACCGTATGGAAGGTTTTATAGTTCCAACTGTGCATTTACTTCTACACCAATAGGATTAGTTATCATAATATCTACATCTACATTGCGGAATTTTTTTAAGCTTAAAATAGACTTCTAGCACAATAAATATATATATCGGCAATCGGAATTCTACACATTAATTCATACTTTTACTTATGATTGAAGTATAACAAAAATATTAAGGTGTATTACGATACAATATTAATATGACAAACAAAAATTAACGTAAGGGATAAAATACAATAAAAATAGGTTGGCCCGTGGGGGGATCGAACCCACGACCTTCGCGTTATTAGCACGACGCTCTAACCAACTGAGCTAACGGGCCACTGATCGATATTTCGTAAAAATGCTTTACAGGATATTCCTTGAATAACCTTCTTTTTTGAGAGTGATAAGCTGAAATGTTTTGAATATTTTAGAATTATTTTAAAATAAACGTAATGCCAATCAGATGACCAAATGGTCTCAATAACTGCCTCTTAATCTATTAATATAAATATTATTTACATTTACGAAGAAACTATTTTGTCGGTAGTTGTCAAGGTCGTTTGGTACTAGCTGAGTAAATATGTCGACTTATTTATACTAGATGGCGCCACTAAGCAGGCTATTTACTATTCTAGTTTTTGTGTTGCGGAAAGCAACAGAACACGAACTAAGTTTTCAGTGATTTTGTCAATATTTTAATAACATTAGTAAATATTAAGGAAAAACGTAATTAATTAATTTAGTTTTGGAAACAGTTATTTGATTAACTGAGTTGAATGTTTAGCACCATCTATAGTTATACACTGCACATCTATTTAAAAGGTTGCTTCGAAAATTCATCATTTTTCTATAACGAGCTTATCTATTTGACTACCAGATGGCGATACTTGAAATTTTTGGTTATGCTAAGGATTCAATATTTAATATTTAATGTACGATAAGTGGTAAACTAGATGAGGAAGAGTTCATCTAATGTTTTATTTATATGAAAATAAATAATAAATGGATCAATCTTATGTACCATTTCGCGGTCCGCGGGGATTATTGTAATTCGAATACATGGATAATGATGATGTACTTCCAGATATTTATGACATGGAATTGTACATAAAAATAATTAAATCGAATTAGCTTTCTGAATAACGATGACGTCACGTGATTTATAACATCTGTAAGATACTCACATGTCCATCTTGAACGATTTGGATTAATAAATCTGTCGAATATGTTTTTTTTTTCATCAACATGTGTTTAACTAGAGAAATTTTGATGAAATTTGAGATTTAGAATCTTTAATAAAATTTGGGGAATGGGGATCGAATCCAGTCTATGACGTGAGAAGCTTTTAATAAAATGACAGGTTATCCGGTATCGTACAGAGGTAGAGGTGCCTTTCTTCCGGAAACTAGGCGTTAGGGGTTTTCACCCTTCAAAACAGGCAACAAACCATCCTCGTGACAACACAGATCTACAGACGTTAAATACTTGCCCTTAAGGGATGCAGCAGAGGAGTGACATCGGCTGCATTAATACGGCATGATCTTTAATCAATGGACGCTAATCGTCCTAAGGGATGGACGGGCTGAAGAAGAAGATTTATGCGATGCGCGGCATTATATTATTTTCTGTTGTTAATGACAACAGATTGCATTTCGATAGATTGAAGGGTTAACATGTTCAATTTCCTGGCCGATAATCTGAATAGATTGCTTATATGGGGATAAATCTGTCAAATAATTTGGCATGGAAAAAGAGGTTGAAGGAGGGGGGGGGGGAACACACAGATTGTTATGAACGTCATTGTTAGATATTATCATCTCCAGAAATTCTTGCTGCTGGAACAATCTTATTCTGTATGTGTACGCGGGCTTGCAGTACGAGGCTTCTGGTGGCTGTTTTGATTTTGATGATTTTTGTTTGGGGGGGGGGGTATTTTTCCATTTGGGCATTGGTAACTTCATTTGTCTTATGGCAAGAAGAAGAAGCCCCATTATAAGTCATCACTGTAACTGTAGACACAAATATCGTACGAACATATATACAAAAAAAAAATAATAAAAATCATAAGAGATTCGTTTTGTTTATAATTCTGAGTTAAAGTTATAAATGGAAATGCCATTCAATCTTCGTTAGTCATTCTACAAACCGTGTTCATTTGCATTTTCCTTCGTAAGCTATTAAACGGTGCAACAGCTTTCCGTTTAGCGACTTAAGTATTAATTTGCTGACATTGCAAAGCTAAAATCTAACAACCATAAAAATGATTTTAGAGAATCTTCTGATTCTGGATTAAACTTTCCAGTTTTATTTACGATTGAAATCTGGAATTAAAGTTGAGTGAAATGCCCAATGTAGAACTGATACAGCATCGGATCTGTGATGGGTTGAGAATTTTCCTTCCTCTTAAACAGTACACGTAAATTGATTAACTCCGATAACGAAGGATACATTCTCAAAATCTCTCTAGTAAATCTCGAAGCGGTTTAAATATCTTTTCCATTTGGTTATAAAATATTGATGGATCTGTGATATCCTCGATATCAAATTTAATTTTCAAAAAATGTTACTTTGATAATCGATTATTTGATTTTCAAAGCCTTTCCGTTGCTTTTGTGTTGCGAGGAAGATTTCTACAGATTAGCTTGAACCTAATGGACAGTTTCGTTTACATTGGCGCCAGTCATTCCAGCTTAAGAAAAGATTTTTGACAGAGCAGAATGAAAATATCAGTTTGAAGTTGCTCTTATAAGAAATACTTTGAACTAACACGGATGACATCACTTCAAATTGCAAAAGATCGACTTCATCTTTTGTCATGAAAATAAAGTTAAGAAACGAGATTGGAACTATGAGAGAGAAAAAAAACACATCACAATAAACGCACATCTTCCTGTCATAAGTTCACACGTTCCTGATGACTTAAGAGAATCACTTTCTTTCAAATTTCTTAAGACACCGCAGTCGAACCCCTACACCACCTCACTACATCACTTGTAAGCCAGAGAGAGAGAGAGAGAGAGAGAGAATAGGCATACAGTTCCTTCCTTTCAGTTTTTCGCTTGTGCGTAGACTCACGCCGTACCATGCAACCAGATCAGAGGGAATATGATGGTTAGTCCTTATTCCTGTAGTCTAAGTCTGTATATTGCGTATGTTCTTCTGACCGGTTTGCCTGTTTTGTAGAAAAAATTTAAAAAATCCGGGTAGAAAAAAAACAACCTCCGCATAAGACCCATCAACTCACCTTCAGGTGAAAAGTCCTTATAAAGGTTATTTGCGCCCTAGACAGGACTCGAGCCCAGGTCTTTCCAATTGAAATAATTCTTTGAAATAATTACATCGTATTTTGTGAATATATTAAGAAGTGGCTTTCCATCTCTGATGTATTCAATGGGTGCAATTAAGATTCATTCATGACTTTACCGGAAACAACCCGAATAACCTCTTACTCTAGGAAGAGAGAGGTTTCTTTTATGGATACATTTGAATGAAATCTTTGTTCATCATCATCATCACGAACCATGGTCTCACTGCCCGTTGATGTCTGATGCCTATTTGACTATCTTCTTCCACCTTTCTTTGTCCAGTGCAGAGTGTCGCAGTTTTTGTACACCTATTCCACACCAGTCTTTTATATCGTCTATCCATTCTCTGTATGGTCTACCGCTTCTGTTTAAACCATCCAAAATACCAAACATAAATGTCTTTATCTTCCGGTCCTCACTCATTCTACAGATGTGTCCAAATAATTGCAGCTTCCGTTTTATAATCTTCTGCATTAGATTCTGTTTTGGTTCTATCTTCTGATAGAGCTCTTCACTGGTGATTTTCTGTACCCATCCTATTCTTAGAATCTTCCTGTAACAAGTTCTTTCAAATGACAAAATTCTTTTTCTTGATTCCTTATTTATTACTCACGTTTCAGATCCATACAGTACACCACTAAAGATGCATGTTTCCAATACTCTTAGTTTTGTTTACAGGCTGATCGCTTTACTTTTCCAGATGTTATCCATGGCCTTTAGATTTGTTCTTCCCTTTGCAATCCTGATCTTTATTTCTTTTTTACAGTCCAAGTCATATGTCAGTTTACTTCCCAAATATGTGAATTGTTCGCAGAATATTCATTGTATTTGCTTGGTTTCCGGTCCTAGGAAGAAACGGGCTACTTTTGGTGATCGCTGAGTCATCTCCTACTATTGAGCTAATGTTTGTTTAATATTTCCTGATTGATTACAATCAGTGCAGAACAGCAGTAAGCACACATTACTTTCTTGTTGTACTGGCAGACACCGAATAAAGTAGTAAAGAAAGGCTTTGCAGTTCAATGAAGTCGAACTCATTTAAGAAGTCTTCAATGCTAACGACAGTTTTGGCAAAAGAAGTCCAGAATCGTATCACAGCAGATTCATCTTCCATCCATCAGATATTAGGTCGGTAAAACGAAGATAATAAAGACTGAGAAGATCCATAAAGAGCTTGCTATTCGTCTATCCAAGAATAAGAAACACAATTTCTTTATGCGACAGTGTCTTGTGATTTAAGTCTCTTGGGTGTCGCGAAGAAATCCATCCACCTAACTTTTATGACACAGATTTTGATGAAGTTGGCATCCCCCCCCCCTTACCCAAGTGAGGTAACAGACGAACAGTTACAGCCTCCTGTTACACTCTTTCCTTATCACCGAGATATATTGCTTCTTTCATCCCACTTTTGACCTCCGTGTATCGCCAAAGAAGCTCACCCGTTTTCTACGGATCATTTCTCATCCATTTTTATAGCTTCCGTATAAATCATCTTGTAGAGGTACACGCGCTACTAGAACTCTCTCTCTCTCTCTCTCTCTCTCTCTCTCTCTCTCTCTCTCTCTCTCTCTCTCTCTATAGTATACTCAAATGAATGCATATTCCGTCATCTTAATTTCTTTCTTTGTTCCGTTCCCCAACCTGATTCTAAAAGAAACATGACGTCAGCATATTTCATATTTATCTAAAACTTTGGGTCGGAATCCCTCGGAGGGATTACCGGCATGAAGTGTTGATTCAAGGCGTTCGAAGAAACAGAACATCAGAACAAAGAAATGCTGAAGCAGATGTGATTAAAATTTAAAAGTTCTCAGATTTGTCAATAAAAGGTGCCCCCCCCCACACACACGCGCCAACACTTTCTGTCTGTTCAAGTGTTGGATGTTAGAGATTTGTCAGCATAGAAATCTCCAATAGAAATCCATCGATTTTTGAATGTGTGGCTGACTTAAATGTAAATTTAGATCGTCGATGTTTTTCTCTCTATCGGTTGCTCAACATGTACTTTCTTTCTATCTTTCATAATATTTTTTCCTTCCTTCTGATTTTCATTCTCTTTATCATGTTTGTTCTCTATCTTAGTCGTCTGTCTTTTTGTGTATGTTCATTAACTTCCTTCTTTGTATTTACTTTTATTTCTTTTTTCTGTCTCTTTATTCTTTAATTTTCTGTGTTTTTTTTTTTCTTGAGTGGTTTGCATTTTTTTTTCGTTATATGAATATTTTTGCGTTCTGTTGTTTTTCTGTTAATATATTTGTCTCCCTTCAGGTATATTTTTTATTCTTTAACTCAATAATAAACATAGGGTGTAAATCACGAGGAATGCATCAATTTCATTTGTCAAAATCATTCAGAAAAACATCTATTGTTACGTTTGCAAATCACGAGATTTTAAATTGTTGGAGCAAACAATGAAAAAAATCAAGTTCTTTTGGAAACTTTCGTCTGCTAAAAATTATTCAGAAAAATAAGACTTTTTTTAGCTTACTAAACTTTGTAATTTTATTTATAATTTCTCAGAAAAAATTACATAATAATAAATGAAAATATTATAAAAAAAACAAAAAAAAACAGCTCTTTCTTTACTAATGCCTTCTTTCTGTACCACTTCTTCAGAGATGAGCACATTCTCATTTAAAGTGGGCAGACTTGTTTTAATGGGATAGAAGAGAGCAGACGGGTACAGTTTCGACTCATTTAATCGTGAAAGTTATTTTTCCTCTTTAAGAAAGACTCGACAATTAAGATAATATTGCGTTACAATATATAAAAGGGTATAGTCTGCTTTTACGTAAATTGGGTGGTTGAGAGTAAGCACTAATGATGGCTGAAACCCCCCACGATGATAAGTTTTTACCACAAGCCAAAACTATGTATTGAAGAATAGAATTAAAAGTTGGTGAAAAGTACTTGATCCTATTTATCTTCTAAGAAAAGGGGACAGTGAGTCAGTGAAATTCTCAAGAACGGTAATTTACACGAATCAAGACAGTTTTATTGATTTTATTCAGAAAAAACGTAACGAAAAGAAGAAACAGTTCTGTCAACAACTACTAGAAGTCTAGTTTTATAGCTAATAAAGCCATACAAAGTCTAAACTCGAAATTGCTGTGGGGATGTCATAGAAGTAAGTGAACATCGTGTAGTCGTTCCTTTTTGGTACCATTTATGCTATCATTGCAGACTAGCTGGCTGTAAACACATAACGTGTTTCTGAAGTTTATGTTGCTTTGGTTACAATTGTTTTACTGGGCTTTCTTTTCTATTTTTTTTTCTTTCGAAGTAATTTCGTATTCCAGTCGTGTAGTTAGTACAATTGCATCTGCAAACACGCAAACTTTAGCTCCATCAAGTGTGTGTGTGTGTGTGTGTGTGTGTGTGTGTGTGTGTGTGTGTGTGTGTGTGTGTGTGTGTGTGTGTGTGTGTGTGTGTGTGTGTGTGTGTGTGTGTGTGTGTGTGCAATGGAGACCCAAATATAAATCAAATATATAGCTCGCTCAATGCCACACGAAACATTTCGACACACGTGGATTTGCTTTTTTATGTCGTTTTCATTTCCGGTGGTGCTACACCAAAAAGCAACACGGATTGTTAAAATTGGCTGACCTTTGTTAATTGAATTGAAGACCGCCAGGGGTCTCTGGAAAAAGGCATTGCAAGGTCGCAACACACACACACACACACACACACATACAAGCACGCAAGGCGCAAGGATTATCATATTGAGCAGTTTTTTTTTATTAATCTTTAAATTGTTTCCTTGAGACGAAGAGGGAATTTTTTTTAATTTGATCTTTCTATTTGTTATTAGACGTTCCTTTGACATTTTACTGATGTGGGAACCGATTCGAATTAGTTGTATTTTTAAATTCTTTAACTTAAGACAGAAAGTTTATTTACAATTTCAACATTCACTTCACTCTAATCCATTGAAAATAAGGGATTTCGGTGGACCCTAAAAACTTCGCATCTCAGAAGATAACCGTTCCCGTTAGGTGGGAAGATCTGCCATCGAATCTTGTCTACCGAGTGAGAAACAATAATAAAGAATTGTCATTTAAGCATGAGTTAACCAGTCTCAGACGGGGATGGTAAGATTGATCTTCCTTCCTTGCTTGCAACTCCGAGAAGCAGTTGTCAAGCTGCCTCATAGCCTGGAATGATGCGTTCACGTAACAACTTTCTCTTTTCTCTCTATCTGCCTATTATTCCTTTCGCTACTGATTACAGATCTTTCTCTTCATATCCATGCATCTCGCTTCCTATTCTTACCATCTCTCTCTCTTTCTCTCGCTCGCTTTATCTCTGTGTGTGCCTCTCTTTCTATCTCTCTGAGTGTGTATTCTTGGCTCTCTGTCTTTCTCTCACTTTCTGTCTCTCTCTCATGTATTTCACTCTAATTTCCTCTCTGTTTCTGTCTCTGTCAATCACGTCCTCTTTCGTTTTACTCTCCCTTTCTGTCATTCTATATTCTTTCTTTTTTTACCTAAAGTTCTCTCTCTCTCTCTCTCTCTCTCTCAAACACATGCGACAGAAAAAAATATTTTCGGGATGAATATGACATTGTAATATGTTGGTGAAAGTAGAGGATAGTCGGAAGCTGCGGGCCAATCACGGACTTCGTCAGCTGAGCCGTACTTGTGTGGCGAAGTGGAGCCATAACTTTTCAGAAGGGATCGTTAACTTTGTTGTTTTCGTGGGACACTGGGGCGCCACGGTGCAGCAGGATGCGGTACTGCAGCCAGCGACACGCTTCTCCCCAGGAAAAGTCCATCTACGAACACCTCGTGAGGCTTGCCGGCGCGCGCGTCGCATGAACGTGTGTATGTATGAGAAAGAGAGAGAGAGAGAGTGCTTGGTTGTCGCGTGGAAACGCTGACTGGCAAAGAGGAACCACCAAAGTGACGGAAGGTCGGTAGCTTCGTTTTTCGGAGGCTATTATTTTTTCTTTCGTTCTATGCCCACTCTCCCTCATCTGCCTGTTAGTGAGACAACATGAATTACTCCACCGGAGGAACAACCACCGCAGTTAACAGGGCTCCCAGCAGAGGGTCAAGCGGAGGAAAATGTCATAAAGGAGGTCAAAGTCCCACCTTCGGAGACCAAATAGCGGTAAGTGACATTTTGCTCAAAAGATAGAGTGATAGACAGAGAGACGCATGTAAACAAAGATCAACACCCAAAGAAGCAAATGTGTGGTTTGATAAAAAAAGAGACACGAAGACAGATTGAGTGAGAAATGGAAGAAAGAAAGAACGAAGTAGATAATCTTATATTGGTTTCATTTATATAGTGTTGAAGCCTTAATTTAGCGATAAGATGCCTTGTTTTGATATCCTTCATGAGTTTAGCGCCTTCTCTTTCCTTTCCCAACTGTCCCAACACATCTTGGCTCTTTAATGTTCCCACACTCAACATGGTGGTTACCGGTTACACTGAACTATTGTAAAACCTAAATGTAACAAGCTGCAATCCTCTAACAGTGTCCTATAACAATACAAAGTGTGCAGCAGTGGCATCCGATTGTTGTCCATATCTTCTGCTAGATTCATTGTAGTCAAGTTATGTTATCTTTCTTATCTGTCAAATCTCTTAAAATCCAAAGCTCTTTCATAATTTCCCTACCACAAATATTTGTCTGCGTACTACTTGATATAATCGTGATTATTGAAATGTACTAAGTACCAACTACATCCATAGTTAAGCTGTTGCATAGCATTCAATACCCGGTATTTTTTTTTATGTTCTTTAATTATTGCACAAGATCATTTTAAACATGTTAATGAGTAACAGTCTGCTTCTTAAGCAATTAAATTTACAAACACTGCCACGGAAGCCATATTCAGAAAGTAACTGTACGATGAAATAAGAGCATTACGTTATTTTTTCTATTCTTCAAAGAAGTTTGCAGTTTTTCTTCCCATGCATTTTCTTTGTGAAACAAAAGGTCGAAAACCGGATAACTGCTTCCCTGAGCCGGGCTTAGAGGCAATTTCACCTGAGGCAGGAGGATGAATTCCCCCCCCCCTCCCATGTATATAGCTTTTTATTTCTACTAAGTATTAAAAATAAATAAATAAATAAATAAATAAATGCCTTTGGGAACAAAATAAATTTATTAATTATTAAATAAAAAAGTCACAGAACGCAATAATAGTACAATAGTAGTAGGAACATAAAATTACACATATTAAAAATAAAATCACACCAACCTTAACAAAAGAAAAACAAAATAAGTATTACACACGAGATGAATTACAATATTACAATTTTTCAGTAATTTAGTTTAATAATAGAGACAAAATAATACTAATAATACTTATATAAATAAATACCCAATATAAAATCTTTTTTTTTTTTTTTTAAGTTTTACTTTTCTTGCTTTTAGTGAAGCCAATTCATCAATTATTTTATCAAAATTAATTTGTTTTGTAAATTCCTGTTCGATTGATAAAATTTCCATTTTTGACAATTTTTCCTGAGTAAGTGACTATCTTAAATATGTTTTGATAATTTTTAGTTTACTGGAGTCTCTTTCACCAGAAGCTACAGTAACAGGTAGTGTTAGGACTCTTCTCAATGCAACTTCTAAATTTGGATAGGACTGAACTAAACTATATTCATGAATCGTTTTTAAAAGATCTAAACTTGTAGCTGCTTTAAGGTCTGGAATTAACGTCATCGCCTGATTTTTGAAACTGATTATTTCTGATAATAATTCTACAGAATTTATATCGTTTGGATATTTAAGGAATAAATCACAAGCTGCTTTTTTAAAATTTTCTGTATCCATCGACTGTAATTTTTCACCCGTTAAAAATTCGAAGTCAGACGAAATCCCGTATAGTTTCATATCTCCATGTAAGTTGTGTTATTAAAATATCTCTTACGCCTTTCATTTCTACTATAAATAAATATTTATCATTATAAGGAACTGATTGCGGAGATTTATCATCTCATTTAATAATTTGGCTTCTTTTGTTTTCAAAATCTGTAGAAAATTCCATTTCTGAAGCCAACTTTTCACTCTTAGAAAAAATATTTTCCCATATGGTGTCTTTCATTTGCTGCAAGGAATTGGATAATCCTTCTATTAAACGTGAAGCTTTAAGTATAGTTATCGTTTTTGATTGCAAAGCTTTGTTTATTTTATCAACTTCTTGCAATATTAAATTCCATGTAGATAACGTACATAAGGATTTAAAATTTATTTGTTTCAATATGCTTTTCATTTTTAATTTCAGCGCATTGCAATGATTGCTCATTTTTCAAATCAATTAACATCTTATATACCTGGGGTATTTGTTGGTGCAATTCCTTGATGGCATTTTCTCTTGAGACCCATCGTGTGTCTGTACGACCTTTTAAAGTTGTTTTTAATACAGTCATTAGTTTATCCCATCTAGCCGTCGAAATCACAAAACAAATGTTAGCATTTGAAGAAGCAGCATTTTTACGAACCAAATTAAGGCTGTGAGCCGCACAAGGAATGTAAATAGCTTGTTCATTTTTTTGAGAAATTATAGCGTGTACTCCATTATAAACACCCGCCATGTTCTCCCCATTGTCATATCCTTGACCTCTAACTTTTAGAATATCGAATAGTCCAGCTTTTTTCTAATTTATTGAAAATTTCATAAGCTAAACCGGTACCAGTTTTTTTCTTTTATCGCTATAAAATCTATAAAGCTTTCTTCAATCGTAATAGATCGTTCCTAATGACTACATATCGAATAATTTGGCACATTTGTTCGTGATGCGATACATCAGGTGTACAGTCAAACATCAAGGAAAAGTATTTCGATTCTTTAATTCTAGAAAGAATTTCAGTTCGAACACGGTTCCCTAAGAGTAAAAGAAATTCGTCTTGAATCTTATTAGATAAGTATGAAACAGACCCCTTCTTATCATTAGCAACATGTTCTGCAATGGCCATATTGTATCGGCTTATTCATTCAATCAAGTTTAGAAAAATTCCTGCATTCGGATTATCAATAATTTCTGGCGTACCTCTAAGAGGTAAATTATTCTTTCCACAAAATAAAATTACATCCAAAACAACCCGTAAAATATTTCGCCATCTTTCCTTTTCTGTCTGTATTGCTTTTTGCAACAAATCGTCTATAAAACCACCAGTTTTAAGTTTATTTTCAAAGTATTTCCAATGGAGATACACGTCGCGATGAAATACAGAATTGCGATTTAGATTTTTCCAATCTTTAAATCCTCGGCTTTGATTGCAGATGAAAGAATCCGTTTTACCTCCTTTACCAAATAGGATACATGGAAAACAAAATATCGACATAGATATGTTTGAAAAAATGAGCCAGTTACGATGGACTCGCTCTCCATTGGAACATTTTTTAAAAAACCATTCCTTTGAAAATCTGCTGCCATCCTCTGAAGCAGATTCCCTAAAATCTGCGTCTTCTCCTTGTTTTGGTCCATGTTCCATTAGAACCCATCTGATTTTATCCGTAATAGGCGGCCATGAAGGAGGATCGTTGAAATTAATAGAATTAAATACCTCTTTTTCTTGTTCTGTCGAATTTTCTCGTATTTCAATTTCTTCTTCTTCAACTTCCCTTCCTTTTTCTTGATCTTCAATGGTAGTGTTTTCTTCAAATTCAATCGTCTTTGCTTGAGCCACGACTGGTATTGTCTCGAGTGAACTGCTTGTATTCGAAGTACTCGGTTTTTCTAGCCAATGTTGAAACTGGATTACACTCTGTTGATTTGTTTCTTTTCTCAATTTTCTTCTTTTCCTGTATTCAGCACCATTGGGTTTTCTTGACGCCATTAGTTCATCTGAAAAAGAAAAATTATATATTTGCAATGTGATCGCTTTTGATTACGTTACAAATAAAAATGGAAAATAATATTGCACTCGTAATATAATGTAACATACATCGAAACGTTTTTACAAATTTATATAAGAGAAAACTTACCTTAAGTTTAACGTATTTAAAATAATATCTTCTGCTCGCTGTCATACTGCACAAATAATGCACATTAATGTACAGCGAACATGCCCACACTCGCGTACCATACCGCTTACTAGGGCGATATCATACGAGGAAACGAATGTATCGAGCGAGAGCGTCCGACGCAGATCGTTATTTTCCTTAAAGTATTTGACGAACATTGCAAGATACATTTGGCTTTTTATTATTTTTTTTATTTTGCAAGTTATTAATTTTCATTTTTCACCAATTTGCTGCCCTTTCCCTTTGTTCACTGGAGTTTTCCTCACCCTTGTCCCGGCTCTGCAGTGCTTCCACTGACATTGTTGTTGAATGTGACAATTCTGGGTTTTCTTACCATAAGATACTACCCGTTACTTTGTACAACTATAATTGCAATTGTTGGATGTAAAATGCTCCATTTGTAAAAAAAAAAAAAAAAAAAAAAATTCCTCATTGTTGGCTGACTCAGCTCAACTATAGGTGACGCTATCAGCCAATGGAAATGAAAGGGTATTCCCTCTTCAGTCAAGAAAATACATCAAAAAGTTGTTCAAAAGATTGGCCCAAATTCTTCAACAATCCGATGCGGCAAATATCATCTGTGGTGGGTAGGGGTGGGGATTGTAGTAGTAAGACACTGCATAAAGTGCACAACGTTTGCTAAAGGAAACTTCTCTAAAAGACAAACATCAACTATGGCGAACAACAGCGAAGAATACATTGGTGTAAAAACCTTTGTGACTGGTTTAAAGAGTGTTGAAAGGCTTTGATGTCGAGCCGTAAATCACAATATACTGTTTACAAACTAGATGGAGAATTGTTCTTTATTATCTATCTATCTGTCTATCTATCTATCTATGTATCTCTAGTAAATTATCAAAAAAAAAAACAGTAGAAATTAGAAGACTACAGTTTGATAGCAAACGTCTTAATTATTTATCTTTATATGTTAAGAATTGTACAGTGCTGAGTTTGGAATTGTGTGTAAGATGCACTTCTGTAGGACGCATTGAATGTGTGCATAAGTGGAATATCGAAAGAAAAATCACCACTTGTCCCTGACATATGTCCTATCTATACATGAATATAATATAAACATTCGTGTCTTCGTTTGTTTGAATTAAAACACAACGACATGTTGACAACAGGAGAGTGATTGTCTTTCTCTCGGATAAGCAAATAACCGTAAAAGGTTTATCGCTTTAAGAAAATTTCGATCGAATATCACACAAGGTTTGTCCAATGAAAAACGTCCATTGATCAATGAGTTGGGATATTTACCTCTTCGTGGCAGCAATTTATAAGGAACGGCACGAGTTTGTTTCAATTCTGAACATTAAAGAACATTAAAGAAGGAGCAACTTAAATTAAAATTTAAATTATTTTTGAGATAAAAGGAATTAAATCGGATATTACACCTCCGAATCAAAACATTAGAATAATCAAAGAAAATGCGTTGAATGATTTTCAATTCTAATTTATTGCACGGAAAATAATTATTACCAAATATGAATTGGCATCATCTAAATCTACGTATTTTGTAGATTTAGAGATTAAAAATATAAACTGTTATTTGAAAATATTCGCAGAATAATTAGAATAATTTAACGTGGTTCAAAATATTAGAATAATGCGAAAATAAATGCACAAAAAGCACAGTCAAAGGGAAAGAACATGATAATTAGTACTTTGCTGCATCCCCTCCCCCTTAGCTTTTATGACCGTTCGTAAACAGTTGGGCATATTATTCACTAGCGGTTCAGTCTTTTATTGGTTTATTTTTTTTATCAAAACATGCCCATGTGATCTGCACGCTAGAAACAAGTTCATTTTTGTCTCTTGGAGCAACTTCTTGAAGACATTTCTTCATAATTCCCCACAAATTCTCAAAGGGGTTTAAATCTGGTGAGTTTGGGGACAAAGGAATTAGATTGATTTGCCTTTCTTTGAGCCATCTAGTAGTGGTCTTAGAAGAAAAAGGAAATGACCATCACATAAATCTTCCGATGGAGGTATTATAAAATGCTCAAGAACTCCTTCGTACACTTTGGAATCGACTCTTTCGTACACAATACCCAGTCCACCTGGATCCTCTGCGGCTTACAAGCCCGTACCATGACAAAGGTTGCAAATTTCACCGAACGTTTCAAACATTCTTTATCAAATTCTTCTCGCTTAAGACGCCAAACACGTGTCCCTTAATGACCATGGCATAAAAAAAAACATACTTCCATCTCCAAAAAAGTACCTTTTCCCAATCCCCCTGACCTCCACAATAATCTTTGCTTACACCATCGCACTCCAGCTACCTTTTTCTTGGAGGTCATAAGTGGCTTCGTCTTAGGCACACGTGATTTAAAACTCAATTTTCTTGAATTTTACAATATTCAAGAAATTCACAATTTTCTTGAATCTCCTCTCAGTTCTTGATGTAGTTATCACCTTTCGACCGCTATTGCAACGATTATTTTGAAACCTCCGGCTGTTAGAATACTGCTTGAATACTCTACTCACACTTCCTTGAGAACGTTTCAATTTCTTAGCTATAAACGTTTGAGTTTGGCCTGCTTTGTGTAGAAACTTCTTAGCTTCCGATATATCACTCGTTCGACCCATGTTTAGCAAATGATTAACTGAAATCCACACGCAAACGTGGATTTCAGTTAATCGGTGATTTTCAATTAATCATTTTAAACGTCAGTCCCGCAGCGACTGAAATGTATGCTGTTTCTATGCTCTCCTTAAAACTAGTCTGAAATATTTGCAGTATTCTAATATTCCAAATATTTCAGACTGGTTTTATCATACGATAAAACCAGTCTGAACCAGTCGAATAACACATCGAAAGATGTGTTATCATAGGATGCCTGTGAGGCATCCTATGATAACACATCTTTCGAAGTCGTTTTCTTCTTGATAACCATGCCGTATGGTTATCAAGAAGAAACTCAAATTTAGAAGAAGAAAGGTTGGTCTCCTTTGGAAGAAATTTTAACATGCAGAGTTACCGTAAAAATGGCCCGAAAAATTCGTATGAATCGTTCGATTTGGAAGCCGTAAAGAGAGGATACGAGAACACTAATAGCATTAAAACAGTTGGATACTTTCATTGTTCAACAATCATTGTTGCAAAAGTCAAATCAACAAAGGGTTTTGAAAAATGACAATATTGTATACGTCCAAGGTCTGTTTAGAACGTAACAGACCTTGGAAGAGAGTCCGTCACAATATTTAATGAAAGGCCTGTTGGTTGCCTCATTGCATTCAACTACATCTTGCAATGTCTAGTAGTTTCATGGTTAAACACTCGATAAATTAGTTTCTCCGTTCTTGATGTAATCTTTATAGCCTTACGCTAGTGTTCGCAACTGTGGATTTAAAAGATTGGTAAGTAACAATAAAATTAAGGAAAGAGTTGTTAATAATCATAAAAAGGTAGGTTTCTTAATAGCATGCTTTAGTGATATCATGCACTTTATTGAACCTTTTTGGTTTCTACTCTACTCTACTGTACTTATTTTACTGACTGTCATTTATCAGAGTGGCCTTATAAATGGATCGATTTATCATCAAAGCTAAAATCAGTAGACAAAAGTTTCGTAGCGATTCCAAATTTCGTTAAAATTCGTCAATCGGAGCTGACATTTTATGCGCGTACGGATAGGCAACACTTATTTTTTTTGTATGTTTCCAAATGTCATCCATATTGACATTGATAATATCAATGTCAATATGGATGACATTGATATCTTGATCCTTGATATCCTAAGAAGTTACGCGTGCTTTCTGCTCATCGTTTATATAAATATAAACGATGAGCATATATATATATATATATATATACCACACTACAAAATGTCATGTGACACACTCCCAACACATGACACTGTCCCATCTGTTGACAATGCGTACAGAATATCCTTGAATTTTCATGGAAGAGATGACGAACTGAAGTCTTTAACATCAACCAATAGATTGTGTGTGTGTGCGTGCGTGCGTGTGCGCACGCACGCACGCACGCTCTTTGGAAATCGATATTGTAGAACACTAAACTATACTACGTTATCTTCCAATCAGATTGCTTTTGGTGAGCGCAGAAAATGCTTTTTTCACCGATTTTGTTGACTCAGTGATGATACAGTTTAGATGTTGCAGTGTAATCGAATAGGCGTGCTTTTTTGTAGTATGAATTTTGGCCCACCAGTCGTAGTTCATGAATTGTGATCGATAGGTCCTACTTCAAGTTATAGAGAATTATGCATGTCCTAAGTTGTGTTCATTTTATGTTATCGACACTCTCACCTGCCAACAGGATAATACTCCGTGTCACAAAACAAAGATGATTAGCACGACGTTTTTTTAAAGGGAACAGGATGGAAATATGCTGTAGTTGCCATCAGATGTAAACCTCCAAATTGCATCTCTCGGATGAAGTGGAACCAGAATTAGCAAGACGGTTCTCTGCATTAGCCGAATTCAATACCTATTTATGGGTTGGAGATAAGTTAAGTTCAAAAGTGAATCGGCAACCACAATATGGATGTCACTACTCACGATGCACAGCGGACCTTCGGGTTATGGTCTGGAAATGCTTGGTAAAATCTATGTAGTCACGTGTCATTTCTATTGCATTGATTGGGTCTGGATCGTTTCTGCACGTTTTCTACGACCACTGAAAGGACAGTATCTATTTCCACAAACAGCTTAAATTATTTCTTCTTTTTTTTTACTTTGATTATTCCCTACTGAAAACAAAAGGGAAAATAATCAACCTCAGTGCCAAATTATTTTCGTTATATAAGCCAAACGGCATAAGGGTGAATCATCTACCAAATCACAGGAGATCAAAAAAGGTTTTATACAGAATTTGTAGATTAAGGTCCAAGTTTTACAGGCTTTAAGATGGTGTTATAGTTAAGGAGAACCATTTTCAACTGCAATATCACCATCCCATTATATCTGTGGACCATCAAAATCAAATCTCCTCCTTGGTTGAACGAACAGCGATGCACAAATGTCTATGTAGATTTCGGTAATTTTTACTGCAATCTTAGTAACCGAGAGATGACGAAACGACAGCCTATGATGATTCTAAGCCTCTTTCCATTTCCAGTATCGTACATTACTGCAGTCTTTTTAGCACGCATCTTCTCTGACGTTATACCTTGCTATGCACATCGCTTAACAATGATACATAAAATTCAAGTGAAAAAGTTTTCGTATAGTTTTAATGAAATTCTATGTCCTAATTTAAAGAAGATGGTCATTATCATTCTCCCATCAACTCACTAGTTAGTATTGGGGTCCAATCCTCCACGTGATATCGAATTTTGGTCTACAATGACGTTGTCACCGATGTCTTAGGTCTAATACTAGTTTAGTTGTGAATGGGTTGGGAGAAATTTAATGGCACAGAGACGTGTCATTAAAAAGGTGTGTGTGTGTGTGTGTGTGATGTAGAGAACGTATTTACAGGAATGCATGTTTTGAGTGCTGAAGTAACATCTTATCTAAAACGAAAAAAAAAGAGATAGTACACTTCTTAGTGATTGGATAAAAGATACTACGTCAATAGAACGTCACTTCCGGTAGGTAAAAGAGCAGATTGCAATTTCGCCAATTCATCAATTGTTAAGAAATGTTAAAGCACTGTTGAGAGAACTTTAGCGTCGTTTTGTTATTAGAAATAGCGCAAAATAAGCTTCCCCACCAGGTGGCGCTCATATGTTTCCGATTATAGAATCTGATAGTTGTTATTTGCGAAGAACACATATTAAGTAAGGTGTAAACTAAATTCCAACTGGTAATATTTTTGGTGAAAGACTCATCTTATTTTATTTTACTCAGTTCTATTTTGAAAGCATTCTGATTCATTCCCAAATAGCTCAAAGTATTCATTGGAAAGAAGTTGTTATTTTTAGTGTCTTTTGTTTGTGCTTAATCTAATCGACTGGTCGGTCCAAAAAGAAAAAAAGAGAAGCATGCAACGCTACCGGACATCATCATTATCCCAATAGAAATCTTTGCGTCAGCTCTTTAGGCTGCACTTCCGTTAAGAGAAATGATGTTACCTCTTCTCTCTTTCGGTTTGCTTAGTCTGAAATTACCGAAAGGCGATGGAAGTCTTTGTAACGCGCGCTGGTCCATTCTAGAACATACCACAAGTCTCCATTTGAGGATCGAAGGAAACCCAAACATTGCTGGCGGCGAGTGGTGTGCTTTTCAAAGCTTTTTTTTTGTTGGAGTAAATGTCAAGAGAAATAATATTCTACCTCATTTTGAAATATCGCAAATAAACTGAGAAAAGGATGTGTGTGTGTGTGTGTGTGTGTGTGTGTGTGTGTGTGTGTGTGTGTGTGTGTGTGTGTGTGTGTGTGTGTGTGTGTGTGTGTGTGTGTGTGTGT
Source organism: Typopeltis vanoorti (assembly GCF_054136105.1). Classification (NCBI taxonomy): domain Eukaryota; kingdom Metazoa; phylum Arthropoda; class Arachnida; order Uropygi; family Thelyphonidae; genus Typopeltis; species Typopeltis vanoorti. The sequence continues at coordinate 79,958,140 of NC_143559.1, forward strand.
GTGTGTGTGAGCTGTAGAGAACGTATTTTCAGCAGTGTATGTTTTGAGTGCTGTCGTAACTCTTACGTACGTAAAAGGAAGACAGTAAACAGATGAAGTAAAAATATGTTCAACCATCTGTAGGAGATTTATATATGTGATCGTAATATTGGCGATACTAGGGAAGTTAATTCCGATATTCATAACTTAACGCATCTCTTGGGTGTGTGTTTTCTGGTAGATTTTTCTGTTTTTAGGAAGCTCCAGAGAACTTAAGTAGAAATATTCCCCTTGTATTACGATTGGATTTTCACTCAGACCTTCATAACACAGGGACATTCTTTCTTCCCTCTGCACTATCAAGACATTGAAATCAGGATGATGTAATGGAAAAACGTATACAAGAAGAAACAATTATCAGCAATCCAAAAAACAAGCATCATCTTAGAAATTATTACGGATGAAATCAGAATCGAAAGTGGGAAGCAAAGATATTTAGTCCCTCTGCGATTATTTTTAGTTGGACGTGAAGAAATATTTTTATTTAAAAATCTAGACGTCTGATGATTAACTTGGATACCAGGTGGCGTTGAACACTACCGATACTAATTGATTCTTATTAAAATAGCATTGTCAAAACAAAGACATTTTTAGCATTTTTAGTGAAGAGGAGAGAGAGAGGGAGAGATACAGAGAGAAGAAAAGAATGAGGAAATGACAGGCATATGGAAGAAGACCAAAATAGCAAGTTGTTTAGTAGATGGATAGCAGTAATCAGTAGAAATTCTCTCTCTCTCTCTCTTCCCATCCCCATAAAACGTATGGGTTGTATGTAATCCTCGTTCCCGTTCTGTGTCAGCTAAATCCGACCTACATTACCTCCCGATGTCGAGGCAGGATCAATACCCAACAGATCACAGAGGCACAATAGATGCTCTGTCGGAAATAATGGCCCCAGGAAGATCAGTCTCTGTAGGGATGTCGTGGCAGCATCTCCGACTTTTACATCCCAACTTATCGACCGATCCACCATCCTAAGACTATTTTTATACTTATTTGCATGACTTTCCTCCCCCTACTTCCTTTTTTCCTACCGAATGAGGCACCTAAGAACCCCCGGAGTAAGGTAATCCCAGTTTCATGCATGGGTGGAGTTCCTCACTTTCCCCAAGTATGAAGTCCTCTTCGCATCATGTGAACTCCAGGTCGGAAGTTAAAATTCGGTTCTAACCCTAGAGGTCAGTTTAGAAAAGGTTGCACATAAATCTCTTAACCCTCCCGTCCTCCTTCACTACCATGTTGGAATCTGGTTGTTTTCCTTCCGTTTTGTGCTTCCAGTTGCCATGGTAATACACTAATGTAAATTTCACCTTATTACAAGTGTAATTATACCGCATAATCTAGGTGCAGTGCAGTGAAGGTGCCCTTTCAGGATGCTAGAAGGAGTGTACAAACTAAAAGAGCTATTAATGAGGATCTTAAATCCTAAACGTAATTGAAATGCACCAAACTCAGTGAAGGTAATCCTGACATCTCACCTTTTACACCTTTTATGTATTTTTAAACGTAGTTGACGAATATCCAGGCAATCTAAGGGTATTAAAGTTCAACGAAGCAGACGCTGAATAAGTAACAGCTAACGAGACTTTCCTATACACAGATGGTCCTTCGAACAATAATAAGGGGAAAAAAACGTTTATATAGGTGTATCTGTAAGACTAATAATACATTAGATAAAAGTATATTTTCAAGGTAAACGCAAATACATAGATACAGACACTGTCATCAATCAATAGATGTTTTTGTACGTGCGTGATCTCTGCAAACCATCACGCAAACAAACAAACCTTTGCGATATCCCCCCTTTTCGTATGTGTTACAATTCAATAAACACGTGATATTATTGCGCAAAATGAATTGGAGTCTTACTTATGCAGGCGAGATATGAAAACAATCGAACAACTGACACTTGTACAAAAAAGCATACCAACAAACACAAGCGGACCATAACTAGTTATAGACGGTGGATAAAAGAAAAATAAATTGAATAAAGGCTTAAATATCACTATTATCCTAATAAGAAAAATCAAACTATAGATAAATAGCAACTAAAGTGAATAAGAAGTTAAATATTACTACTAACATTATAATTTTAAAAGAGAGCTAAATGACAGGTGAATAAGAATTTAATTGTCACTGTTACGATTATTATTTTAGTATGTTCCTATTAGCGGGAATACATGTAGACAGATAATTACGCAGTAGGGTAGACAATTCGAAAATATCAATTAGTAAAAGAATTTTATCAGTTTATCTTGCACTAAAGATAAATGCCAACCGAACAAGTAAAGTGAGAGAGGGGAAAGAGAGAATAAAAGTGGAATATCATTACAGATTTGAATACAACAGATGATGAAAAATTAGACTTCTCATCCAATATTATCATTTTGTATTTTATCATCTAGACATATTACATAGTTCTCTGTATCGCAGCCATTTTGTTGTATTTTTCACAGTGGATTTAGTAAGACAATGGAAATAATGCATGCAAATTCCATCCCAACTTTCAATACGGAGTTCCTGTTTATTTGATAAGCATTTTTTTGTTTTCCTCTTGCCCTCTTTATCTTTTTCTTGGCGAATATGTATCAGCGATATTTGCAAGGATTTCGTTGTGGCACCGTCACCACCAGTGGAGAATAAATATTTAGTGAATACATTACCAGCATATTTATCAGAGTGTGTCGGTGTTCAGGGTGAATTAGACACACTGAAATACAGATGATATTATTCTGTGGAGTTTCTATTAGAAACCTGTGACGTCATTGAGAGTTGTGTATTGTAGCAACGTGCCTTAGTGGGACTGTAGCTAAGTTGGGGATCACGTGACACGCACACACACACACACAAAAATTGATACAGATGCCGCGTTTGTGACCTACTTATATTTCCTTTTACGCAGTACAACCCGCTGGACGCGTTAAGTTTTCGTATATATTTCATGTGAAGCTGAAATCTATTCTTCCCTGCCTCGCAAGCATCTACATTTTTACTATCACGTGGTTTGGCAAGGGACGTGTAATGCAATCCTAACGTCAGTGGTTGCCACTCGTTCTGTTTGAACATACGACCCTCTTGTCAGCGCTTTCATTCCTACTTGGTGAGCGACTCGTGTTGCTTTTTTTCAAATCACACTTCTCCACTTTTCTCCTGAGTCTATGGAGAAACAGACATTTCTCCATTGGTGTGTAGCAGCACAGTAAAAAGTATGACCATTGTTTCTTCCAAATGATCTTGAGCGCCATCTACGGTAGTATCTATTTATTCGTATCGGTTCCCCACTTTCTCCTCCTTCCCTATGGGGGGGGGGGGCGGTTGAACCCTCGTAATGAGGGATTAAGTATATGTATTTTATGACTAAGTCAATGTATGTGTGTTCGCTTCCTCCATTTCATTATTTTTTCTCTCTTTCACTCCCTCTGTATTCTTCTGATTTCATCAATTCTTCTCTTTTTCTGTACTCACCTATCTAATTATCTACTCCGTTGATTTATTTCTTTTATCTTTTCTGCTAATATTATCACTCCGCGCTGATCTTTTTTTTTTTTGGTTTTTCCTTCTTGCTGATAAGCAAAGAGTAAAGACAACGCGTATCTTATCACTTAGCACTTATCAGCAACACACATAAACCAGAGTTGATGAACCTGCTAATTAAATCAAAGGGGGAAAAAAAGATCTACGCATGCGCAGACATTCTCAATTTCTTAAATGCAAAACTAATGAACTGTCAATCAGACAAACACGAACCCATTCTAGCTTATCTTGGAAAACTCGGTTCATATCTTCTGTTTAACAAATTATCTGATAGTGATGGGAGTGCTTGTGAGAGAAAGTACAACACCAGTTATTGTCTTAACAAACCCTCAGAAACAATTCCTATTCCTTATAATTGACACACCCATCCCCTCCGCGTATGGAAACTGACACTAAATGAGTGATTTGATAGCGAAACAAACTTCGGAAAGTTCTTTCACCTCCACTAGAGGATCGTAGTTAGGTTCAGAAACGTGTTGAGAAATTGGATCCTATCAATTATAACCGCACGTGCTAACACCCGTTACCCTACGATGTGATTATCGTTTTCTGTAACAAGCCCGCCCGAATTGCGCCTCAAATTACTGCGCGGCAAAGAGACAGAGAATGAGAGATGAAGGCATTGAGGGAAAGTGGGAGGTATTTAACCAAGGAAAGTGGGTCATTCTAGCGTCAGTTAAATCTCGTTGGCATCCCATACACCCTAAAGATGCACTGGGGTTTTCTTTATTCGTAGAAATGATTTTTATATCCACAGAATTATCTGAAGTAATACATGGTTGGCTAAAAACTAAGAAAGAAAACTTGGACGGGGTGTTCGGAAGGTTATATAAGTGCACGTGTTTCATACGACAATGAACAACACTAAAGCTCATTATAATTCAGATTACAATGGGAGATAAGAGACAAAAGAGAGCTTAATGCCATTCTTATAGAACACTGAAAGGGTAGGTACAATCCTCGTCCCCATCCGGGAGTTCTTTCACATCAGATTTAGTGCCTATGAGGTAGTGCCCCCCACCCCCCCCCCCCCCCACCCCCCCCCCCCCCCACCCCCCCCCCCCCCCACCCCCCCCCCCCCCCACCCCCCCCCCCCCCCACCCCCCCCCCCCCCCACCCCCCCCCCCCCCCACCCCCCCCCCCCCCCACCCCCCCCCCCCCCCACCCCCCCCCCCCCCCACCCCCCCCCCCCCCCACCCCCCCCCCCCCCCACCCCCCCCCCCCCCCACCCCCCCCCCCCCCCACCCCCCCCCCCCCCCACCCCCCCCCCCCCCCACCCCCCCCCCCCCCCACCCCCCCCCCCCCCCACCCCCCCCCCCCCCCACCCCCCCCCCCCCCCACCCCCCCCCCCCCCCACCCCCCCCCCCCCCCACCCCCCCCCCCCCCCACCCCCCCCCCCCCCCACCCCCCCCCCCCCCCACCCCCCCCCCCCCCCACCCCCCCCCCCCCCCACCCCCCCCCCCCCCCACCCCCCCCCCCCCCCACCCCCCCCCCCCCCCACCCCCCCCCCCCCAGACAGAACTTCGTGCCGGCTGAGGTGTCGCCAGGTTAAACAAGGTCTCCATTGTCTTCTCCAACGGAGGCCTTGTTTAACCAACAGAACCAGGGCAAACAGCGAAAAGTGAGCTACTGGAAAATCTGAAAACCCACCCCAACTCAACATCACCAGAGGTAAAGATCGGTACTATCAACATAAGAAGCCTGAATGGCAAAGAAATGGAGCTAGCTGAGGAATTATATTAGTACCAGATCGACATAATAGGGGTGACTGAAACAAAAAAGATAAAAACTGGTGAGATCTTTCTGAGCAACAAATACAAAATGTTATATTCAGGAAATTACAATCACGGAAAAGAAGGAGTAGCCACAGTATTCAACGCAAAATACGAGGCTAATCTTCTTGAATGGTAGGCCGTCTCAAGTAGAGTAATGTGGGCAAATATCAGAATGGGGAACTGGACAATGAGACTTATTTCTGCCTATGGTCCCACAGAGGGTTCTACTAAGGTAGAAGTGGAGGAATGTTTTGATGCTGTAGAAAAAGCAACTGACACAATGAAAAAGGAAAAGTTGGTCCTTGTCGGGGATCTAAATAGCAGAGTAGGAAATGATTGTGAGACATACAAAAATATTTTGGGAAAATTTGCAGAAAAGAGCAAAGCTGATAAAAATGGCAAATATCTGTTGGATTTCTGCTCAGGACATGGACTGGTTATTACTAACACCATGTTCCAACATACAACTGTGCACAAATTCACATGGAGAGAAGAGGCATGGAATAAGAAAAGTCTCATTGACTATGATAGTGTTGATAGTGAAGTTTTCTTCCTGGTGCAGGACACCAGAGTGTACAGAGGATTTGAAATTGGAAGTGATCCCTATTTAGTCTTGAGCAAGCAGGATAAAATTGAATTTCATATTGAAAATAATGATGCCATGTAAGAAATTTTTAAAACAAATAAAAGTTGAGCAGCTCTCAGATGTGAACTGTAGACTAAAATACACAAAGATTATTGAAGAAAAAATAAAAGAGTTTGAGAACAGGAACCAAACCTTGGAGATTCAGTGGCAAGCCTTGAAGAAAATCCTGATTGATTCAGCCAGAGACGCATGTGGTGAGGTTATCTGCAAGGATAGAAAAAGAAGTTCTGAAGCCACAGGAAGTTAAAGAGGCAGTGAAGGAAAACAAGAAAGCATATCAAAAGTTCCTGGCAAATCAGTCAGCTTGTGCTCTTAGAAAATACAGAGACAAATGTAAGAAAGCTAAACACTGTTTAAAACAAGCTAAACAAACGTCATCGGAAGACCTTTTTAAGAACATAGAAAATAAATATCAAGAAGGTGGTAAGATATTCTGGAGGTTGTTGAAGAAGTTTACAAATGGAGGCACGAGTGCTGTAAAAGGAGTTATAGATGATAACGATGAACATGAAAAAGGGAGAAAAAGTTATCCTTGAAGTATGGAGTAATTACTTTGAAAAATTGCTAAATGAAACAAGCAGTGATAGCACAGTGGTAAAAAAAAACACTCAACAGGCATACAGTCAGGAATACATATCCATACTTGAAGTAGAAAAAGCTATCAAAGGCTTGAAATGGGGAAAGGCAGCAGGAGTTGATGATATTCGACCAGAAATGCTGAAGTATGGTGGTACAAAAGTCTTGCAGTGGTTGCACTGCATAGTTCAGAAAGCCTGGATAGAGGAACGAATTCCCCGATGATTGGAGTAGAGCTCTAATAACACCCATATATAAAATGGAAAATAAAACAGAATGTGAGAATTACAGAGGTATTTCCCCGCTGAGTGTTCCTGGCAAGATCTATGCAAGTATACTTGAGAAACGCTTGAGAAGGATTGTGGAAGAGAAGCTTGGTGAAGAACAATCTGGATTCAGGCCAGATAGAGGCTGTGGATCAGATCTTCACTTTACAACAAATAGTTGAAAAAGCATGGGAATATAACAAAGATCTGTATTTAAGTTTTGTCGATTTGGAAAAGGCATATGACAAGGTGCCAAGAGAGAAGCTATTCAATATGCTACAGTTATATGATGTCAATGGGGCATTATATCAAGCAATACTTAGTCTTTATTTGAGTTGTAAGTCAGCAGTTTGCATTGAAGGAAGTACAGGAAGATGGTTTAATGTAAAATCTGGTGTGTGACAAGGATGTACATTATCCCCTCTGTTATTAATTATCTATATGGATCATTATGAAGGAAAGTAGTATTAAACCTGATATCAAAATAGCAGGTGTGTTAATCTCAGCTCTTTGCTTTATGCGGATGATATTATACTTCTAAATAAATCCGCTACAAGTCTGCAAGATTCTCTGACTAAATTGAATAGCTGTTGTAATAGATATGGTATGAAGGTCAGCATTAAAAAGACAAAGACATTGAAAATAGGCAGAATCATTGAAAATATCAACTGTGTTGTGAATGGAGAACCTGTGGAACAAGTGAAACATTTCAGCTACTTAGTCACGATTTTAAGTGAAGATGGTAAATTAAATATAGAAATACATAACAGAATCAACAAAGCTGGTAAGGTAGGAAGTCAATTGAATAAATTCATATGGAATAAGAGAGAAATTAGTCGGAATACTTAAATTAGCTGTATACAAGACAGTGTTCAAACCAGTTTTAACTTATGGATCTGAGAGCTGGGTCAGAAGTAAAACACTTGACCAAAGACTAGAAAGCTTAGATATGAGAGTCCTCTGAAAAAGATTAGGGGTGTGAACAGATGGCATCAATGGCAACATCATATTAAAAACGAGGATATTAGGAGAGAGGTTGACATTGTCAGCATCCAGGAATGCGTTAGCAGAGCTAATCTCAGATGGTATGGTCACTTAAACAGAATGGGCGAGGAAAGATTAGCAAAACAAGTGTTCTCTGCCAGGGTGGCAGCAAAACGACCCAGAGGAAGACCAAGATATAGGTGGATTGATAAGGTACAAAGTGCCTTAGACGATAGAAATATAAGATCTGATAATGTTGGAGTGTTGACAAGTAACAGACTGATTTGGAAGAAAATTGTAGATAGGAAGTTAGTAATGATGTAAATTTTTCATGTGGTGCTATCATATCCTGTACACTCCTTGTGGGTACATGACAGGAATTTGATGGTGATGATGATGACGAGATAAAGACTAGTTTTATATTTCCAATAATATTTTAGAAGAAACATTTCATGTTTATTCGGTTAATACATAATTTGCATATAAATATCACATTTTATCAGAATATAAATCGTCCCTTCATCAGTAATTCGCAACGCCTGAAAAGAAACATGCAATAAAATTCAATTGTTAAGGTCAACAATGCGAACAGTAACAATGTACATATTGTAGAAAATGCACTAAGAATGTAAAAAGCGATTACGTTTCAGCAATTGATGATATAATGTTAACGTCACAATGAAACTCTTCTATAAATTCCTTCAAACCGATTACATTTCAAGTTCTCTTTAAGACTGAAGTTTACAAATCAAGATGAATTTCGAGCAGGTGAGGTGAGGAGAGGTGCTTCAAAACGAAAATTCATATCACTTTCATATCTCGGATTAGATCAATTCGATGCCATATTTATGCTTTGTCAAACGCTGTGTGCATGTCTTTTAATTTTTCGACTGGCGTGATGGTGTAATTTGTTTCCATCTTGTCAGGAGATTCACTAATTCTAATAGGGTGACGTCGCAGATGAGCATGCGATGCCACTCGTAGTTCAGTGTATCATGATGAATTGGCCACAACTGCGAATGGCAATGGAAAGTCTCTAAGGATAGCTTTTTGCGTTTTGTTTCAAGGAGAGGATGAGGTGAGGGTAACGACAGTGTGGCGCTCATCCATGCTGCAAATGTGGGTAGAGGAGTCTTGGGATAGAGTAGTAAGTTTAAAAAAGTTAAATAAAGCGTGAATGAATTTTAATCATTTATCGTTTTTTTTTGCGGTCTTCAATAAGCAAACTTATTGTAGACACCATTTTGCACAATAATACTATTTGAATTAGGAACATCATTCCCATTTAGTACACTTTGGGAATTCACTCACACTCAATGAGAATGGTCAGAACGGGAAAGTAAGCGATTCTTCCCCCTCGGTTTCTTACATCTGCGTAAGAAACCGAGAGGAATTAAGCCAATGCCATAATTATAAAACAACCGGAAATAGTGAGGGCTATTTCAGAATTTATTCTTTCAACCGGCGAATAATTTGGTTTAAAAAACCTTGAATGGTTTATATGTCGAGCGTACGTCCGTGTACAATAAATTGCGCAGGCACATGACAGTGATATTTTTCTGGTTCTGACCTTCGGCTTACAAAATTGCTTAACTTACATGTGCATGAAATCAATGCATGACATTATTCAGTATCTGGCTAGTAAACGACGTGCATATAATTTAATACTTATAATAATAATTTTATCTTGCCATGTGATGTAGATAACATCACATCACAAGATAAAAATCTGTTTGAAATATTATCAAAATAATGGACATATTGAATACCCTTCTTTGGTGACTCAATGCAGTAGATTTACTTCCATCGTTAGTCTCCCACCGGCCAATGAAAATCATCTCCCAGACCTTCACAAGCATCCATCCTCCCTAGTATAATTGATCTCGCTTTGCGTGATGGTTTAAGAACGGATGCATGTTATCCTGGGCGAACCAGGTCGGTTATAATGAACTTTCCAAAGCCTGTCTGAAGCAGGTTGAAAAGGAGGAGGGATTTCTAGTGTAACATCATAACAATTGAAGCATTTTTCATATTAGAAAGTCATCCATGGAAGCGTTTAGAATTTAGCCCTCTCTGTCCTTCATTTTAGTAGATAATTGTAGGGAACGTTTCTTAATTCCTAGAATTTATGGAACGAAATTCCTGGTCAAAGGGAGAACGACGAAACTTATTCTGATAAGAAACTGGCGTAGTGCAACGACAAAGAATAAACAAACAAAATACTTAATAATGTGAAACGCAAAATGATGGTAAGTTTTTGTTACTTTTTTGGTTGTTTGTAGGAAAATCAAGAACTGAAATATAAAAGCTTAAGTAGCTCCAGTAGTAAATAAAGATCGAGGATTCACGTTAAAGACAGGAAGTTCAAGGATGATCATTTAATGAAGGTTATTATAACAGGAAAAGCAATATATTACATTATAATGGGCTAATTGAGTGTGAACACTTAAAGGGTGCGGATATATTCTTTGAACGATACAGAAATACATTTCTGATTGCTTGTATATCTCACTTAGAGGTACACAGCGGTTGCCTTTAGAAATACAGACATAAATTCACTTCTCAATTCACGGTGTTTATGCTTTCGTACAAACAAACACATTTTATATATCCAACAAGTCGTCATCAGAGACAGTGAAATTATCCAAATATAGGCTATTCGAGCGCCAGTTTGTCTCTGATGACATAATATATATATATATATATATATATATATATATATATATATATATATATATATATATATATATATATATATATATATATATATATATATACAAGGTGGCCATAAAATAACTTTCCCTCTTTGAAGTCATCTGTAGCTAAAACTAATAAACGGAATGAGACCAAATTTTATATTGAGAACTTTGAAGGCATGGGGAGATACTTTTCCCCGAAAAAAAAAGGTTTTGTGCCAAAAGTCACCGATAGGGGAAAGTTTGGCGCTGGCGGAGTCGAAAACAAGCGGGTAATTACATTAAAGGCAGATAAAATGGAATAATAACATTTCGACAGCGTAAGCAACAGCCGGTTCACTCATTCCATCTGGATATGTGACGCGTTACAATGATAATAAGAATAAGAATAATTAAACAAAAACAACTTGCGAGAGACACAGAAATTAATGTAGTGATTGAACTCATAGGAAATAATGTTTTATTCATCAGAATCGGAGTTCCCTGGACCACATACATGATTTTCAATGTGCTGACCTTTTCTTGTGTACAAAAAATTGCATCCGGTGTGCGACATGCTCTACAGCTGAGCGTAAGGAGTCGGATTGGATGTTCATAACAGCCCATTTTATGTTCTCTTTCAAGACATGCAAGTTGGGAACGCCACCAACATACACAATGGATTTCAAATACCCCCCCACAGCGAAATGTCACATGGAGTGATGTCCGGGGATCGACGCAGCCATGCCATCAGAAAGAACTGACTGATAACCCTCTCATTACTGAAATTCTGGTATAAAAGGCGCTGTACTGAACGTTCAGTGTGTAGCCGTGCTCCATCCCATCCTGCATAAATATTATGAAGTCCAAACATTGTCTTTGCTGCAATGCAGGAATGACAAAATTTTCCAGCATTCGTCGATAAATCTCTCCGTAATAAAGCAGGTTACAGGACGTGTAGGGGTAATTCGCTCCAAAAAAGTATAGTAAACTATTATGAAATGGGCTGCGAAGCCACACCACACGGTTACTTTTGGAGAATGTAGTGGTACTTGCTGGATCGCTTGGAGATGTTCAGTTTCAATTCCTCATCAGTCTTCGAAACATTGGTTTTAAATGGCATCGCATATTCCTTTTGAGGAACAAAAGGCATAGCATATTTATTTATTTTGTAGTTTGTTTCACAAATCGCATTTCAGTGATTTGCAGTTTGTTGAATTCTTTTGGTTAATGGCCATCAATCACAGCTGTAAAGGAATATTCAAATATTCGTTGCACATTAAAGTGGAATTTGTATTTTCCTTGTGGATTCTTCTTGGCTTAAAAAATTCGTAAATAGCACAATGTACAATCGTGCTGCTTATGCGATTCTACTGCCAAGTTCCTGTGAGAATTATACTTTTTAAAAGACAACTGACGTGAAATATTTAGAAGAGAATAAGGTTCTACAGTGTTATCCTCTGGTTCACGTTTTGTCCATTCCGTGCAATAAACAAGGCTTTTGCCTTAATACGCGTTATCGTATTCATTTTTCTAATTTCTTCATTCCGAATTATTTAAATTATTTTTAAAGCATCCTTCGAATTTTGTTAATAATGCCATCTTCGGTAGAAATTAGTGAAGAAAATTAAATACGTTTTAAGAGCCAGTTTTCTTTTTTGAAATAGTTTCGCTTTTGTTCTGTGATGTACACAATAGCGGATTGAAAGTGAATCCCTTTCGTATCCTGTCACTGGTGTCTCAAGTTTCTCTGATTTATTTTTGTCAGTTCTTACATACTTTGGACAGTTTTGATTTTAGGTTTGAAGTCCTTAATTAAACTTTCTTCCAACTCTTTTACACTTTCCTCAGTTCAGTCCACAAGCATCCTATCCAAATCTTTTCCCAGATGTTCAAAAAATTATTTAAAAAAAAACTGAGATTTTTCCCATAGTTTGGCATTTAATTTTGTTTTAAATTAAAAGTTTTAATTGTCCCTCACTATCACTTTTCTATGTCCTTCAAAAATAATCTAAAACTCTTGAAATTTACACTTTGGTCTGCTTTTAAAATTTTCATGCTTTGTAGGAAAGTTTTCTGTTCTTGAGAACTAACAATCCTTCTCTTCTTTTTGTATTCTTCAAAGCTACATAAAATATTTACTAATTATGCTAATTATGTCGTTAGTAAAATATTTCCTAACGACACTACGTTATCCCTCCAAAATCTTCTCGTGATATTTGCTTGAGAGATAAAATTCATTTTTACACTTTTATTCTTTGGTGTTTCAAAGAATGTTGATGAGCCCGTTTTCGTTGTCCGAGTCAGTTTACTGTTAATTATATTAATTATTTTGACCCACTTATTTATTGTTGCTTCTCCTTTGACCATTTTTGACAATTCCTTTATATTTTTGGCCTACTTACCTGAATTGAAATCGTCTATCAAAATGATAGCTCCTTCAAATTCATCAAGAAATTTTTACCGTATTTGTTCAAATTATACATCCTCAGCCTTTCAGATGGCCTAGTGACATAAAATATCCCTTCTCTGTTTATACTAACCGTTTTTAATTGCTAATCCATTAACTCCCAGTCTATAACCTGTCCGCTCGCTCTTTATGTACTAATCGAGCTACTCCAGCATTTACTTTTTCTCTTGTTAATATTCCAACAATCACCCACAAAAACAACAAATTCAACCCCTTATTTAGCGCTTCACATCATTCTATGTTTTGTTTGTTCGTTGTCATTTCTCCTCGTCTTTAGGTGCAAGAAGAATTTCTTTGCCGGATGGAAGGCTACGAACTGCTTACCAATGGCCAACGAACTACATTCAGTCACATAAGCTCAGTGTTGCATGTTTCTATTATTATGGTAATGATTTTAAACTGATTTTTATCTCGCCTATAAATTACTCACCTAAATTTAAAGAGGTAATTTGTTGGCAAGATAATCTTCACAGAATTACCAAATAAATACATAACAGATTTCAAGGTTTATTAACATTGATTATTCGACGATCAAAACGGTAAATATATTAACTTCTCAAAGTAACCCATTTAGTAATTGCAAAGATAGAAATACGAGGATGGTCTGAAACGTTCTCGGCCTCGACCATAGATGGCAACACTATCGGCAAGTGACTTTTTTTCGAAGTTCGTACATCTGTGATAAGCATCCGTGTGAAATTTTAAGCCATTCTATCGAGTAGTTTGTTTTATACAGCTGTCTGAAGCAAAAGTGTTATCTGCATCCCTTGAAATGGATAAAATTGAGTATCGTGCGGTTATGTAAAAGAAGTTTAACGCGAAAAGAAATGCATTCGAGGTTCATAAAAGTTCATGGGCACTCTTCTCCTTCGTTTTCGACAATTAAGAAAAATTAAGAACTGTCGATAATTAAGAAATTTAAAAACATCATTTAAACGTGGCCGTACCAACCTTGAAGGTGATCCACGTGAAGGACGTCCAAATATAGTGTAACAACACCAGAAATCATTGATCAAATGCACGATATGGTATTGGATGACCAGAGAGTCAAAGGGCGTGAAATTTCTGAGACTATAGTCATTTCAAAAGAACGTGTAGGATATATTTTTCATAAATAATTGCAAATGAAAAAACTTTGCGCATGATGGGTAAAATCAGGACAATGCTCCTGAACACAAATGTGATTCGGCAATGAGAAAATTAAGGGATCTACAAACTCAATCCAAATTTATTGCAACTATGAATTGTTGGAATATCCCCCCCCCCCCCCCATTACCTAGATTTGGCTCCTTCTGACTTCTATCTCTTCCCAAAACTAAAACTCTTCCTCGCTGGTCAGCGTTTTTCTTCGAATCAAGAGGTGATTGCAGCAGTAGAGGGGTATTTTTGAGATCTTACTGAGAACCACTACAGGGATGGGATAATGGCGCTGGAGCATCGCTGGAATAAATATATTAGTCTTAAGGGAGATTATGTTGAAAAATTAAAATTTTGAAATTATAAATTCGTTTTTTCATTGTTAGGCCTAGAACGTTTCAGACCACACTCGTAATTGTCAATATTTCTGGTTGATGTAAAACGTATGTTGTTCTCTTACATTTGGACAGACATAAAAAAAACATAAATGGATGTACGTGTCTACGTTTATTTGTTCATTAATAGAAGAAAGAAAACCGAGGGAAAGAATTGCTTACTTTCCAGTTCTGGCCAATCTCACTGAGTTTGGATTCCCAAAGTGTACTAAATGAGAATTATTATTATTATTATTATTATTATTATTATTATTATTATTATTATTATTATTATTATTATTATTATTACGGGCGACTCCAGGGAGTCAGACTCATCGAGGGAGGCCCTAAACATCATGTCCACACAACTATTCGACATTCTCACAGTATCTATCATACCTTGCCTTGAACTCACTCACCGTCATAAAGCACCCACAACAGACTCTGGCAGCTTATTCCACTCATTTACCACTCTAAAAGTAAAGAACCCAACTCTAACACCCCTGCTAACTACACTCTTTCCCAGCCTCCATAGGTGTCCCCTAGTTCTCCCGCCACCAGTCCTGATCTCAAAAATATCCTCTGAATTAATCCTATAGAAACCCTTCAGCAATTTCAATGTCTCAATCATATCTCCCCTTTTCCGCCTATCAACCAATTTCTGCAACCCACAAATCTTCAACCTGTTCTCATATGGTTCATATCATAGATCTGCTATCATCTTAGTCATTCGCCTCTGGATCCTCTCCACCTCCTCCCCATCAAGAAGAAACCTCGGTGACCAAATCTGGTCAGTAGTCGAGATGAGGACTTATTATGGCTGGGTACAGAGGTACAATAACTTGCTTGTCTCTGCTCGTCAAGGTATTTTTCAACAACCAAGTGAGTCGACGAGCTGATTTAGCTACTTTTGCAATGTGCCCCCTAAAATTCATCTCCCTATCCACCAACACTCTCAAGTCCCTGGCCTCATCAATCTCCTGGAGTACAGTTCCACCAATGTGGTATATTGCTGCTAATATTTTCACCCCAAAATGCATAACCTTACATTTTGTCACATTAAATTGACATCCATTCTCCTTAGCCCAGAACTCCAATCTATCCAAGTCGTCCTGCAAGACTGATGTTCTTTATTCAACTGGTATTATTATTCGAAATCACGTGTAAACTCTATTGTGAATTATTTCAGTAATTCAATGTTTAATACCTGATTTTCTTCAAAAAGAAGTAGAAGGGGTATCCTTCTGAATCAAACATCGATTAATATTGTGGAATTGTTTGTAAAAGAGTCTCCGTTAACACCTTCAGCAGAAGGACGACCTTGAGAGTAATCAGTTGTATTATTAGAAATACACCAGGCGTTTGAACTTTATTCACCTGGTTTTCCGAGTGGTTACCGTATCCGCTTTCCAACGAAAACGCCGAAGGTTCGAATCCCGTCTGGGCTTGTATGCTTGTGATTGTCTTTACGTGGTAGATGAAATTCATCGACCGGTGAACCATGTTTAGTCTCTACGAAGTATGCAAAAATAAATAAATAAAGAATGCCAAAAATATATAAAACTGATTAAAATGGGGGAAAAACAACCCTTAGCCCACCTAAAGTACAATCGTGCTGTAAGTTTGCTGAAGACCTTCTGTGGGTGGGGACCACATTAACATATATGTTAATGTGATAATAAGATTAACATATATCTTGATATCTAAAATAAAGTATTTTCTGGCATTTATATTATATTCATAGAAGATAACCTGCGGTCTTTGAAAAAAAAAAGTTGTCTTTTAATGAAAATAATCAGAAACACTCCAGGGAGTTTTATAGGGTTTTAATCGAATATAACATTCCCGTCTCATGCGTAAAGGGAAGAAGTTGCTTTCCTTAAAAAAAACTTTTTACAACGGAATATAGTAAGAACATCCATACAATCTCCTCCTCTCACTGGATTCCTCGTTATTTTTATTAAATGGACGTTTTTCAATTCAGTGATCCCAGCTCTTCCATTGAATACGACAATAATCAAATTCGTCCTTCAAAGTTCGCCTTAAAACTGCTCTGCAATAAAGTAAAGGGATTCGAAGGTGAAACGAGGCAGGATAAATATGATTCTCATTCGTATAATATAAATTGCATTCATATTCCTCCCATGCATATTCCAATAATACTTTTTGTTTGTCCACTAACACAAATGCGTGTCATGATTTTCTGTTTCCATTTCAACAATAAAAAATAATAAATACTAAAAAAATACTAGAAAAAAATAATAATAAAATTAATCACTAAATTATTGCTGGTGTAATGAGATTCAAAAATAACGCATTTTACTGCCATCAGTATTATAACTTATTTAATAAGATCGTTAGCACACCATCCAATAAAAAAAGAACATATCTAAAATCTGTTTTCAGATAAGCATTTTGCATGATTTAATGCACCTATTTCTGTATAAAATCAGGTCAGAATGCACCAGTGAGACGATCGTAACTAAATAAAGTCTCTAATCTGATGTCTCTTCATCTTTAAAGCCAGTGTAATCTGCTTTATTTTTTGTAGAGATTACTGCATTCCCACGGCATGCTAGTTAAAAATCCATGTTCCTAACTCTAACTAGTATTACTGAGTAAATACAACGCGATCCACAATGATTAAATGATGAAACGCTGTGAATCCTCAGAATATCCGAGTTTCCATATAGCTTGCCGATAAAACCACTACCACGTTTCATCTCCTTGCGCACAGTTCAGTGAGATGCGGATCGAGAGTATCCGTCATTAAATGCTTCAGTGAATTGTCGCATAATTCACTGAAGTATTGTTTGTCCAAACTAGTCTTCTTAGACGACTGAGTTTTTGTTCCTGATAGACTGTTTTAAAACCACAGTTCGCCTCTTAGACAAACAGTGATGGTTATTTTTCCACTGATTCAATATCCTGGATATTTCACCTTTGGAGAAACCAGTTAGCTCTGCTGTTTTGCATAGCGTAACACCACGAAACGGGTACCCACATTAAGCCGTTTATCGAAGCTACAAGATCCTTTGTTTTTATCATTTCTGACAACAATATTGAAGATTACTTACCAATAGCATGCGTACATACAGGATGGGCTTAAAGAGGAGATGTCAGAGCCTTGTAGCGAAAAATGTCTTGGACCAAATCCAATCGAACGTGTTGTAAGAACACTCATCAATATGGGGTTATCTTATTTGCAGAAGATAAAAATAGTATAAAATTCTGCCACCTGGGTACATTTAGGGCTATATGCTCGTGGTTGTTTGGGATTACTTGAACAGTGAGATCTGAAAGCGACACCATCAATTTTCGTGTTCGTATAACTTACAGATATGGGCTCAATATGACCTTCTTTCAGATGTTCTAAGAACAGCTTCTGGGAATGTCATTTTCTACAGCGGATAGAAACTCAACAGATCTCAGTCGATTCGTCTCATATTGTGCGTTATTCTGTTTGTCAAAGTTGCTAATTTAGGAACGCGTTTCAGGTCGCCCCACAACGAAAGATCACAGTAGTTGAGACAGTGCCGGATTAAGGGATGGGCTGATCTGGAACGAGCCGAAGGACGCCAAACTAGGGGGAATAAAAACTACAGTTATCTAAACTAAATTAATTATCTTCTTTTTTTGTCAAAGGCCAATGGTTCTTATTTAAAATAGTAGTGACATTGGCGGGAAGGAACTCTTTGAAGAAATTACATCTCTGAACAGTTTACTTCCGGAAAACATCATCGCCGTTAGAAATTTTACAATTTTTAAAATCGAGTAATTTGCAGAATATAGTTCTAAATACGTGGGTCGCATGGAGAATTCTGATGACGATTCCTATAACGGTAGCAACAGCTGAGAGAAGTTTCAGCAAATTGAAACTTATCAAAACATATTTGCAATCGACAATGGGGAGTGAGAGATTAAATTCTTCGGCCTTACTATCTATTGAAAATGCAGTTGTTCAGAAAATAGACATTAGTGAAAGAATAAAAACTTTCGCAGATTTAAAATCAAGAAAAATATATATCTAATTGATTAAATTAAAAAAAGGGTGCAAAATCAATAATTTTTCTTTGCAATCATTTTTATTTGTTTCTATTTTATGGAATATATCTGAGTGAATAAAAATGATAAGTAGAAATAATGAAGTTATGAAATAATTTGAAAAAATGCTTATATTTACAATTAGAAAGTACTTAGGTATAAAAAAAAAAATTAGAGATATCACACCCGTAATCTGCCCGGAGCGCGAAATTATCTTGGTCCAGCGCTGGGTTGATATCAGTCGAACGAGCTGGCTCTCCTGTGAGAAAGGCACGTCTAATGGCTCTGTGTTCTGTGAAGTGTTTTCGTAACATTCTCTGTACCGGCAATCGAATGCGAGATGGTGCTCCATCCTGCATGAGTAAAGCAGAGTCAAGGCATCTCCTTTGTTTCATTGGCGGAACAGCAAAGTTGCGCAGCATCTCTCGATACCGAACAGCAGAGACGGTACAAGTCACTGATCACGTCGGGCGAAATTCTTCAAAAAATTACGGACAGATAATAAATAATGCACTGAGACCACATCCCCACTGTGACTTTCGGTGAGTGTAAAGAGGTATGATGGAACAGGTGAGGTTATTCCCAGCGCAAATGTGGGAAGTGCGTGCGAGTTAACACTACCGTGTTGAGATAAATATACGTCTCGCTTCTCTACAAGATCTTCTCTACAAGGTCCATCAACTAGTTGAGGAATAATCCTTTTTCGCAGCCATCCTGACCTCACTACTAAACATTTGCTATTTTCAAATCGAAAAATCAATTTTCTAAGATTTCTTTATTGTCGTTGGACCTCTTCTACCATTCTTTAAACACCAGAATTCTTGAAGCACGGTATTAGCGTTACCGCCTTCTTGATAGTAAAGCTTGACTAGCAACGCACGTTCCGGTAACGTGAGATCTTCAGTCTTATCAGAGTGACCATAATCCGTTTCGGCTTACCTTATATCCACAGTGAAATTATGCAAATATCAGGCGAATCGAGCGCCAATTGTCCGCTGTTGGCAGAATTTTCTACTTCTTTTTTTTTAAATTAAAAGATGATGTTCAAGAGTGAACTTGCGCCACGTTTGATTGAATTTCGTCCAATATATTTTTATGAGTAGGACTCTGAACACCTCATCTTTAATTATGGTTATCCTGTATTATAAAATCTCTAATACACACACACACACACACACACACACACACACACACACACACACACACACACACACACACACACACACACACACACACACACACACACACACACACACACATATACAGTATATATATATATATATATATATATATCATCGTTACATGGCTCTCCTTTTCCATGGCACTCCTACAAATCTGATGATACCACCAATCCACCATGATTTAGGTCGGCGTCGTGGTCATTTTCCCTCTCGTGGAATCCAGTTCAATACTTCTTTTGTCCATCGTTGATCTTGTTTTCGAGCAATATGCCCAGCCCTTTGCCATTTCAGATGTTTCACTTTTCCTATGATGTCAGGGACTTTGATTTGGTTACTTATCCAGGTGTTTCTTTTGTGATCCAGTCTTGTGATCGCAAGCACACTTCTTTCCATACTGAATTGTGCTGTTCTTGATATTTGAATTTCCTTTGCATTCAGTGTCCATGTTTCACAGCCATATGTCAGTATAGGAAGAATACATTGGTTAACAACTTTTCTCTTCAGGCATTATGGTAATTGGCTTTTGAATATTGAATATAATTTTCCAAGTGCTTTCCAACCAACTATCGTACGTCTTTTAATGTCGTTCATGATATTTTGTTCCATTGATATCTGTTGTACTAAGTATATTAATTTTTTACTTGTTTAATGTCGTCATTATTGATTTTTATTATTTCTTTTTGGAACAGAAATAATCCAGGTCTTTTTCTAGCAATTTGGAGTTCATGAATACGAGTCTGTAATTCATGCGCAGTTGAAATAAAGATAACTATGTCATCTGCAAAGGGGAAATGGCTTAAATATATTCCATTTATCTTCAGACCTTTCCTTTCCCTAAAAACTTGAATATTTCTTCTGGGCACGTTGTGAATAATTTTGGAAGTATTGTGTCACCCTTCTTATACCTCTCTGTATTCCCACAGTAGAGATGTTTCCATTGAAATGAATTGTTGGTATTACATTGGTGTATGCTGATCAGATGGTCCTGACATACGGCTCCGCCACTTGTTGTTTTCGTAATGCTTTAAGTATTGCACAAGGTTTTACTGAATTAAAGTCTTTCTCATAATCAATAAAACCAAAACATAGTGGTAATTGATATTCATTACACCGTTCAATAATCTGCTGTACAACTTGAATATGGTCCATTGTACTAAAGATTGTCATTGTACGAAGAGCGTGTGACTGTTCGTTTGGTTGTGCTAGGTCTAGAGTCGTGCAAAGTCTATGATCTGATTACTCGGGGAATCTTACCACCCTGTGCCTTTATGTTTTAATACCTGCTGTCGTAGGTAGTAACAATCTGGCTTCCGGAGAATGAGTCCATTTTATTTCTGTCGGATTCATCTTGGAAGGTTAGGCCATAAATTCACCACTCTGGCCAAGTGCGAGTTGGTCAATGGCAATATTTCCACAAATGGATCACCCATCCGAAAACCACCGGTCCATGGCTCTTTATTCAATATATTCAGACTGCCTGATATACAATGGGTGATAGTCAGGATTTCCGCGCATCCGCCACCTAGGGAACGCGCTCGGTAGCCCGTGGAAGCCCCGAACTTATATATATATAGACATGGCCTTTGCTGCCGTAAAGATTATCCGCCATGGAACTTCTCTTACGTCCTGTTTTTTTTTTTTTCTTGCTGTAACAAGGGCAAGTAGACAAATTTTCTCTCGAAAACTCAAGTTTAACCTTTCAACTCCAGAAAATCGAAACTCTAGTAATCACAATATATCAGACACTAATATACTGGATTACAGACCACCAGAGGACACCAGTTCTCTGCTTTGTTACCCTCCCCGAATGTCTATGAAAACCATTCATAGCTTTGGGCCAGCTATCTTTGAGAGATAATCGTGGAGTTTGGTTTCCTCATCAGTTTTCGAAAAATTGGTTTTAAGGCATCTGATATTCCTTATTAGGAAAAAAAAAAACCTAATAGTATATTTATTTATTTTGTGGTTTCTTTCAGAAATAATATGTCAGTGATATGAAGTAGGTTGAAATGTTTTGTCGTTCATGGCTTTAAATCACAACTATGAAGGAACGTTCAGATATTCATTGGGCTGTAAAGTGGAAATTTTATTTTCCTGATAGATTCTTATTGGCTTAAAATTTTCCTTCATAGCACGGGGTTCAATCGTGCTGCTAATGCGATTCTACTGCCGATTTCCTGTGAGGTTTATACCTTTTGAACGACAACTGATCTCAAGTACTTAAAACAAAGAAAAAAGGTTCTACAAGCTTATCCTCTTGTCCAGTTGCATATTTTCTTCCATTCTGAGCAATAAACGCGGCTTTTGCCTTACTATGCATTATCGTATTCCTTTTTCGCAGTTCTTCGTTCCGAGTTATTTAAATTATTTAAAAATGCTTCCTTCTGATTTTTTTAATAATACAGTTTTCGGTAGAAATTAAATAACAAAATTCCATACTTTTAAGAGCCAATCTTCTTTTTTGATATAGATTGGCTTTTCTTCTGTTAAGTAAAAAGAGAGCGGATTAAAATTGAATCAATCTGATTTGTTATGGTCAGTTCTTGCATAGCTTCCAAAGGTTTGATTTTTGCTTCGACTCCCTCAATCAAACTTTCCTCCATCGCTCTTTCAATTTGCACTTTCGTCAGTTCACTCCAGAGGCATCCCATCGAAACCTTTTCACTGATGTTTAGAAAAATAAAAAAGAAACACTAACTGATATTCATTCCCAAATATTGAATGTATTAAACTGTTATGCCCCATCAGTTTTCTTGTTCCTGAAAAATAATCTGAAAATTATACTTTCGTATGGTTCTATATCTTTCTTCGTTTGTCGGAAAGTTTTCCGTTATTCTTGAAGAGCAATCCTTCTCTTTTATCCTTACATTCTTCAAGGTTCCATAAACTATTTCCTGATTATGCTTGCTACTACACACCATTATAACTCCAAACTCTTCTCCTGATATCTGCTTGGCTGATAAAATGCAATTTATCACTTTTTTCTCTGGAATTTCAAAGAGTCATGATGAACCCGTTTTCTTTGTCCAAGTCAGTTGACTTTAATTATATATTAATTATTTTTGGCCCACTTATGTATTTCCGCTTCTCTTTTCACCATTTTTGGCAATTTCTTTTCCCTATATTTTTTGTCTGCTTTTACCACTCTGGAATTGAAATCCTCAATCGAAATTTTCGCTAGGAATGCGTCAGGAAATGTTTTCTGTACTTGTTGAAGGAATACAACCTCATTCGATTTGTTTTCTGATAGCCATGGAACATAATATATTCCTTCTCCGTTTCTACTAACCGTCATTAAATGCTAATCGATTATCTCATAGTCTTTAACCTAACCCCTGGACCTTTATGTACTAATCGAGCTACTGCATCTTTTAATTTATCTCTTGTTATTATTCCTGCAAACAACCGCAAAATCAAACAATATCTATCCGTTATTTACTGGTCATGTCGTTGTCTGTTTTGTTTGTTTTTTCTTTATCATTTCTCCAAGCTAGTTTGTTAACGGAGTAAGCATCTTGTTGCTGAACTTCGTTCACTAGATTAGCTAGATAAATTAAGAAATGCAGGAAGTTTGCGTGCAATTAACTAAGAGAGGGAAAGTGAGGGGTTGATTTCTAAAGAGATTCCTATGGCCATAGTCCCATAATTCTTGAACGTTAGACTAGAAACATTTAGTGGTTTCAACTGGGCTGAAAAAAACAGGACTATTACGTGATTCTTTAGACGGAACTAATTCTCCCAGTAAAGATTGTTTCCGGTTCTCACCCAACAAACTATGCGGGTTCGATTCCCAATGACGCAATGGATGTTCGTGACTGTCTCTAGGTGTGAGATGAATTTCATTGGACCATAGGAGATTATCGATCTGCTTACTAATAGCCTACCAGCTGCAATGAGTCACACAAACTCAGTGTTGTATGTTCCTATTATTTTGAAAATGTTCTCAACATGTTTTATCTCGCCTCTACATTAAATTAAATACATAAACATTATGCGCGTTATTTACTGGCAAGATCCCCTTCAAAATTATTAAAATAAATACATAACAATCAAATTTCAAATTTGTTTTAACACTGATTATTCTACGGCTGAAACTATAAATATATTAACTGCTCAAAACAACCCATTTAGTATTTGCGAAGTTTGAAATAATTATCAGTAATAAGGGATGGTACAAAACGATCGTTATTCCCTTCCATTTGGGCAGCCTTACACATATAAATAGATGTACTCGTCTACGTTTATCCGTTCATCAACAGAAGTAAGAAACCGATTGGAAGATTCGCTTACCTTCCAGTTCTGCTCATTCTCATTGAAATTGAGTGAATTCCGAAAATGCATTAAAATGGGAAGGATGTTCGTAATTCAAATAGAATTATGATGCGAAATCGTGTGTAAACTCTTTTATCAATGATTTCGGGAATTCAAGGTTTAAAACTCGAATTTCTTCACGAAGACGTAGAAGGGGGATCCTTCTACGTCAGGCAGCGATTAATATTCGGGAATTAGCTGAAAACAAGTCTCCGTAGCACTGTCCGCAGAGGAAAGACCTTGTTCATTCAGTACTACGTATTTATCTGACTACAGGAAATGGAATTGGCGTTTTAACCTTAGTAACCTTGTTTTCCGAGTGGTTAGCGTATTCTGTTCCCAACGAATACGTCCAAGGTTTGAATTCCGCCGGCGCTTAGATGCTAGTGCCATTCCCTGCCATTCAGACCGAACATTTCATGTTTGGACTCTACGGCAAGGTTTTCCCAACTATGTAAAAATAAAGAAAGAATGCCAAATATATATAAAATTAAAGAAGTGGAAAACAAGCCTTAGTCCAACTAGGATACAAATGTACTATAAGTTTACTACCAGACTTTCGTGGGTAGGAACCACATTAAACAGAGATTGGACAATTATGTTTTATAACATTCGTGATGTTCTAAAAAACGAAAGTTATTTTCTTTGAGAGGTATAAAGACCGTTTCTGTTCTTATATTTTAACAAAATATTGCATTAATGTTTCATGCATTAGTTTTTTGCCGGAGAAAATTTTTATAACTGGAAATAGTAACAACCTGGAGATAGACACCACCCCATTCATTGGCTTCCTTGTTAATTTTTATTAAATGGACGTTTTTTAAATTTTATTTTTTATTAAATTGAGTGGTCCTAGTAGTTCCATTGAATGCGACAATAATCAAATTCATCGCCTTAAGAGTGCTCTGGAATAGCGTAAAGGGAATCGAAGGTGAAACAGCGGGATAAAAATGATTCTCATTCGTCTAAAATGAATAGTATTCATATACATCCCATGCTCCTTCCAATAATATCACAGAAAATCATGAGTGCGTGTCAAGATTGTCTGTTTCCATTTCATTAAGAGATACCGCAAAAAAATAATTTTTAAAATTGATTACTAAATTATCACGGGTGTAATTCGATTCATAAAAGTAACACTGCTTAGTGCCATCTGTTGATGAAATTTAAACTATACATTTTTCTATACCATGAAAAAATTCCGAACACGAAGTTTGCCAACACAATCATTAACTTCATCTGTTGGCGAAATGGTGAAATTTCAAACAAGTGTGCTTATCGAAAACTGCAATACATGATAAATGATTATAACTCATTCAGCCTTTATTTAACATATTAGACTTACTGGTCCATCTCTTATTTCCCAACCACCACTCCTCTACTCTCTTATTCCAGAATGGATGATCTCCATACTGCCGTTTCCCTCGCCATCACCTCACCTTATAACACAACGAAAACCGGACTTCACTTACTTTCACTTTTGCCATTCACAGTTGTGGCGCATTCATCTTCATTCACCGAACTCAGAATGACATCGCAAAATCATCTGCGGTCGTCACCCTAGCAGAACAGGTGAATCTACTGACAAGATGGAAACGAATTACATCGTACAACATCACATCTTGCGATAAATAAGAAGACAAACCACAGAGCGTTTGACAGAGCTTAATCATTGCATTGGATGCATCAAACCCGGCAATAAAAAAAAGTTGCAGCAAAACATCCCGTTTTTCGTTTTGAAACTCCTCGCCTCTCCTCTCCTCGTCGAAATTTATCTTGATTTGTAAAATTCAGTCTCAAAGAGAACTTAAAATGTAATCGCATTGAAGGTATTTATAGAAGAGTGTCATTGTGACGTTACAATGACATCATTACTTGCTGAAACGAATTCCCTTTTTACATTTTGAGCGCATGTTCTAGAATATGTACATTGTTACTATTGCCATTGTTCACTTTAACAATTGAAATTGATCTCGTCTTTCGTTTCAGATGTGAATTGTTGATGTAGCGACGCTTTCCATTCTGATTTTCTCTGATATTAGTTTGAAAAGTAACTAATTGCAATTTATGTCTAAATACTAAATTATACATAACAAAAAACGTTTAATTGCAGTAAAATACAAACCAAATCCTAAAAGAAAGTTAATGAGATTCAGAATCTCATGATACTACTCCGAAACTGAGAATCATACAAAGAAACAATCCATCTTTTTAATAACTCTGAAGTTATTAAACCCTCAGTAATCTTACACACGCACGTAACATTCTACCTTAGACTTCCTCTCATTTCTAATTGAAATACGATCAGTTATATAAAGTACACTATGGATGGTAACAAGGAACGATGTAGTTTAATTCCTAGCTCCTTCATGAATAAAACGATAATCTATAAGGCTAAAGACAGCATGAACTATAACGTAATTCATCCTACATGAATATGGTAGAATCGAGTCATCTTCTCTGCTGCAGTTGCAGAACGACGCAGTTGTACAGCAACTCTCGATACCTAGCAGCAGCAGAGGACACAAATCAAGTGACTGTCGGACAAATACTTCGAAAAATTACGACCGATAATACGCGATGCAGTGAGATCATACTTGAAAGTGATTTTCGGTGAGTGTTAAGGGTTCTGATGGAACATGTGAGTTTATTTGTAGCCAAAATGTTAACAGAATCCTTTTGCTCCATCGTCCTGACCTCACTGCTAAAGATTAGCTATTTTCTAATCTAAAATCATTTTTCTGAGATTTGTATCGTCATTGGACCTTTTCTGCGATTCTTTAAATACCAGAATTCTTGAAGTAGCCATACGTATTACAGCATTCTTGAGAGTAAAGCTTGACTATTTCTGATAAGCTGCTCATCAATTGCTGTTTACAGTAATTGATGAACAGCAATAAGCAGATGGTTGCAGTCAAACTACAAGATAGGACCATAATCAGAGATAGATATGCTATTGCAAAAAAGTTGAAAGATTTTCCTCAATATTATGCGAGGATTATGAATTAAATGAATAAAAAGAAGAAAACTACGAAACAGCTGAAGTACCGCACATTCTACTAGACGAAGCTAGGTGTAGCATCCAAAGCTTTCAAAATGGAAAAGCTGCAGGTGAGGATGGAGTTAAAGCTGAACTTCTAAAAACAGATGGAGAAATAATCTACAAACTCTTAGCAAAACTGTTTACTGTATACCAGAAGAAAAAATTATGTACCAACAACATGGAAGAAGGCTACCCTAATTCTGATACATAAAACAAGGTGAGATAGAAGACTTGACGAACTACCGACCTATCAGTCTACTATCAGCAGGTTACAAAGTGTTTACAAAAGTCTTAGTTCATAGGCTTTGTACAACTCTAGACCTAGCACAACCAAAAGAACAGGCAGGCTTTCGAAGGGGCTTTAGTTCAATGGACCATATTCAAGTTGTACAGCAGATTATTGAACAGCGTAATGAATACCAGTTATCATTATGTCTTGGTTTTATTGACTAGGAGAAAGCCTTTGATTCACTTAAAACTTGTGCAATACTTAAAGCAGTAAAACCAACAAGTGGAGGAGCCACACATCAGAACCACCAAATCAGCATACATCAATGCCACAGCAGCAATTCATTTCAATACAAAATATCTCTACTGTGGAAATACAGAGAGGGTATAAGACAGGGTAGCACAAAATTATCCACAACGTGCCTATAAGAAATATTCAAATTTCTTAATTAAGAAGGGAAAGTCTGAACACAAATGGAAGATATTTAAGCCATTTATTCTTTTCAGATGACAAAGTTTTCTTTACTTTAACTGCACATGAATTACGGACTCGTACCCATGAGCTCCAAATTGCTAGCAAAACAGCTGGCCTAAAGAAGATCCAAATCATGTTCAATAGCTATGTCCAACCAGAAATAATAAAAATCAATAATGAGGAAATGAAACAAGTAGATCATTACATATACTTAGAGCAACATATATCAATGGAACAAAATATCATGGACGAAATTAAAAGGCGCACGATTATTGGGTGGAAAGCATTTGAAATATTACATTGAATATTCAAAAACCAACTACCATTAGGTCTGAAGAGAAAAGTTTTAAACCAGTGTATTCTTCCTATACTGACATATGGCCGTGGAACATGGACACTGAATTCAAAGGAAATTCAAAAATTAAGAACAACAGAATTTAGTATGAAAGAAGCATGCTTGCTATCACTTGCTATCATCTAACATCTTACGAAAAGTGAAACATCTGAAGTGGCAATGGGCTGGGCATATTACTCGAAGACAAGATCAGTGATGGACAAAAGAAGTACTGGACTGCATTCCACGAGCGGAAAAACGACCACCAGGCCGATTTAAATCTTGGTGGATTGATGATATCATCATATTTGCAAGAGTGAAAGTTTTGGAAGTAATCTTAGAAAGGCCTCCATCCAGCAGTGGATTAACATGGCGGATAATCATTAAAATGAAACCGCAGAAATGGCCTTTGCCATTAGAAAAATTATCCGGCTTTCGATTCAAGTTACCGCTAGTGGAACTTCTCTTACGTCTTTTTTTTTCAACTAATTTCGTAGGTTGTCGAGCTGTAACAAGGACAAGTAAGCATATTTTCTCTCGAAAACTCGGCTTTATCCCTACAACTGCAGTAAATCAAATGTACTCACGCAACATCAGACATGATATATAGGATTACAAAACTACCAGATATCATCAGTTCTCTTCCCTGTTGCTCTCCCCGCCAGAATGTCTTCAGAATTTTCCCTTCCCAATCAAGAAATTTGAATATATCTTCTAGACACGCTGTGAATAATGTTGGAGGTATTGTGTCACCCTGTCTTATACCTCTCTGTATTCCCACAGAAGAGATGTTTCCATTGAAATGAATTGTATGACATTGCTGTATGCTGATCAGATGGTCCAGACGTATGACTCCGCCACTTGTTGTTTTCGTAATGCTTTAAGTATTGCACAAGGTTTTACTGAATTAAAGTCTTTCTCATAGTCAATAAAACCAAGACATAGTGGTAATTGATATTCATTACACCGTTCAATATTCTGCCGTACAACTTAGATATGGTTAATTCTACTCGAGCCCCTTCGAAACCTGCCTGTTCGTTTGGTTGTGCAAGGTCTAGAGTTCGCCCAAAGCCTATGAGCTACGATGTTTGTAAACACTTTGTTAACCACCAATAGTAGACCGATAAGTCAGTAGTTCATCAAGTGTTCTTTCTCATCTTTTTAATGTATTCCATGTTGTTGGTACATCAATTTTCGTCAGAAATACAGTAAACAGTTTTGCTAAAAAGTTGGTAGATCATTTCTCCATCTGTTTTTAGAAGTTCAGCTATAACTCCATATCCATCGTTAATGGCCATCAATCACCACTATAAAAAAATATAAAAATGACAACTCTAAAAAACTTTCTTTGCTTAAAAATTTCCTAAAGAGCACGGTGTTCAATCGTGCTGCTAATGCGATTCTACTGCCGATTTTCTGTGAGGTGTTTACTTTTTGAACGACAACTGATCTGACATACTTAAAAGAAACAAAAAGGTTCTACAAACTTATCCTCTTCTTCACTTGCATTTATACTTCCGCTCCGAACTATAAACACAGTTTTCCTTTATGAGGGGTTATTTTCGTATTCCTTTTTAGCATTTCTTCATTCCTAGTTGTTGAATTTTTTGTAACTTCCATCGCATATTGTTAACAATGCCGCGCCTTCGGTGAGAACCAATGATTAGAATTCCATAGGTTTTAAGAGCCAATTTTCTTTGCTGAATTAATTTCGCCTTCCTTCTTCCAAATTCTCATATTCATTATTCGCATTTCACATAGAACTCTTTGTCACTTTTGATTTTGGCTTTGAATCCCTTTAATCAAACTTTCTTCCACCTCTCTTTCAATTTGCACTTTCCTCAGGTCCCTCCAGAAGGATCCCATCGAAACCTTTTCGAGATGTTTAAAAATAAAAATACAATCCTTAACTGAGATTCATTCCCATATTTTTTCATTTAATGTTTTTTAAAATTTAATGTTTTGAAGTGTCTTCACCATCATTTCTCTGTGTTTATGAGAAGTAATCTCCCAATTTTGAAAATTACACTTTCGTCTGGTTCTAACATTTTCTTCCCAAGGAGTAAAGTTTCCTATATTTCTTGCTTTATATTTTGCAAGGTTTTATGAATTATGTCTTGATTATGTTTGCTACTACAAGACATTATTCCTTCAAACTCTTCTTGTAATATTTGCTTGAGTGATAAAATTCAGTTTTTTAACTTTTATTATTTGGAGTTTAAGAATTGTGTTCAGCACGTTTTTCATTGTCTAAATCAGTTGACATTAATTATGTTAATTATTTTTGGACAGCTTATTTACATCTCCTTTGCTTTTCACCATTTCTCGTAATTACACTCCCTTTCATTTTTTGGCTGTTTACGACTCTTGAATTGAAATCTCGTGCGGAAATGATCGCTTGGAATTGTTCACCAGATATTTTCTCTATTCGTTCAAAAAATACATTCTCAGTCTTTACGTTTTCAGATGGCCATACAATGCAAAATATTTCTTCTTCGTTCATACTAACCGTCATTAAATGACGGTTAGTATAAAACTAATCGATAAACTCCTAGTCTTTAAAATGACCCCTCCATCTTCATGTACTAGTCGAGCGACTGCAACGTTTATTTAGTCCCTTCTTAATATTCCTACAAACAACCACAAAAACAAACAACATCAGTTCGTTATTTAGCGGTTCACATCATTGTCAGTATTGTTGTTCTTTTCCATTCCTCCACACCAGTTTGTTAACGTCATAGGATTCCACTTACTGAAGTTCATTCCCTAGTTCATCTAGATAAATCAAGAATGCACTTAACAGAGGAAAATTGGGGGGAGGGGAGAGTTGCTTTCTAAAGACTTCCACGCATGTGTTTTGTGTATGAAAAGACTTCTACGGTCATAGTCCCGTACTTCCCTACTTATTGAGAGTTAGAGTACAAATGTTCGAGTACAAATCCCTCCTGATTTTCAACTGGTCTTATTACAGGCTTAGGAGACTTCTTTATAACCGAACTAGTTCTCCCAGTATACAGCGTTCTCATCCAATAAACTATGCGGGTTCGATTTCCAATGGGGAAATAGAGGTTTGTGACTGTCTTTAGGTGCAAGATGAATTTCATTGCTTAATGGGGGACTATCGATCTGCTTACTAGTGGCCAATCAGCTACGTTGAGTCACAAAGCTCAGTGTTGTATATTTCTATTATTTTGATAATGATTTTAGACGGATTTTATGTCGCCTATAAATTAAATGCCTAAATATGTTCCACGCCATACATAACAGATTTCAAGTTTTTCTTAACACTGATTATTCGACGATTGAAACCAAAAATTTATTAACAGCTCAAAACAACCGATTTAGTTATTGAGGAGATTGAAACCGTCGGCAATAATTCGGGATTGCGAAAAACGTATGTCATTCGCTTCCGTTTTGGACAGCTTTAAACATATAAATATATATATATACCCGTCTACGTTTATTCGTTCATCAACAGAAGTAAGAAACTCAGGGAAAGAATCGCTTACTTTCCAATTCTTCCCATTCTCACTGAGTTTGGATTCCCAAAGTGTTCGAAATGAGAATAATTTTTTCAGGAATTCAAGGTTTAAAACTACGACTTTCTTCATTCCTTCTGCGTCAAGCAGCGATTAATATTCCGGAAATGGCTGAAAAAGAGACTCCGTAGCAACTTCGACAGAGGGAAGTGTGCATTCAGTGGTATGCATCTGACCACGAAAAATATAATTGGCGTTTTAACCTTAATTACCTGATTTTCCGAGTGGTTAGCGTATCCGCTTTTCAACGAACACGTAGAAGGTTCAAATCCATCAGGGGCTTGTGATTATCATCAGATGAGAGGTGAATTTCATCGACAGGATATTCAATGTTTGGTCGCTACAGCTGGGTTTGGAACTAAGTAAAAATAAAGAAAGAACGAATGCTAAAAACATAAAAAATAGATTAAAATTGAGGAAAACAAACCTTAGCCCACCTAAGTTACAAATGTACTATACGTTTACTACCAGCCTTTCTTGAGTGGGAACCACATTAAATAGAAACTGGAGAGTTATAATTAATAATCATGATATCTAAAATAAAGTATATTCTGGCATTTATAATTTCATACAAGATAACCTTCGGTCTTTGAAAAAAAAAAAAGCAGAAACGCTCCACGACGGTTTAGAGGATTTTTAACCGAATATTGCATTTGTATCTCATGCGTAAAAGGAAGAAGTTGTTTTCCTTAAAAAAAAAAATAAATGAATAACTTTTTATGACTGAAAATAGTAAGAACCTCGATATATACGCTCTTTCACTCACTGGATTCTTCGTTATTTTCATTTAATGGACGTTTTTCAATTGAGTGGTCCTAGTGCTTCCATTGGATGTGATAATAATGAAATTCATCATTCAAAGCTCACCTTTAAACTGCGCTGCAATAGGCTAAAGGGTTTCGATTTAGTATATAATAAAATAATATATAAAAAAGTATATAATAATAATAAAATTGATTACTGAATTATCGCTGGTGTAATACGATTGAAAACATCAACAGTTCTTAGTACCATCTGATGTGAAATTGTAAACTATACATTTTTCTATGGAATGGAATGAGATCCTTTCATCCATATGGATGGTAGGGGCGGCTATGCTACCATACTAGGGAAGTGACTATGAGCAAGGTCGTTTCCCGTAGCCTTTCTTGCCGTACTATATCCTATGACTATAGATCCGTGTGTCTTCACGGGTCCTGTTTGTGGGATGAAGAACCCCAGGATAAACTGGGAAAAAAAAACCTACTATTCACGCCCAAGACTGGGTAACTTGGCTATAGCAGATCCTTAAGCAGCTCCTCACGTCGTCGACGGAAATCGAACCTAGGACACTCCTTCCCCAGGTATATGGTTGCGAAGCGCACAGCCACTAGGCTAACGGCGAGGACACATTTTGCTATAACATAAGAAAATTCTAAACACAAAGCGTCCTCAAACATAATCGTTAGGGTTATCTATTGGCCAAATGGTATAATTTCATACAAGAGACTGACTGCAAAAAATGATAAATGATTATAACTTATTCCAGCTTTATTTAGCATTTTCTATAATCATCTGTAAGACTAAAGACATCATAAAAAATAACGTGTTCTTTACGTGCGAAAAAAATCGAAGGTGTCACAATCATTGCAACATAAAAAAAGTGTTTGTATAAACAATATTTAAGGTAACAAACTAGGTTAAACTGAAATACTTTTCTGAAAAGGATAAATAGATTTATGTTTATGCATAAATTACTTCACTCCTAATCACCGAATAAAGATGAAATGTTTCTTTTAAATTATTACTGCAAGTACAAAACTGGTATTGATGTACTACTTGTTATTAATGTATTTGAAACATGTTTAATCAGATCACTCGCACATCATCCAATAACAAAAAGAAAATATACGAAAGAGCCTTCAATTGAATTCTGCGTTAAAATAAGCATATTGCATGAAGGTATGCAAATACACCATTTCTGTATAAAATCAGGTCAGAATGGGCCAGTGAGATGGTCGTAAATAAAAACAAAATTCTCTAATCTGATCTATTCATTCCTTAATGCCAGTTTAGTCTGATTTATTTTTTGTAGAGATCACTGTGTTCCCACCGCATGCCAGTTAACATATGATGTACTTAACTGAGTAAATACAACGCGATACACATTTCTTAATGGTGAAACGCTGTGAATCTACAGAATAACTGAATTTCCGCATAGAATGTCGATATAGGCAGGATCGATCCTTTTCAATCACCCGCTCACATTTTGGTGAGAAATGAGTCAGGAAAAAAGCTTTCGTTAAATGGTTCAATCAGTTGCTGAACAAAACACAAGACGTTTTGTTTGTCCATACAAGTCTTCGTAGACAGATGCGTTCTCTTTCCTGATAGACTGTTTTAAAGCACACTTCGCTTTAAATCCTGGATTTAAAGCGAATATTTATCCTGGATGTTACTCTTATTGAACATCCAGAATATTTTTCATGTCAAGAAACTAGTTAGTTCTGCGGTTTTTCAAATCATATCATCACTAGATGGGCACCCACAATAATCCCTTTATTGAAGTGAATGATCCTTTGTTTTTATAATTTCGATCAACACTATTCACGATTACTGACCAGCATCATTCGTATACAACGGGGTCTTAAAGAAGAGCTGTTCAGAGCTCTGTAACGAAAAATCTATTGGGCAAAATTCAGCCAAACTTGTTTTAAGAACATCGGTTTCTATTTGCAGAAGATTAAAATAGCATGTAGCTCCAAATGCCCCCTGCCACCAACCTGGTTGCAGGAGACATTTGGGGTTATTATTTGGGGTTTTTATATGGGGTTTTTATTTGCATAAGATTAAAAAATAGTATAAAATTCTGCCACCAGAGGACATTTGGAGCCGGTGGTTTGGGATCAACTGCACAATAATAGCTAGAAGAGACATAACCAATCAATTTTCGTGTGTGTGTGTGTGTGTGTGTGTAACTTCCAAATGTGGTTCTATACGTCCTCCACTCAAATGTCCTAAGAACAATATTCTTTGAATGGCAATTTCTACAATCGAACGCAACAGATCTTCATTGATTTGCCTCACATGCTGCGTTATTTTCTTTCAAGGTTGCTAAATCAGAAACATGTCCTTCATACACCACGTGTTTCAGATGGCCCACAAAGGAAAGTAACAGGGGTTGAGATCAGCGAACAAGGTCCTGTGGGAAATGCACAATTAATTACTCTGTGTTCTGTGAAGTGTTTTCGTATCATTCGCTGTACCGGCAATCCAATGTGAGGTGGTGCTCCATCCTGCATGGATATGGTACAGTCAAGGCATCTTCGCTGCTGCAGTTGTGGAGCAACAAAGTTCAGCAGCCTCTCTCGATACCTAACAGCAGAGAGAGAGGGGGAGAGAGAGAGAGAGAGAGAGAGAGAGAGAGTAAACGTCACTAGTCCTGTCGGGCGAAAACGTACGGACCGATAATAAACGATGCAGTGAAACCACACCACACTGTGATTTCGGTGGGTGTAAACCGGTCTGATGGGACACCTGAGGTTTATTCGCAGTCAAAATGTTGCATTTGTGTGATTTAACACTACCGTTCAGATAAAAATGTGCCTCGTCACTCAACAAGATCTTCCACTGCCATTCATCATCCACCTCCATTTGAACTAAAAAAGTCAGGCAAACTGCAGTCGAGTTTCCTCATCATCATCATGAAGCAACATTTGAGTACGAGATATTGTAGGGAAAAATTTCAATATTTGAGGCATGATTTTCCCCACATTTCAGTATGACATGTCCAGTTGCTTTGACATTTATACGTTTATATTTGTTTCTTTTATACTCTATTTCTGCTTCTATTGTTTTAGAATTTAGCCATTTCTGGTAACTGTCCTTTTTTTTGATTTTATTATATTTTCTATTTCTTTTTTCCAGTCTCGTAATCTTTTTCTAATCCTTTTGCGCTTTTTTTCTTTTTTCCTAAGTTTTCTGTTGCTGCTTTTGTGAGGATTTGTTTCAGATTTTCCCATTCATCTTCTGTGTCACTTGATTCATGTGTGATTTCTGTTTTTAAGTTTGTGCATTTTTGATATTGTTGTCTAACCTGGGGATCCTGTAATGAAGAAATTTTGTAACACGGTTGATAATAAGAATTTTCAGTTTTATATATTTTTAGCCACTTTGGTTTAAATCGAATTTTTGCTAACACCATATAATGATCGGAGTTTACTTCAAAGCCTCGATATGCTCTTACGTCTAAAATTAACTTCGCTCATTTAAATTTTGTGATAACTAGTACTCAATTACTGATTTGCATCCTTTGGAAGACCAACTATATTTATGTATTTCCTTATGTTTAAGCACTGAATTTATTATTCTCATACTATAAATGACAAACTCTCGCAGTCTGTGACCATTTTGATTGCATGTATCTTCGCCAAATTTGCCTATGTTTGTTTTGTATTTTTTTTTTGTTTCCTATTCTGGCATTTAAATCTCCTGCTGGTAGTAAATATTCAGTTTTGTTTGTTTTATCGATGGCATTACCCTCTTCTGGTGCATATGCCCCAATTATTGTTATGTGGCCTCTTAATATCTTGAGTCGAAATTAGTCTTTGGTTCAAACAGTTATAAAATACAACATTGTTCTTTAGAGATTTATGTAGCATAATCATTATAACTGCTTTTGCTCTTTCTTCATTTTTTACCCCACTGTAGACTTGTATATAGTGGTTTGTTTCTTTTGTACCCTTTTTTTTATTTGTTTCTGTTTCTATACATATCTTTATGTTAGCACGGTTTACTTGTTTATCACGTTCCTCTTCTTTTTACGAAATGCTTCACACATTCCATGTTGCAATCTACATTGTGTATTCCTTTTTCCAATTTCGTTTATCTTTTACTGAATTGTGGTCTTTTCCCTGATAATCTGTCCGGAGTTTTCTTTGGATGAGAATTGAAAGTGTATTGAATTTCCCCAGCAGATTACTCGCCTGATGCTGGGCAAGTCTAGTGGCAGGGATAACTACCTAACCCCTGTGGAGAGGCAGATCTGGTTATACAAACGGATCTGCCTCTCCTACCTGGTCTTTAACCTGACCCCTTAATCTTCACGTATTATTCGGTTTCAACTTTTACTTTTTCTCTTATGAATATTCCTACATACAACCACAAAAACAACAAAATCGATCCGTTATTTAGTATCTAATATCATTCTCTGTTTCGTTTGTTTGTTCGTTATTCTTTCTCTCCGCACTTTTGTCAACATAAGCTTCGGTTACTGAACTTCGTTCTTCCCTAGTTCGGCTAGATAAATTCAAGAATGCAGATTATTGGCGTGGAATTACTTAAACAGAATTAAAAGTGAGGGTTGCATTCTAAAGACTTCCCTGCATGTCATTTTTTTTAAAAAGAAAGAGACTGCTATATGTTCATAGCCCTGCACTTCTTGAGTCGGAAAAGTTAGATTAGAAACCTCTAGTGGTTTTCAAAACAGCGCTATGAATTTCGTGAGTTCATTACAACCGAACTGGTTCTCCCAGTAGACAGTGTTTCCTGTTCTCACCCAACAAACTATGCGGGTTCAATTGCCAAAGGGGAAATGAATGTTTGTGACTGTCTTTAGGTGCGAGATGAATTTCATTGGATGGGACACTATCGATCTCCTTACTAATGGCCAATCAACTGAATTGAGTCACTAAAGCTCAGTGTTGTATGTTTCTATTATTTTGGTAATGATTTTTAACATGTTTTATCTCGTCTATAAATTAAACGCCTAAATATTATACTCGTCATTTACTGGCAAGAGATAGCCTTCAAAAATTATCAAAATAAATACGTAACAGTCAGTTTTCAAGGATGTTAATACTGATTATTCTACAGCTGAAACTATAAATTTTTTAACTGCTCAAAGCCACCCATTTAGTAATTGCGAAGTTTGAAATAATCGGGATAGGGTAAAACGTATGTTATCCGCTTCCATTTGGGCAGCTTTACACATATAAATAAATTTACTTTTAAGTGTATTCGTTCACAACAGAAGTAAGAAATCGATTAGAAGATTCGCTTACCTTCCAGTTCTGCTCATTCTCATTGAAATTGAGTGAATTCCCAAAATGTATTAAAATGGGAAGGATGTTTCTACTTCAACTGGTATTATTAGGCGAAACGGTGTGTACACTCAATTGTGAATTTTTTCAGGAATTCAAGGTTTACAACTAGAATTCTTTCAAGTGGAAGGGTGGCCCTCTGCATTAAACAACGATTAATAGGAATTGGCTCAAAACGAGTCTCCGTAGCAACTTCGACAAAGCAAAGAGCTTGTGTATTCAGTACTATTCATCTGACTACAAGAAATATAATTGGCGTTTTTGCCTTATTCAACTAGTTTTCCTGGTGGTTCGCATATCCGCTTTCTAACTCACACGCCGAAAATATACATTGTTACTATTTGCATTGTTGACCTTAACAATTGAGTTTGTGAACTTTCTTTTCAGGAGATGGGGAATTACTGATGTAGAGACGATTTCTATTCTGATAATCTTTGTTATTTAAAAAAAAGAACTAAGTGAAATGTATGGATAAATACTAATTTGGACGTAAGAAAACTTATTAATTGCAGTAAATTACAAAACAAATCCTAAATGAAAGTTCAGAGGATTCAAAGTCTCATGAAGCTACTCCAAAACGGAGCATCGCACAATGAAACAATCGCTATTCATTCTTGTCTCTGAAGTTATTAAACCTTCAGTAATCTTGAACAGTAATGCAACACTGAACCTTAGACTTCTCTCATTGCTGATTCAAATATGAATAATTCTAGGCTAAAGACACCACGAACTATAACGTATTCGTCCCGTGCTCTAAAAATCAAAGTATTTGTCTAAACAATATTAAAAGTCTAAACTGAAATACTCTTCAGAAAGCTTTTTAAAGAAAGAAAATAGATTTTATTGATATATTTAAATTACTTCCGTCTCATGAACCGACTAAACATCAGATATTTCTTCTCAAATATTAGTGCAAGTGTCAAACTATTATTTATATAATACTTGTTATTTAATATATTTATTTTACATATTTAATAAGATTAGTCGCACACCATCCAATAACGATAAAAAAGTATGTGAAACACCCTGTTATTGATTTCTGGGTAAAACAGTTTACAGATAAGCTTATTGCATGAAGATATGCAGGTACACCAATTTCTAAATAAGATAGGTCAGAAAGTGGCAGTGAGACGGTTATAAATAAATTAATCCTCTAACCTGATGACTCTTCATTCCTTAAAGCCAGGGTACTCTGCTTTGTTTTTGTAGACACTATTGCATTCCCACGGCATGCTAGTTGACAATCGGCTTTCCTAACCCTAACTAGTATTACTTACTAAACACCAAGCGATTTACAATGCTTAAATGATGAATCGCTGTGAATCGACAGAATATCTGAATTTCCATACAGCTTGCCGATATACCCAGAACCGACCCTTTTCTATTCCATGCGCATAGTTCGGTGAGACATGAGTCGGGAACAGCCTTCATTAAATGCTTCAGTCAACCGCCGCACACAGGAAGTTTTGTTTTTCCATACAAGTCTTATTACACGACGGTTCTCATTCCTAATAGACTGTTTTAGGAGCGCAGTTCGCCTATTAGACCTGCAATGAGAAAAGATTTCCACTGATTAAACCTCCAAGATATTTCACCTTTGCAGAAACCAGTTAGCTCTACTGTCTTGCAAATCATAGCACCGCCAGACTGGCACCCACCATAAGCCCTTTATCGAAACTTAAAAATTCTTTGTTCTTAGCATTTCGATCTACACTATTCACGATCACTGACCAGCTTCATTCGTACATATACGGTGGCCTTAAAGAAGAGATGTCAGAGGCTTGTAGCTAAATAGGTATTGGACGAAATTCAACCAAACTTGTTGTGAGAACACTCTAAAATATGCGGTTTTTATTTGCAGAAGATAGAGAATAGTATTACATTTTGACACCAGGGGACATTTCGCGCTGTAAGCCCGTGGTTTGGGATTAATTAAACAGTAATGGCTAGAAGACACACAGCAAATCAATTTTTATGTGCGTACAAATTACAGATGAAATTCAATATGTCCTCCTTTCAGATGTTCTAAGAACTGCATTCTGGGAACGACATTTTCCACAGCGGCAGGCATCAGATCTCCATTGATTGGCCTCACATGCCGTGTTTTTTTCTGCATTTCAAAGTTACTAAACAAAGATCCCGTCCTTCAAACACTACGCATTTCAGACGGCCCAACAAGGAAAAGTCACAGGAGTTTATATCAGGCAAAACAGGAGCCATGCTGAGGGAAACGCACAATTAATCACTCTCTGTTCTCTGAAGTGTTTTCGTAACATTCGCTGTACCGGCAATACAATGTGAGGTGGTGCTCCATCTTGCATGAAAAAAGTAGAGTCAAAGCATCTCCCTTGTTGCAGTTGCGGAACAACAAAGTTGAACACCATCTCTCAATATCTCACAGCAGACACGGTAAACGTTTTTGGTGCTATCGAGCGAAATCCTTTCAAAAAATTACGGACCGATAATGAACGATGCTCTGAGACCAACACCTGATTGTGACTTTCGGTGAGTGTAAAGCGGTCTGATGGAACTTGTGAGGCTATTTCGCTACCAAAATACGCATATAATCCTTTTTCACCCTCGTCATGCCGACACTACTAAAGATTTGCTATTTTCAAATCGGAAAAACGGCATTAATATTACCGCATTATTCATAGTAAAGCTTGACTAGCACGCTCGTCCCGATAAGGTGAAATCCATAGCAATTCTGTCTTATCAGAATGACGCGGATCCGTTTCGGTCTTCCTTACCAACTCATCAGCAGAAACTATGAAATTATGATAACAGCAGGCGATTAGACTACCAGTTGTTTGCTGGTGCAGAATTTTCTTTATTTTTTTTTTGTTCTGTAAATTAAAACCCCGCGTTCAATAGTGTACTCAGGCCACGTTTGGTTATATTTCGTTGAACACACACCACCCAACCGGCCAAGCCGTATATATACGTCCAGGTTACCATGGATGCGAAGTGCATATTAAAATTGTAATACCATTGATATAACATTGAAACTTATGATGGATACCAAGTGTAGATGAGTGATGTATACCCATATAGTAATTGCGAAGTTTAAAATAATCGTCTATATTTCGAGATTGTGTAAAACTTATGTTATACGCTTCCATGGACAGCATTAAACATATAAATAGATGTACTCTTCTACGTTTAACGTTCAGTAACACAAGTAAGAATCCCATGGGACGATTCGCTTACTTTCTAGTTCTGACCATTCTCATTGAAATTGAGTGAATTCCCAAAGTGTACTAAATGGAAAAGATGTTCCTACTTCAACTGGTATTATTATGCAAACTCGTTTGTAAATTCCATTGTCAATTTTTTTTAGGAATTCAAGGTTTAAAACTCGAATTTCTTTAAAAAGAGGAAAAATTGTATCCCTCTGAGGGTTACAGAAAAATTCATCGAAAGGCGAATTCATCGAAAGGCAATTCGTCGAAAATGCAATTCATCGAAACTCAATTCACAGAAATTTTTAAATTTTCGATAAGGTTAAGATAAAAGTGATCCATTTGGAACAAAAACTTAACCATGCAAACAGCTTCTTGTACCAACAACTTCTACTAAGTCATTTAAGTCAGAGAGTTTTTTTTAATACAGTACATAATTTGGACACTTTTTATTTCTTTGTCGCCCCGAATATAGCTGAACTGAAAAGTGGAAGGGTTCGACATTTTCTTGTAAAAGTTTCAAATAGCGAATCTGAGTAAAATTCATCCCATAATAATTGCTGTATTGAAGTCGCATATTACTACTGGCAACAACAATAATAATGAAGCCCGCATAGTTCAGTCGGTAAAAACGAAGCCGTTTAGTTAGAAAGACCTGGGTAGTTGGAACCCATTTACGCATAATTTTTATCAGTCCTGTTCTGCTAAAGGTAAGTTAGCAGGCATAATATAGATACGGCTGGGCTTTTCTTCCGGAAACAAGAAATCAGTCCCATGAACAGACATGAAACTGTTATCGGACAAGAAAGACAATAAGAAACCATATTGTTCTATAATTTTTCCCTATGAAAGTAGCATTGTAATCTCCTTATTGACGGTTCAGGTTTTGTTCTAAATGGATCAATTTTCTCATAACATTTTCGAAAATTTTAAATTTTCGGTGAACCGTTTTTTCGATGAATTGCATTTGCGACGAATTGTCGTTCGATGAATTGCTTTTTCGATGAATTGCCTTTTCAATGAACTCTCCAGATACCCCCTCTGGGTCAGGCAGAGTTTAATATTCGGGAATTGGCTCAAAAATAGTCTCCGTAGCGACTTCGACAGAGGAAACACCTTGTACATTCAGTATAATCCATCGGACTACAACCACACACAGGAGCGTTTCCTGAGTGTCTATATTTGTTTTCTTATTTGTTCTCTTAGACGATTTTGTTCTTTCCTGATAGACTAATTTAAGTCGACAGTTCCCCTCTTAGACAACAAATAAGAGTTATGTTTCCACTGATTAAACATCCAGGATATTTCACCTTTGGAGACACC
Organism: Typopeltis vanoorti; assembly: GCF_054136105.1. Classification (NCBI taxonomy): domain Eukaryota; kingdom Metazoa; phylum Arthropoda; class Arachnida; order Uropygi; family Thelyphonidae; genus Typopeltis; species Typopeltis vanoorti. The sequence goes on from NC_143559.1 coordinate 80,000,356, forward strand.
AGTTAACTATGCTGTTGCAAATCATAGCAACAAAAGACTGGCACCCACAATAAGCCACAAGGGCTCATTGTGGGTGCCCATCTGGTGGTGCTAAAACTTTATCGAAACCGAAAGATCCTTTGTTCTTACCATTTCGATCTACACTGTTGACGATTACTCATTAGCTGCATTCGTACATACAGGTTGGCCTTAAAAAAAGAGGTGTCAGAGCCCTCTGGCGAAAAATGTATTCTACGAAATTGAACCAAACGTGTTGTGAGAACACTCTGGAACATGAGTTTTTTACTTAAATATAAAGAGCCAATAGGCTTCATGAAATTCTCGGCATGAAACTCTCTGATTCCAATCTTTGAGTTTCTTATTCGGTTTTAAAACAATGTGGGATTAATATCCCCTTAATTTAAATAATGGGTTTTTTATTTGCAGAAGATAGAGAATAGTATAAAATTCTGCCACCAAGTGACATTTGGCGCTATATGCCGTGGTTTGAGATTAACAGTAAAGGTTAGAAGAGACACATCAGATCAGTTTTCGTATAACTTACAGATGGGGTTCAATATGTCCTCCTTTCAGATGTTCTAAGAATTGCATTCTGCGAATGACATCTTCTACAGCGGAACGCAAACAGATCATTGATTTGCCTCACGCGCTGCGTTATTCTGTATTTCAAGGTTACTAAATAAGGATCCTCGTCCTAGCTCACTACTAAAGATTTGCTATTTTCAAATCGTAAAATCATTTTCTGAGATTGTTTTGTAGTCAATGGACCTTCTCTGCTTTCCTTCAAACACCATAATTCTTGAAGCACGGCATTGGGATTACAGCATTGTTAATAGTAAACGACTAGCAACACACATTCTGATAACGTGATACCCATAGCCCTTCAGAGTTATCAGAATGACGGGAATCCGTTTCGGTCTTCCTTTAAACCACCTACTCGTTAGCAGAAACAAAAAAAGTATGGAAATATCAGGCGATTCGAACGACTATTGACCGTTGGTGTGAGAATTTTCTTTTTTTTTTTCTTTCTGTAAATCAAAACCCCATTTGTAACAGTGTACTTACGCCACATTTGGTTGAATTTCGTCCAACACATTTTCCGGTGCAAGACTTTGAAAATCCCATTTTTGATTATGCTCAAACCTGTATATAAAATATCGAATTGCCATTTCTATTTTTCAACCAATTCTGTTTGTTGACGAGCTACAAAAAAGTGCAAGTATGCATGTTTTCTCTACAAAACTCGGGTTTCATCCCCAACTCCAGAACATCGAAAGTAGCACTCATACTCTGTATCAGACATGATATATATAGGATTACAGACCACCAGATGGCATCAATTCTCTTCCCCTTTTGCCTTCCCCGAATGTGTAAGAAAACCATGCATCGTTTGGGGCTAGGTTTGAGAGATAATGGTGGAGTTTGGATTCCTTATCAGTCTTCGAAAAATTGGATTTAAATGGCATCGCCTAATCCTTTTGAGGAACAAAAGGCATTGCATATTTATTTATTTATTTTGTGGTTTCTTTCAGAAATCGTATTTCAGTGGTTTGAAGTTGGTTGGAATGCTTTGTCGTTAATGGTCATCAATCACAACTATAAAGAATCATTCAGATATCCTTTGGACTGTAAAGTGGTAATTTTATTCTCCTAATGGATTCTTTTTGGGTTAACAATTCACAAATAGTACAGTCTACAATTGTTCTACTGATGCGATTCTACTGCCGACTTACTGCGAGGATTATTTTGAACGACAATTGATCAGAAATACTCGAAAGAAAGAAAAAGGTTCGACAAACTTATCCCGTTGTTCACTTGCATGAGTTCTTCCATTCAGCGCAATAAACTCGATTTTTACCTTAGTGTACGTTATCGTATCCCTTTTTAGCATTTTTTCATTCTGAGTTATTTAAATTATTTTTAAAACATCCTTCAGATTTTGGTAACAATGCCCTCTCGTTAAAAGTTAATGAAGAAAATTAAATACTATTTATGAGCTAAATTCTTTTTGAAATGATTTGGCCTTTGTTTTGGGAAGTAAACATTAGCGAATTGAAAGTGAATCCCTTTCATATCCTGTCATTTGTGTCGCCTGATTCATTCTTTTCAGTTCTCAGATTCCTTCGACAGTTTTGATTTTGGCTTTGATTCCCTTAATCACACTTTCCTCCAACTCTCTTTCGCTTTGCACTTTCCTCAGTTAACTGGTCACAAGCATCCTATCCAAATCATTTTCTAAATGTTTATAAAAATTTTGAAAAAACAGATTTTTTTTTCCTATATTTTCGCATTTAACTTTTTAAATATGAAATATTTTAATCTGTTCTTCACCGTCTCTTTTCTGTGTTTCTGAAAATTAATCTAAAATTTCTGAATATTACACTTTCCTCTGTTACTAAACTTTTCTTCCTTTGTTGAAAAGTTTCCTGTTCTTCTTCAAGAACAATCTTTCTCTTCTTTCCTGACATTCTTCAAGGTTTATAAAATATTTTCTAGTTATACTTTGTACATTACATGATTCCTCCAAAGGCTTCTCCTGATATTTGCTTTGGGGATAAAATTCGGTTTTTCACTTTTATTCATTTGGAGTTTCAATTATTCGTGGTGAGCTCGTTTTTACTTTGTCCAAGTCAGTTGCCTCTTGTTATATTAATTAGTTTTAGCCTACTTATTTATATTTGCTTCTCTTTTCACCAGATTTGGCAATTACATTCTCTTACATTTTTTGTCTGCTTAATCCCCTTGAATTTAAATCCTTTATCAAAATGATCGCTTGGAATGTGTAAAGAAATGTTTTCTGTATTTCTTCAAAAACATGCCTCAGCCTTGATATTTTCTGATGGCTTAGTAATATCAAATATTACTTCTCTGTTGTAATTTAATGACCGTTAATACTTACTGACAGTCATTAAATGATAATCGATTAACTCCTAGACTAACCCCTCGATATTTGTGTACTATTCGAGCTACTGTATTTTTTTACTTTTTTTTCTCTTGTTAATATTCCTACAAACAACCACAAAAAAAAAAATCCGTTATTTAGCGGTTCACATCATTTTCTGTTTCTCTTGATTGTTTTCGTTGTAATTTCTCCTCGCCAGTTTGTAAACGGCTTCCGGTTAGTTCAGCTAGATAAATTCAAGAATGGGGAGATTGGCGTCCAATTACCTAACAGGGATAAAGTTGAGGATTGCATTCGAAAGACTTCCATGAGGTCGTTTTGCTACGAAAGAGACTCCTGTGATCGTAGTCTGGTAATTTTTGAAACGGGAAGGTTAGAATAAATATCCTTCCTGATTTCCAACTCGGGTTAGCACAAGCTTTGGAAAGGTCATTGTAACCGAACTAGTGTTCTCCCAGTAAACAGTGTTTCCGGTTCTCTCCTAACGAACTACGCGGGTTCGATTCCCGCGTAGTTCGTTATCATGTGAGATGAATTTCATTTGTCGATAGAAGACTATCGATCTGCTTTCTAATTGTCAGTTCACTGCATTGCATCACAAAAGCTCAGTGTTGTATGAGGGTGTTCAGAAAAGTTCTTGGCCTCGACCATAGATGGCAACAATACCGGCAAGGTAAGATTTATTTCTACGTTCGTACATCTCTCTTAAGCATCCAAGTGAAATTGCAAGTCATTCTATCAAGTCGTTTGCTTTATACAACTGTCGGAAGCAAAAGCGTTGTCTGTATCCCTTGAAATGGATAAATTGAATATCGTGCGGTTATAAAATTATTTGTAAAAGAAGGCTTAATATTAAACGAAATACATTCGAAGTTGATAAACATTTATGAGAACTCTTCTCATTCATTTTCAACAATTAACAAATGGGCTACCGAGTTTAAGCGTGGCCGTACCAGCCTTGAACATGATTGCACGATATGGTATTGGATGACCAGCGAGTCAAAGTGCGTGAAATTGCTGAGACTATAGACATTTCAAAAGAAAGTGTAGGACATATGTTGGTGAAGAATTGCATATGAAAAAGCTTTGCGCAAGATGGGTGCGTACTTGCTCACAGCAGATCAAAAACGTACTCGAATGAAAATCTCTGAACAGTGCTTAGAGCGTTTTAACAAGATTAAAAATGATTTTGTGCGTCAATTTATTACTATGGATGAGACTTAGATTCACTATTACACACCACAATCCAAACAGCAGTCAAAACAGTGGATGGACAGAAGCCGGTTGTTCAGCTCCAAAGAAGACAAAATCGGTTCCATTAGCAGGAAAGGTCATGACATCGGTGTTCTGGGATGCTAAAGAAATTTAGTTTATTAATTATTTTGAAAACTGTAAAACAATAACAGGGGAATATTATCCCGATCTTTTACCCAGACTAGACGAAAAACGTCTTGAGAAAAGACCCGGTTTGCAGAATAAAAAATCATCTTTCATCAGGACAATGCACATGCCCACAAAAGTGTTTTGGCAATGGGAAAATTAAGGGATCTGCTATTAATTTTTGGAACATCTATCCTATTCCCCAGATTTCGCTCCCACTGAATTCTGTCTCTTTCCAAATCTAAACCTCTTCCTCGCTAGTCAGCGTTTTAATTCGAATCAAGAGGTGATTGCAGTTGTAGAGATGGTATTTTGCAGATCTTACTGAGAACCACTACAGGGACGAGCTAATGGCACTGGAGCATCGCTGGAATAAATGTATTAGTCTTAAGGGAGATTAGGTGGAAAAAATAAAATTAATTTTGAAATTATAAATTCGCTTTTTCATTGTTAGGCGAAGAACTTTTCAGACCACCCATGAATATATTATTATTATTATTATTATTATTATTATTATTATTATTATTATTATTACCGTAGAGATAGAGTTTGCCTCTTGAAAAGGTTATCCGCCATTTGCTTTTATGTTCCCACTTCTACAATATCTCGATTACGTCCTCTTTTTTTTCAACTGATTCCGTAGGTTTTCGAACTGTAACAAGGCATATTTTCTCGTGAAAAACTCAGGTTTAACCCCGTAACTCCAGAAAATCAAATGTAGTTCTCACACACACACACTATATCAGTCATGAAATATAGGATTACAGACCACCAGATGGCATCAATTCTCTTCCCTGTTTCCCTCACCGAATATCTATGAAAACCATTCATAGCTTTGGTCCAGCCATCTTTGAGAGAAAATTGTGGTGTTTGGATTCCTCATCAGCCTTCGAAAAATTCGTTTTAAACGGCATCGTGTATTCCTTTTGAGTAAAAAAGGCAATAGCATATTTATTTATTTTGTGATTTCTTTCAGAAATCTCACTTTAGTGATTTGCAGTTTGTTAAAAGTGCTTAATGACCTTAAATCGCGAAGATAAAGCAACATTCAGATATTCATTGGGCTGCAAAGTGGAAATTTTATTTTCCTGTGGGATTCTTCTTTCCATAAAATATTCCTAAATAATTCCAGATTCACAACGAACGCTGTGCATTTAATACTTTCATAAAATCCTATAAAAATAAATATTAAATAAACATGATCCTTTAGCCATCTACCAGCGCAAAGCGGTACTTAATTACCAGTACGAACGTCGCAAGTAGATGGCTGAAGCAGTAGTTCGTTTAAGTGCGCTGTCTAGTGCCTTCTAAGAAGTTAACAACTGAGAAGGCAATTCCGGTTTAGCTCTCCATTTTTCTAATACCAATCACAACTTCCCCGGTGTGTTCCTTTTGTCTTATCGTAAAACTTCTAGAAGTTTGTCTGTGTAATTTATACAGACAAACTACTATGCCGTACTTAGACTTTCATAACCGCAACATCAAAGAAGCAGCAGTAGTGATCCGTTCAAGAGGCAGTCTTAACAAAAACCAAGAGAGGATCGTTGGGCGATCACTCAACACATCGGAGTTCAACTTTGCAGTCAATTACAGAACGCACCTGTATAACAACGACTGCTAACATACACGCTCCGCGCGTTCGGTGTAATTTTGATAATACGTAGCATTCGTTAGTTAGCATGTTCTACCCTGACACTTTAGCTTGTTTCTCTTCTGTTTTAAGCTGTTTTGTTCCTATTTTGTGTGCCCAGACGAAGCCAACAGTGAAGTCGGCGAAATTAGTAACCTATATCCCTGTACCAATGAAAACCCAGTTTCGTATGTTTCTTTGTATAGTTTTCTGTATTTGTTCAGAGAACGCACCCCCGGCGTTAACATTTTCTGATGACCTAGTAATATAGAATATTCCATCTCCATTTATACTATCCGTGATTATCAGCTCATCGATTAACTCCTAGTCTTGAACCTGACCCATGGATATTTATGCCCTAGTCGAGAATTTCTTCAAGAAGAAGTAGGAGTCACACAGCGATTATAATATGGGAATTGGCTCAAAAAAGATTCTCCATAGCAACATTGACAAGAACAGACCTTGCGCTTTCGGTTGTATTAATCTGACTACGGGAAATGTAAATGGCGTTTAAACTTTAACCTGGTTTTCCGGATGGTTCGCGTATCCACTTTTCAACGAGCACGTCGAAGATTCGAATCCCACCGGCGATTGGATGCTGTTGATTACCCTGCTTTAGAGAATAAACATGAAATCTTTGGTCTCTACGTCAACGTTTCCGAACTATGGAAAAATAAAAAATGCCAAATATATATAAAATTGGGGAAAATGGGGAAAACAAACCTTAACCCACCTCAGGTACGAATGTACTGTAAGTCTATTAAGAGTCTTTCGAGGGTGAAACCACATTAAACAGAAATTGGAGACTAATCATTTATAATATTCGTGATGTACTAAAATCTTTTTTTTTTGAAAAACCGAAGGTTATATTTCATGAGAATGAAAATTCCGTTTATATTCTTATAGAGATTTATATTCTAATAAGGTTTTAACAAAATGTTCCTGTCTCATGTCTAAAAGGAAAAGGTTCTTTTCCTTAAAATAATTTTATAACCGGAAATAGTAAGAACCTCGAGATAGAATCTTCACCTCACTCGATTCCTCGTCATTTTTATTAATTGGATGTTTTTCAATTCAGTGATCCCAGCGCTTCCATTCAATGTAACAATCAAATTTGTCATTTAAAAATCACTTCTAAACTGCTCCGGAATAGCAAAAAGGGTTTCGGAAGTGAAACGAGTTGTCAGGATTCTCATTCGTCTAAAATGAAAGGCATTCATAACTTAAATTCCAAACACGAAGTTTGCCAACATAATCATTAGCTCCATCTCTTGGCCAAATGGTGATATTTTACACAAGTTTGCTTATTGAAGACTGAAAAAATAAAAAGAAAAAGAAAAGACAAATGATTATAACTCATTCAGGCTCTATTTAACATTTTAAACTTACTGGTCCATCTCTTATTTCCCAACCACCACTCCTCTACTCTCTTATTCCAGAATGGATGATCTCCATGCTGTCGTTTCCCTCTCCTTCTCCTCACCTTACAACGAAAAGCGGACTTCTCACTTCAACTTTCACTTCGCCATTCACTTTGTGGACCAATCATCTTCATTCACCATACTCAGAATGACATCGCATAATCATTTGCATAATCATCGTCACTCTAGGAGAAGTAGAAGAAGTTGTGAATTGCTCGACAAGATGGAAACGAATCACATCGTAAAACATCACGTCTTGCGATAAATAAGAAGACAACCACAAAGCGCTTGACAGAGCTTAATTACAGACAGAGCACCAATAAAAAAAAGTTCCAGCAGAACATCCAGGTTTTCGCTTGCAACACCTCTCCTCCCCTCTCCTGGTCAAAATTCATCTTGATTTGTAAACTTGAGTCTCAAAGAGAACTTGAAATGAAACCGGATTGAAGGTATTTATAGAAGAGTTTCATTGTGACGTTTCATCACTTGCTGAAACGTAATCGCTTTTCACATTCTGTGTGCATGCTCTAGAATATGCACATTGTTAATATTTGTATTGTTGATCTTAACAATTGAAATTGATCGGATCTTTCTTTTTCAAGAAATGGGAATTACTGATGTAGCGACAATTTCTATTTTTACAATCCTTGTTATTTAGAAATCCATATTCATTCATGACGAAGAAGTTATTAAACTCTCAATAATCTTGCACAGTAATGTAACACGGTACCTTAGATTTCCTCTCACTGATGAACTGAAATATGAATAATTCTATAAAATAAACTCGGCATACCAACAAGGAACGGTATACGTTAATTATTAGATCCTTCCTGAATAAAACGACAATCTATAAGGCTAAAGACATCAAGAAATATAACTTATTCGTCCTCCGTGAGACAAAAATATCTGAATAAACATCAGATATTTCTTCTGAAATATCACTGCAAGCTCAAAACTAGTATTTATATAATAATTGTTATTTATTATATTTATCTTACTTATTTAATAATATCACTCACACGCCATCCAATAACAAAAAGTAAATGTATGAAAGACCATCATATTTATTTCTCGGCAAAAACAGGTTCAGATAAGCATCTTTCGAAATGCCTATAGACTCAGACTCATTAATTTCACGCGCATTGACCCGCCGGTCATCCAATACCATATCGTGCATTGATCAATGATTTCTGGTGTTGTTACACTTTTGGGACGTCCTTCAAGTGAATCATCGTCAAGGCTAGTACGGCCAAGTTTAAACTCGGCAGCCCATAATTGTCGAAAACGAAGGAGAAGAGTACCCATAAACTTTTATGAACTTCTAAATTGGGATGCGAATAACCTCACATATTCTATCCGACCCCTTTACACTCGCCGAAAGTCACAGTTGGGTGTGGCTTCACTGCATCGTGCATTATCGGTCCGATGAATTTTTCGATGAAACGCTATGAATCTACAGATATTCTGTAGATTCATAGCGTTTCATCATTTAAACATGGTGAATCGCGTGGTCTTTACGCAGTAGTACTAGTTAGAGTTAGGAACATCGATTGTTAACTGACATTCCGTGCGAATGCAGTAATTACTACAACATATAAAGAGGACAGCTTTAAGGAATGAAGAGACATCAGATCAGTGGATCAATTTATTTACGACCGACTCACTCCTTCTGGCCTGAATTTATACAGAAATTGGTGTATCTGCATATTTTCATGCAATATGCTTATCTGAACCTGTTTTTGCCGAGAAATAAATATGATGGTCTTTCATACATTTACTTTTTTTTATTGGATGGCGTGCGAGTGATGTTATTAAATAAGTAAGATAAATATTCTAAATAACAATTATTATATAAATACTAGTTTTGAGCTTGCAGTGATATTTCAGAAGAAATATCTGATGTTTATTCAGATATTTTTGTCTCACGGAGGACGAATAAGTTATATTTCTTGATGTCTTTAACCTTATAGATTGTCGTTTTATTCAGGAAGGATCTAATAATTAACGTATACCGTTCCTTGTTGGTATGCCGAGTTTATTTTATAGAATTTTTCATATTTCAGTTCATCAGTGAGAGGAAATCTAAGGTACCGTATTACATTACTGTGCAAGATTATTGAGAGTTTAATAACTTCTTCGTCATGAATGAATATGGATTTCGAAATAACAAGAATTGTAAAAATAGAAATCGTCGCTACATCAGTAATTCCCATTTCTTGAAAAAGAATGATCCGATCAATTTCAATTGTTAAGATCAACAATACAAATATTAACAATGTGCATATTCTAGAGCATGCACACAGAATGTGAAAAGCGATCACATTTCAGCAAGTGATGAAACGTCACAATGAAACTCTTGTATAAATACCTTCAATCCGGTTTCATTTCAAGTTCTCTTTGAGACTCAAGTTTACAAATCAAGATGAATTTTGACCAGGAGAGGCGAGGAGAGGTGTTGCAAGCGAAAACCTGGATGTTCTGCTGGAACTTTTTTTTATTGGTGCTCTGTCTATAATTAAGCTCTGTCAAGCGCTTTGTGGTTGTCTTCTTATTTATCGCAAGACGTGATGTTTTACGATGTGATTCGTTTCCATCTTGTCGAGCAATTCACAACTTCTTCTACTTCTCCTAGAGTGACGATGATTATGCAAATGATTATGCGATGTCATTCTGAGTATGGTGAATGAAGATGATTGGTCCACAATGTGAATGGCAAAGTGAAAGTTGAAGTGACAAGTCCGCTTTTCGTTGTAAGGTGAGGAGAAGTAGAGGGAAACGACAGCATGGAGATCATCCATTCTGGAATAAGCGAGTAGAGGTGTGGTGGTTGGGAAATAAGAGATGGACCAGTAAGTTTAAAATGAAAATATAACCTTCATGAAATATAACCTCATGAACCTTCGGTTTTTCAAAAAAAAAAAGATTTTAGTACATCACGAATATTATAAATGATTAGTCTCCAATTTCTGTTTAATGTGGTTTCACCCTCGAAAGCCTCTTAACAGACTTACAGTACATTCGTACCTGAGGTGGGTTAAGGTTTGTTTTCCCCATTTTCCCCAATTTTATATATATTTGGCATTCTTTATTTTTCCATAGTTCGGAAACGGTGACGTAGAGACCAAAGATTTCATGTTTATTCTCTAAAGCAGGGTAATCAACAGCATCCAATCGGCGGTGGGATTCGAATCTTCGTCGTGCTCGTTGAAAAGTGGATACGCGAACCATCCGGAAAACCAGGTTAATAAAGTTTAAACGCCATTTACATTTCCCGTAGTCAGATTAATACAACCGAAAGCGCAAGGTCTGTTCTATGTCAATGTTGCTATGGAGACTCTTTTTTGAGCCATTTCCCGTATTATAATTCGTTTGTGACTCCTACTTCTTCTTGAAGAATTTCTCGGCTAGTGCATAAATATCCAGGGGTCGGGTTAATCGATGAGCTGATAATCACGGATAGTATAAATGGAGATGGAATATTCTATATTACTAGGTCATCAGAAAATGTTAACGCCGGGGGTGCGTTCTCTGAACAAATACAGAAAACTATACAAAGAAACATACGAAACTGGGTTTTCATTGGTACAGGGATATAGGTTACTAATTTCGCCGACTTCACTGTTGGCTTCGTCTGGGCACACAAAATAGGAACAAAACAGCTTAAAACAGAAGAGAAACAAGCTAAAGTGTCAGGGTAGAACATGCTAACTAACGAATGCTACGTATTATCAAAATTACACCGAACGCGCGGAGCGTGTATGTTAGCAGTCGTTGTTATACAGGTGCGTTCTGTAATTGACTGCAAAGTTGAACTCCGATGTGTTGAGTGATCGCCCAACGATCCTCTCTTGGTTTTTGTTAAGACTGCCTCTTGAACGGATCACTACTGCTGCTTCTTTGATGTTGCGGTTATGAAAGTCTAAGTACGGCATAGTAGTTTGTCTGTATAAATTACACAGACAAACTTCTAGAAGTTTTACGATAAGACAAAAGGAACACACCGGGGAAGTTGTGATTGGTATTAGAAAAATGGAGAGCTAAACCGGAATTGCCTTCTCAGTTGTTAACTTCTTAGAAGGCACTAGACAGCGCACTTAAACGAACTACTGCTTCAGCCATCTACTTGCGACGTTCGTACTGGTAATTAAGTACCGCTTTGCGCTGGTAGATGGCTAAAGGATCATGTTTATTTAATATTTATTTTTATAGGATTTTATGAAAGTATTAAATGCACAGCGTTCGTTGTGAATCTGGAATTATTTAGGAATATTTTATGGAAAGAAGAATCCCACAGGAAAATAAAATTTCCACTTTGCAGCCCAATGAATATCTGAATGTTGCTTTATCTTCGCGATTTAAGGTCATTAAGCACTTTTAACAAACTGCAAATCACTAAAGTGAGATTTCTGAAAGAAATCACAAAATAAATAAATATGCTATTGCCTTTTTTACTCAAAAGGAATACACGATGCCGTTTAAAACGAATTTTTCGAAGGCTGATGAGGAATCCAAACACCACAATTTTCTCTCAAAGATGGCTGGACCAAAGCTATGAATGGTTTTCATAGATATTCGGTGAGGGAAACAGGGAAGAGAATTGATGCCATCTGGTGGTCTGTAATCCTATATTTCATGACTGATATAGTGTGTGTGTGTGAGAACTACATTTGATTTTCTGGAGTTACGGGGTTAAACCTGAGTTTTTCACGAGAAAATATGCCTTGTTACAGTTCGAAAACCTACGGAATCAGTTGAAAAAAAAGAGGACGTAATCGAGATATTGTAGAAGTGGGAACATAAAAGCAAATGGCGGATAACCTTTTCAAGAGGCAAACTCTATCTCTACGGTAATAATAATAATAATAATAATAATAATAATAATAATAATAATAATAATATATTCATGGGTGGTCTGAAAAGTTCTTCGCCTAACAATGAAAAAGCGAATTTATAATTTCAAAATTAATTTTATTTTTTCCACCTAATCTCCCTTAAGACTAATACATTTATTCCAGCGATGCTCCAGTGCCATTAGCTCGTCCCTGTAGTGGTTCTCAGTAAGATCTGCAAAATACCATCTCTACAACTGCAATCACCTCTTGATTCGAATTAAAACGCTGACTAGCGAGGAAGAGGTTTAGATTTGGAAAGAGACAGAATTCAGAGGGATCAAAATCTGAGGAATAGGATAGATGTTCCAAAAATTAATAGCAGATCCCTTAATTTTCCCATTGCCAAAACACTTTTGTGGGCATGTGCATTGTCCTGATGAAAGATGATTTTTTATTCTGCAAACCGGGTCTTTTCTCAAGACGTTTTTCGTCTAGTCTGGGTAAAAGATCGGGATAATATTCCCCTGTTATTGATTTACAGTTTACAATATAATTAATAAACTAAATTTCTTTAGCATCCCAAAACAACGATGCCATGACCTTTCCTGCTAATGGAACCAAGTTTGTCTTCTTTGGAGCTGAAGAACCGGCTTCTGTCCATCCACTGTTTTGACTGCTGTTTGGATTCAAAATTTTACTTAATATCATGTTGGATGTCCTCTAGCCAGAATTATAGCACGCATGCGGTTTGGCATAGATTCCGCAAGGTATTGGATTGCATCAACGTGGACAGCATACCAGACATTCACCAGACAATCCTTTAACTGGCTCAGATTTCAAGGAAGAGAACGTTGCTTCCGGAAGTGTAGGTCATCAATGCAGGGCTTTGTGGTGGCCAGGGAAATGAGGGAAAATCGCTTCTTCAATGAAGCAGCCTTCACCTTCTGGATAAAAATTTAACATTACGGGATGGGTTTGATCAGCAACAATGTTCGGAAAATACTTGGAGGACACCCATCCTTCTAGCAATATCAGAGAACCTGTTCCGTACTAGCATAATATGCCCCGCACCATGACACCACTTCCAGAACCTAGTGTTGTGTCTCTAAAGCTGGATTCACTGTTTCATAGGGCTGCCGCCAATCTCTCCACGTGACTTTTTTTTTTCTAGTCTAGGAGTGTCCAGTCACGATGTTCCTGACACCACTGTAGACGACCTTCACGCTTTTTCACAGAAATAAATGATTTCTGTATGGGCATTGAACTGCCAATCATGTTCAATTCCCTGCGCATACTGTAGTGAAGGATGAGTTAGGAACGACCTTCATTAAATGCTTCGGCCAATGGCCGCACACAAGAAGTTCTGTTTGTCCGTACAAGCCATCTCAGATGACGGCGATCTCGTTCCTGACAGACTGTTTTAAGACTAGAGTTACACCTCTTAGACAAGTAATGTGGGTGATTTTTCCACTGATTAAACACAATGGAAATCTCACGTTTTGAGAAGCCAGCGAGCTCTGCTGTTTTTAAAACCGTGGATGCAGCCGAAAGCGTATCCTCAATAAGCCCTTTATCGAACTCAGAAATATTTTTCGTTTTTTTTTCCTTGTGATCAATATTATTGACGTTTACTGTGTGTACAGCATCATTCTTAAATAATTGCATACAATACTTAATAAAGCATATGATGTGAACAAGTATATTGCATATAAGTTGCAGAAGTCACTTTTACGCACATCTGCATAAAGGTTTCTAGTTCAGCACTTGGTATGTGTAGGTTCGATATATTTAACTCTTTTTGTGTATGTATGATAAAATTATCACACAATGCTTAAAAAGCATCACTTGTTTTCTTGCCTATCTTGTCTCTTCTAGTTTTTCCTTCCATGTTCGATGAGAACTTGTGTATCTGTTTAGCCCTGTGTGATGGAGTTTACTTCCCCAAGGCTAAACCGCTAATTGATTTTATGTCTCCACTAGAACTTCTTTTAGATTCTTTCTTTACCGGTTCCTTAGTTAGTGGAACTCTAACTGAGATAAATAGTTTATTCATTTTTATAAACCACAAACTCGGGTTTAATAGCACATATCCAGAATATCGACAGTATTACTCACACTATATTTCAGAACTATAGGTTGCGTGGCCACGAGATAGTAGCGGTTGCCTTTCTCGGTCCCCTCTCCTCCCCGAATCCCCATGAAAATCATTCATAGCTTTGGGCCAGCTATCTTTGAGAGATAATGGTGGAGTTTGAATTCCTCATCAGTCTTCGAAAAATTAGTTATTTTTAAATGGCATTGCATACTCTTGTGAAGAATAGAAGGCTTTAGCGTATTTATTTATTTTGTACTTTGTTCCAGAAATCATTTTCCTGGGATTTACAGTTGGTGCAAACGTTTTCTCATTAAGGTCACAATTATAAACAAACAGTGGGAAATTCTTCGGGTTGTAACCTGACAAATTTCTAACCCTAGTGGTTTCTTTTTTTCCGTAATAAATTCCTAACAAGCGAGATGTGCAACGGTCCTACTGATGCGATTCTATACTGCCAATTCATTCTAAGACTTTTACTTTTTTTGAATGAAAAAATATTTAAGGGAAAGAAAAAGGTTCTACATTCGTGTCCTGTAGTGCACTTGCATGTATTCTTCCGCTCCGAACTATAAACACAGTCATCGCCTTAATTTGCGTTATTCTCGTATTCCTTTTTAGCATTTCTTCATTCCGAATTATTTAAATTATCTTAAAGGCATCCTACAGAATTTGCTAAAAATGTCCCATCATTTGTGAAAACCAATGATGAGAATTCCACACGGTTCGAAATTCAGTTTTCTTTTTGGAATGGTTTGGCTTTTCCTGTGTGAAGTAAAAAAAAAAAAAATAGCGGATTGAAAGTGAATCCTTTTCTTATCCTGTCGCTATTGTTACAAATTTCTATAAATTACTAATTTTACTTCTTACAAGGCTTGGACAGTTACCATGGAGGCTTTGATTCCTTAGCACTTTCCACAGTTCAATGCATAGCATCCTACTGATTCCATTATTTTTATTTAAAAAAAAAAACAAAACAAGAAAGATAGAAAGAAAGAAAAGACATTCAGATTCTTTTCCATACTTTGGCCCTTCTCTTCCTGCGACTTCCATAATCTGGAAGTTCTGCGCTGTCTTTCATCATCTTTCCTTTTTCTTTGTTTCTGAATATTCTGATAATGATACTTTCTGTCTATAAAGAGAAATTCTTTCTTTGTCAGAATGTTTTCTCTGTTCTCCTTGTATAACTTTGATGAGCAATCCTTCTCTCCTTTCTTCATGTTCTACAAAGGCGAGATGAAACGTTTTTTTATTTATTTATTTTTATTTTTAAATTATCTTCCCTACTACAACGATTCCCCCAAAGTCTTCCCGAGATTTTTGCTTGACTGTTAAATCTGCGTTTCTCACTTTTTCCTTCCAGCTTGTAAGAATGCTACTCCGCCTTTCGTTTTGACGTTAATTATTTTCAATTATTTTTGTCAAAAATATTTATTTATGCTTCTCTACAAGTGAATGTCATGCTTTTCTGTTTCTATAGCAATAAAATACACTAAAAAATAAATAAATAAAAATAATTTCATTAATTATCGTTTGTTCGTATAATACAATACAAAAAAGTAAAAGTTTGATAGCGTCATCTGTTGTTGAAACGATAAGCTATACTGTTTTTCTATATCGTAAGAAAATTCCAAACACGTAGCGTGTGCAAACCTAATCCTCAACGCCATCTAGTGGGCAAATCGAATAAGTATAGACGTTCGTCACTAACATTGAACCTAAGCATTCACTAACATTGAACTTAAACATCATACAAACCAACGATCCATCTTCGTTGATAACACTCGAGTTATTAAACACTCACCTATCATACAAACTAATGTAACACGGTAGCTTGGATGTTATCTCGGTGCTGACTGAAATCTGAATATTCCTATAAAATAAACTCTGGATACCAACGTAGAAGGATATAGATTAAAAGGCTTAGCTACTGAATCTGTAAAACTGGAAATCTACAAGAATGAAATAAAAATATGATGAAATATTATATATTAGTTATACGTAAATTTAAAAAAAATCGAAGACATCATAATCGTTGAATGTAAAAATAAAGAAATAAATAAAGCAAAATAAAAGATTTTGTGTGAACAATGTTTAACGTAAAAATCACATTAAATTGAAATACCCTTCTGAATAAATTAGATGTAAAAATATGATTACATTATTAATTTACTTCACTTATATTTATAAAAGTAAAAGATTTTATCTAAAATCATATTGATAATATAACTATACTTTTGATTTATTAATTATTCTTAAAAATAATAAAGATATTTTGTAAATTTAGAAAAATAATTCGTACACCATTTATTTATAAATATAAAATCCCTTAAATTCTTTTATAATATATAATCTAGTGACTGAAGTTATCACATTACAGTATATGTTTTGTGATTATGTGAGTAATAGAATGATGATAATTAACAACAAACGTCGTTCCTGATTTTAACTAGCATTATGGAGTAAAAACAATGTCATCCATGTTGTATGTTGTATTTGAGATGAATCGCTGTGAATTTGCAGAATATCCGTGATCTTCTTGCACCATTTTTGATGGATGAAGACCAAATCTAGTATAGCAATCATATCTTGATCTGATTGGGAATTTTTAAACATTTTCGATGATTTGGCGAAAACATTGTAATCGATGTACACTGCCATAGTATGTGAAGAATCTTTTGTGTTGTATGTTCCGCCAACTACCCTGATTTATGCATTCTTTCTTTCCTAGTTGAGTGTACTATAATGCACACGAGACTAGTAAAGTTGAAATTAAATTTGGTCAAGTAGTGTCCGTGTGAATGATTATATTCTGGACATTAACGTTTGCCATGTTACTCTTGATGTCATTTAATAGGAATGAATTTGAAAAGTTGCAATCAAGAAAAAAAAAATTAATTATAAATCATTTATTGTCTAAATCAGCCATGAAATGTAGAGATCATGATGTGATTACTTATTTTTAAGATTCAAATAAAAATAAATTTAACTTCAGACAAGCACGTTAGCACATCAATTATGTACTAGCATTTACATAATTTATTATATAAATGCTAGTACATAATTGATGTGCTAGGTTATGTAATAATTTACATAATTTATTATGTAAATAATTTATTTATTACGAATTATCCCAAACCTAAGAAGGCTTCCTCTCTCTCTTGCCACATAGATTCCATCCCCTAACATAGAGTATGTGTGTGTGTTAACGGGACTGGTTCCGGTTTAGGAACGAAATCCCTTTATCCTCTTATGAGACCAGCTCACTCACGTTTGATTAACAAGCCCCGATAAAGGGTCATCGCTTCATAAATATGATCGAACTCAGGTCTCTCCTCAGCTGCTACAAAGGTTCCTAATACGAGTTAGGTTAAAAAAAAAAAAAAACTTCTGAATATTCTTGTCTCAGAACAAATACTGCGTAAAATGTACAAAATGATGACCTTAACTTCTTGTCCAAAAGTTTCAGGTTTCAACCTTACTTTATCGTGCACCTAACATTCAGAAGGCTTATATCATTGCCAATTTCCAGACAATTTTCATTAGTTAAAAGCCGTAGCAACAGAATCATTGCACTCTCTACTATTAACCACTGGTAATGAAATCGTTAAGCAAGTGGTAATTATCTTACAACAGTATGCTGATCAACATACGCTGAATGACCTAACATTGAACTATTCTTCGAATATTGTGGAACCGGACATGGGAAATACAACTTTCTTGACATTATCACTAGAAAACGAACAGGAACAAAGGTGCTTTAGTTATGGAGGACTTCGAGTTCTTCCTCATTATGTACTGCTTTGAGGGGAAGTGTGCTTTATTCGGTGTATGCCTGTTTCCAAGAGGAAACAATTCCAACTATTCGCGAACTGTTGCGCATTCAGCCATTGTGAAAGGAACCTCCTGCAATTGGCATCATCGCTTGCAGACACGCGCCATTAAGGAAACTAGGTCGAATGTATTCAACTCGAGTAAGGAACTAACTCGCCATAACGAGATCTTCAAGGGGAACAATAAAACGCGCGTGACTTAAGTTCGATGCAGTTTGTTAAAAGCTGGTTGCTATGGATGAAGTTAACTAAGCTTAGGTTAAAGTCTATATGTGACATGACCACTCTTGTTGGCGTGTATTTTATTTTATTAGTTCTTTTATTTTTATTTTTTTTTTCATTTTTTCACTAAAACAAGCCCTTTAACTTTTTTTTTGGTTTTAACAAGACGTCGAATATCTTTGATTTTCTGTTCACAGGAAGCGTTGTGGTTAGTAGTGCCATCTAGTAGCAATAGCAAGCACTACACCTATTTTTCTGCAAATATATTTAATAATATCTGAGTACTTTAGGGTAGAAAATGAAAATAGACATGAAACACGTTTCTGTAAGTAGGTTTCATTTTCAATTTTATTTATGAGATGAGAGAATAATTTCATTTTTCAATGTAAAAAATGGCAAGGAAAAAATATAAAAACAGAAAATATCTTCCGAAGGTAGGATCAACAGTTATATAGCAAAATTATAAATAATATTATATAATAATTTACTGGTTGTTTTGATAGATATATATACCATAGATATTCATGAAAAAAATCAATTTCAATTTTTTTTGAGGGTTTTGTAGTTTTATAACTAATTTTGTTACTAAATCCAGCTCGGTAAAAAACGTTTTAATTATTCCCTATTCCCGATTGGGATATATTAGTAAAGTTAAAAGAGACTTTTTATATAAAGAGCGATGTGTAAAGGTATAAGGATGATAAAAAATGCTGCGCGTTTCAGGCTTCACCAAACATCCATTAGAGACTTGGATGTTTTCTTTCATCTCTGCTCTTTGTGACCAGAAACGGAAATGTCATCCGCCCTCGGGTCAAAGTTGAGGGGCAAAAAAGACTCCAAATTGCTAGTTACGTGCCCTTGGGATTTTTCTTTGCTTTTTTCCCTTGTAGCTAGGGAAATGGACAATGGCCATTCGTCTGTTTCTTGATAAATCGACAGAAAACAGGTTTAACCTCGAAAAGCAAAAAAAAAAAAAAAAAACTTCACTTTTAGAAGAAGTAAAAGAGATGGAAATTGATATTGAATAGTTTAGCAATTGGAAAAAAAACAGTATTTAATGGCATATTAAGTTTATATTTGTATTTAATGGGATATTAAATGATATATATATATATATATATATATATATATATATATATATAATATATATATATATATATAATATTTCTATTAGAAATAATGGTGTAACTTATATTTTATTTAAAACGTATTAATTAATCTGTAAGTTACGCAAAATTCATCTAATTTTTTCAAAATATATTATACACCTTTATGTATTTATTATCGTTAGTTTTAATTAATGTCCGAGAAATTTTCATCATGAACTTGAGCTTCAGTTGGTTCATATCGTAATTTGTTGCAATTGCAATGTTGTTTATTGATCTAACGTTTACCAGTCGGTTTATCACTACGTTTTTAATCTTACTTTGATAATATGATTTATATGGAAAGAAAATTATCCTATTCGCACACTTTTTAACTAATAACATACTTTACTGATCGTGTAGATAAAAAGCTGTTACATAGTTCGAGAATAACTTAATTTTCAGGAATTCGGATTTTTAAGACCTTCTTCCATAACAAATATCTATTATATAGACTTTCTATTCTCCAAGTTATCTCCTCCCTACTAAAAAAAAAAAAAAATAATAATTCTTTTGAATTGAGACTTGATTTGTCTTCATGAAATTCTCAATGCATTGGGATTATTACAATGGGAGTTGGATTTTTCAAACTTGGCCGATAGATGGAGCCATCAACACCGGCGCTCGAAAATACGAACACCTGCTGGTCGGGTAAAGATTTCAAACGGGAAAATTCCCGAGCTCACTCCAATCGTGTGACATCCTTCCTATCAGCCGTGCGTCGTATGGTGTCTCGTTTGACAAGCAAAGTAATCCAGCAAGGATACAAGCGGCTGGAGATGACCGAGCAGTATCCAAGCTTCAATGAAGAGGTAAAGAAATTTTTTTTTTTTTTTAAAGTTTGAGTTTGTTTTTTGAGGGGCGAAAAACCTCCGCTTAGCGTTACGACATTGTCGGAGTAATATTCGCTTACGTATAGATACGGAAGCGAGTTAGCGTATACCGCTGACGCATGCAAAGTAACAACTAGCTGTTGTTTGCTATGTGAGACTGGAATAAGTAATCGATTAGAACTGGAGTGGATTCCTAAGATGAATTGGATGCCTTTACGATCTGCTACTGTCGGCTTTTGGATCAGCGTTGCGATGACTGACATCTCATTCGCTGTCTACAAACAGTGACGACGAATTCTCTGATATCGTAGGATCAGATAAGTTTCCTGTTTTCTTCATCTTTCCTTTGTCTCCTTCATCATCACTCGCGAGTGATGATGACGATCATGAAGCAGACACATCCTCAGTAAGGATATCTCGCTTCAACCATCCCACTTTCGATTGGATTCATCAACTGTAAGATACGTGGATTATTATTTCCAAGAAATTATTCTTACTTTTTTTTTTTAACTGATACCACGGTAGTGATTTGTTTTTATTAGCTTTCACAATCCCTGTACTTTTCATTTGGGATCAGCAGATTTCCAAGAATTCTGAATAATAAAAAAATGTCCCATCCAAAAGCTTTTAAAGCATCCCTTTAAAATTAAGCCAATAACGGTATTATTTTCAAAATTAACTGAAATTTCGTAATGCTGTAGAAAGATGTTATTCCCAAGATTTTATTATTTTATTGCATCTTCGTCTATGTACTGTGTTACCTAGTGCTAGCTAAAAAAACAAACAAACATGAGAATCCCTTAATTTAACAAATTTTGTCAAACAGGAGAGGATTTTGGATGTACTCCTCTCTCTCTCTCTCTCTCTCTCTCTCCAGAGATTTACAAATTCCGATTTCTTTTTTTAATATTTTTTTATGCTCATTGGAACAAGTGTTGACAATCGTGGGAAATATAATTCGTACTATACAAATAAAAGTATATTTTCCTAGATGAAGTCACTCCGGAAGTATATTTCAGAAAACGTTTTTTCTCCACTTTTGCTTTCCTACGATGTACCAAAAAGGCAGTGGCGTTACGTTGGAAAAAAATAAATTGTAAAAAAAAAAAAAAAAAATTCGATTTGATACTAATTTTATATCCTGATAGCATGATCTGCGTTTCTATGACGACCAAGGAAAACAATCAAAAAAAAGTGCAGATAACAGTATGGTGTGACGGCCCTTGCAACATATCCAAGTATGTATTAATAGACTAGGTACGTGTGGGAGGTGGGAAAGCGAATATAGTTTTACCTGCTCGATTGATGCATACAATGATCGGGGATTTGTAAATACTCTAGTTGTATAATAAGGGTGACTAAGATTACCCATAATAGTCAGAATATGTCTAAAAATGCTTGTAGTCCAATTATGCATAAACCGGATGTGTCACTTGACCTTGTCCAATTAAAATTGCAATGTGAAATTGCAGACATTACTAATATAGAATGATAATCATTTCAAAAAATTAAGGAATTGATAAAAAAGATGGCAAAACTGTCACAATCATAACTTTATGATGAGTCTCTCATGATCTAGTATAACAATGTTTCAGTGCCTCCTAGTGACCGTGTAATCTCGCAACCATCTTTCATCAGAATAGACAACCTAGGATTGTAATACAATATCACAATTAACGGTCATTCAACAAGACAATTGAACCCCTTCTTGAACAGTAAAAATTCTTCTGATAATATTTTACTCAAAACATCCTATGAAAACAGTCGAAAGCTGAACATGCTTTTTAGTGCATTAATGAAAAAAAAAATTAAAATACAAGTTCTTGAAAGAACTGGGCGATGGACTGAGTCCTTGACTCTTTATCCCGTCATCTGAATGAAGAAAATCTGTGTGGATGAGATGTTATTGAGCTAAAAAGCTCTAGTCATGGCTGGGTAACGGCAATAGCCGAGCCTCATTAAAACTTCATTGGCTACAGCATTGCCATTTGTTACCCTGGAAGTCCTAAAAAGGACTCATTATCGGGAGTAGTTTTTCGTATTCTTCATCCAAAAATTGAAATACAATGGTAACAAGCAATATTTTTAATTACGGCTATCTTTTTTAATGAATGGTGTATTATGGCACCTAAAAAATTAGATGTAAAATATAATCTCTCTAAAATAATATTTGGATATTTGTTTAATAATAATACATTATTAATTTTTATATACCAATAGTATTGAAATTTTTAATAATTATCGAATCCTTTGTCTTTATATAATATTTCTGTGGAAGTATATTAAGTACTGACTACTATTTGAATTAAGTTTTAAAATTGTGATATTTAAAAAAAAAATGATAAAAGAATAATACGATAAAAAATAAGCATTATAATAACCTTAAAACGTAATATTCAGAGGCAGTTAAATAGTTATAAATGGTTAGGCTCAACGCGAGGTGTAACGGCTCGGTGCTGGTTAGTATATGTCCGGAAAAATCATAACAATTTATGTATGGATATCTAAAAATGTTATTGCAGTATTTTTTTAATATTTAACACTAAATTGCGGATAAAAATGTTTCGAAAAAATATAATAATAAACAATAAAAATTAGAATTTTATTAAAAGAGTGTTTGAGAAACTCTTGAGCGTGTCCATCCATCTATTCATTGGACATCAGATGCCATATGGTTACTCTTTTCCTTTGTGATGTGCCACACCAGTCCTCGCCAGATAGTCCTGTTATATGCCTTTCTGGAGCTTCAGCTCTCTGAAGATCAGTCACTCCATCAATCCATCTCATTGACGGTCTGCCCGCTACTCTTTTTCTAAGAACTTCACCTTCTATGACTGTTCTGAGAAGCCCTCCTTCCAAGGCATTTCAGCTTTTATCTCTCGATATCTTTAAGAAATCTTAAAGTTCTACCATCGTTTTTTAGTCCCATCCATTGGTTCGCCTTTCAGTATATGATCTAACCTAATAATTAGCTTACCATTCCGCTTTCGAAGTGACCTTCTCCATTCCACCTGGTCTCTACGATTCCAGGAACGTTAATTTTATACCTCTTCATTTCTTTATAGGTAATATCAAGAGTAAGCATCTGTAGATCAGGTTCATTCCATGTGCCAATATAAAATTCACCTCTGAGGTTAATCCCATACTTTCAATTAGTTTGCATAATGGTGTTCCTCCGAACAAGCTCAGAGGAACACAATTAGTGCATCAATAAATAATGTCATTTCTTTGATATAGGTTAAGAATTCTATATAGTTGCGCATATACATACTATTTTGACCATTTTTGCCTAGATTTAATTATTTTATCTATATAAATAATTAAATATTTATTTATAATAATAATTAAACTTATAAACGAACTTAAATAATTAAAAATATTTGTAAATAATTTTAATATTTTTCTATATTTTTAAAAGAATATAAAACACCTTTAAATATTTCATATAATCGAAATACAGGAGCATTTAATGACAAAAACTTCAGATTGATAATATAATTAGATAATATATTATATTGCATTGATGTAACAACTGTTATTTTTTAATTAGAAAAAATTGTGTTATGGTTTGATTTACGAAAGTAATTAAAAATGTCGCAGGAATTCCATAGCAGTTGAAAGGATCATTCCTCTCGGAACCGATTCCGATGCTTTTCTTAAAAAAAAAAAAAAGTGAACTACACTTTCTTAATCCTCTCCTATTTTCGTTAGCTTCAGAACCATTCCTTAGAAAGACGAATCTGCCTACTAGGAATGTGATTAGCCTTATTTCTAGATAGAGTGACTTGCATGTGTAGATACACTGACGTAGTTAGACCCCTTCGAGATCCGGATTCCATCTACATCTTCAGCATATTGCAATACTCCATAATTGTCGGAGGTATCCATATGAACCCATAAAATACAAAAATGGGCATTTTTAGACACTTCACTACAAGATATCTTTTGTATGGTCTCAGTGGATCCTCTTCAACTGAGAGGTTCCACTAACAATATTGGGTACACCTTTCCTCGCGAGTCTGTTCTGCCCATTAGAAAAACTAAAACCTTTCAAAGCCAACTGTTACGTCAAAGTAATATTAATAAAAAAGATTATATCAGAGGTCCATGGAACCGTAAAACACGGAATGAGTACGCTCAACTTAAACCTACCCCAAGTATGAGGTATTCCGTGTTCCAACTCGAAAATACCATACGAAGAGGCTTAGTCTCAACCGACACAGTGCGTTTGTCGCTTAAATATTTTGGGATGATTTTCTTCCCTATTTTGGGATCGCTGACCATGCTGGTCCTGTCGCGAGGGGAGGAGGGAATGCAATCTCATAAGAGTTTTCAGCAAAAATGGAATCTGAGTTATGCGATTAACTTCAAAATAATTAAACTGGTAATTCTACGAATGTTTTGGATCCGACACTACGTACTAACTTAGAAGGGCTCTATCAATATAAAGAACAGATGGGACTTCATATCATTGTAACCGTGGTCCTTTTTTTTCTATTTCTATTTCCCTCCCAAGTTGCGTATGGGGTGCAGATTTAGTATTAAGGATTCAAATACTGAGCTTCGGGAAATTTGTGTTGTCATAGTCATCACACTCCATCGGGAAAAATCACATCTGGAAAGTTTTTAAAAATGTGTCGGGTATGAACAAAATAGAATACGAGTGTATATTTTAAATCACATCGGGGGGGTGGGGGGGCACACTTTGTAATTTCGTTTTCTGTGGGAGGGTACGAAGAGGAGGATCTGAAGACCGACATCAAGCCTGTTCCAAGCTCACTAATGACGGATCATCCGAGTCAGTCTTCCTCCATTTTGTACGTTGATTCCCTTCTATTTTAAAACTGTGTGTGGTCATGTTCTTTTATATTCAGTCACTGCGTTTTAGTTTATACTATAAAGACCAATCACCAGTTCCTAATTAGAACTCCACAGCCTCCGTAGTTCAGTCGATATAGACGAAGCCCTTTGATCGGAAAGGCGGTGGGTTTGATTCCCGTCTATGACGCGAAAGAGACCTTTATCTGGTCTCTTTCACCCAGAACAGGCAAACCGGCCACGTGAACACACACACACACAGACTTACAGTCTTATAGATATACTTAATCTTTCATCAGGATTGCTCAACCCGCTCCCCAGAAAGGGACGGGGAAGAAAGGGGTAAATCCCATACGAATTTTATTATTAATTAGAACACTTTTAGTTTGATTTGATATGCGATTAAAAACATTTAAGTGCTCCGAGAATCTAATTGACAGGACAGAAGTTCCCTCGCATAGTGTTACTGAACATTGCATTCAAAGAGATTAATTCTTTATTGATATAATTAACCATAATCCGTTTAAAGAAAGGCCGAAGAGAGCTTTGTTATCTTGGTGGGAATTGCAATTGCATCCTTTGTGCAAGCCCGCTTGTATAAGACCTGCAAATTTAGAATAACATTACTATGGGAACCATTCCAAGCCATACCCCACTCTACAATAGAGCTGGAAAATGGGAATATCAGTAGCTGCAGTGGATATCACCCTAACTACATTTTCGTCATTCCCTTCATAAAAAAAAAGAAAATGCCAGTTTAGTTTGGTTTTCACAGTCGATGTCATGTATGCCATTACAATATAGGGCCCAGTTGCTGAGTGGATAGTGTGCTCACTCTCCAATCAATAGGTTGCGTGTTTGAATTCTGCCGTAGACATCGATATTCGGTTAGTCTTTAACTGGGAGATTAATTTTGTTGTGTTAGGCTTCCAATATTTTGTGAGCTGGAATCAGATGTGTGTGTGTGTGTGTGTGTGTGTGTGTGTGTGTGTGTGTGTGTGTGTGTGTGTGTGTGTTCACTAGTATTTCTTTGTGTGACCCTCAGATAATTTAAATGGCGATAGTGTTTAAGATATCAATTTTTTTTTGCCATGATATAAAAAACGTCATTCTGATAATTGTCCGTACTAATCTTGAGCCGATATCCACCATAATATTACTCCAAAATTGTAGGTGTCTGTACTACCTTCAATGTGGTTACGAAGTTTGTAACCTTTGTATCCAAAATCCATAGCCTTGCTTCCACATTAAACCGATATCTATTCTTCTTTGCGCAGACTGTCTGTCTGTCCAAGTCACCCCCAGGAAACTTTCAGAAATTTTCTGAATAAAAAAATAAATAAATATATATATATATATATATATATATGTTAAAGATACCGAGCTATTTTAAATATAAATAAACCTGGTTTTACTCCATTTCCCAAGTAAGCAAACAGACAAGTCAGTCAAGTTTGCACCTGCAAGTAGGGGTGACCGCATACGTAGTACAAGTCTAGGTAACTCGTGGTAAAGGTGGAATAAGCCTAGACTTGTACTACGTACGGGGTCACCCCTACTTGCAGGTGCAAACTTGACTGACTTGTCTGTTTGCTTACTTGGGAAATGGATTAAAACCAGGTTTATATTTAAAATAGCTTGGTATCTTTAACGTATATTATACCCAAGGTAAAAATCTTTCTACATATATCTCTCATCCTGAGATTTTTATTTAATAAGGTTAAAACACCTTATGGTAACTTGTTCTAGTAAGATACTTATAAGCTTTGTATTACTTAAATCTTAGTATTGCTGTATTGCCTGGCTCCCACTGCCTGGCTCTCTGTATTCTTCTTCTGATGAGGAAGAAACCTCATCAGAAGAAGAAGACAGAGAGCAAGGAAACAATCCAGAAACTACGGAAGGAACAAACTCGGTTAAAAGCAATACTCCAAACGGCTCTGTCATTTTGAAGAACTTTAAGGGATCTCCAAAAACGGCAGGAAAACTATTTCAGATAATGACCACAAAAGGAGAGCCAACTTTCTTGCTCTTTAAAAGGAGCAATAGACTCATATGGAGAGAACTCTATGTAAAGGATATAACCAAGGTCGAGCCCCAGCAACTGGACGGTCACCTGGACTTAACAGAGGAGGAAAAACAACACTTATGCGACACATTGAAGTCGCTGACACGAGTAGATCTGAAAAAGAGATACCCAGGGATAATGAAGGAATTTGAAAAAAGAACTTTACCAGTAGATACAAACACCGGTTCTTCTCACGCCATTACAAAACCGGTAAAAAGAAAAGAACTCCGATATGAATATTCGAATGTAACAGAACGAATCCTATTCTATCTTAGGAATAAACCCGAGATAAAAAACAAAGTCCACACAGCTATACAGGAAAAGGGAGACGTGGCTTTGCAATGTGAAGGTGAGCTAGAGAGTCTTAGAATATGGCTCAAGTTTGGGAAAGTCACTTACGACCGAGCGGAATGGAATGAATGCTTGAAGAGAATATGGCAACTTAATGATGAAGAGTGAGTACACGTACTCACAGTGATGGAAAACGTGGTAAAAGACTATGAGGAAGCGGTAAGAGATAGCAGGGCAAATATGACTTAAAAAAAAAAAAAAAAAAGCCCCTTCTAAGTTTCTTGGTTCTGTTTCTGTATGTTCACGCTTAATCCACATAGGAGGGGGCAGACCTGAGAACCCGAGCGGCGAAGGCTTACAGCGAGGCGGTGCAGCTCCTTGCGGGCTGTATCACTCGGGCCAGGCTCTTCCCCCGTTCTTGCAGTACTTTTCTGTTAATTCACCGACTTTTGTTGTTTCTGTTTATGTGTGTCCTAGTTCTTTTGATTTTCAATTTGTGTGCCTTCCTGCATTTGTTTTTTTCACTTCTTTCATCGGCCAGACATCTGAAGAGGTGGCTGGCCGGAGAACGCGGAGGAGAACGGATGGAGGGAGATAATGTCGGAGATCTGCTTGGTGTTGGCATTTAAGTCAGGCCAAGTAGATCGACTGAGGCCTCCTTTAACTATCTACTACTATCCACTCTATCTTTCCTCTCCTCTCTCACTATCAAGCTGACTCTCAGCACAACTTTTTTTTTAAATCTAAAGAGGCCAGTGATGAAAGGCATGAACTCCCATTCTACCTCAATAAAGGTCGAAACCGGTCTGGGTAGTGGCCCCTTGCCTTTAATACATAGCATCATACATCTCCTCCAGGAGATGTGCTTTGCATTATGGGTAAATATTAAGAATAGCGATCAGAGCTTATTCCACCTTTACCACGAGCTGCCTAGACTTGCACTACGTACGATGTCACCCCTACTTGCAGGCGCAAACTTGACTGACTTGTATGTTTGCTTACTTGGGAAATGGAGTAAAACCAGTTTTATTTATATTTAAAATAGTTTGGTGTCTTTAACGAATATCATACCCAAGGTAAAAAATTTTCTATATATATATAGAAATTTTTTTACCTTGGGTATGATAGAAAATTATATATATATTTTTTTTTTTTCATCGTATGGTACGACATCTTCCTTAAAAAGACATTCGGTAAACTATTGGATTTTGAAGTAAGTTTGCAAATTTCAAATGAAAATTGCTATCATCCCATTAAAAGGCGAAAAATGAAGACATTCACATTTGGCATATTAGCACCGTCGAATGGAATAATCTTACCTTTAATTCTGCAATTTTAATTTTAATCCTGTTATTTACAGCTCCACTTTCTTTCCTACCTGAATTCAAGCTTGCGTTAGGTGCAATCAATCCCACCTTCCTTTCTTGTTAGACTCAATGACTTTGCTGTCACAGCCACGTGATAACTTGCCTTCTTAGAAAGCTACTTAAGCCTTATGATAGTGAGGTTACTCCTACCTCCATTACTTGCTATGTCTATAAATTGCGTGTGTTCTTCGGACCGATTTGACTGTGTTGTGGGATGAAAAACCGGAGTTTCCCGAAGGAAAGCCCTTTCATCTCTGTATGAGACCGGCTTACTCACCTTCAGATGAAAAGTCCTGGTAAGGGTTTCTTCGCCTCCCAGACGGAATTTGAACCCACGTCTTTTCAAATCAAAGGACCTCGTCGATACCGACTGAACTATAGAGGATCCTTTAGTTGTAAACAGTTCATCAACGAATCTAAATTAAGGAAGCGGTAAAAGATGTAAACTTGCTTCCTGCTCAGAAAAGTTACGATTTCATCTTGAAGACTCAGCTTCTATCCAATTATCCTTCTCCATCTGTTATATTCAATGAACGTTTAAAATATTATTTTCTTAAATAAATAAATAAATTACTGGCTTATGCCTGATGATTTAGGAAAGCATCCTCCAACCACACCACCCATATCATTCTGAATCCCCCCCCCCCAAAAAAAAATCAGAACGATCTTCATCATCCTTTTCATCCTTGATCGTGCCTTTAAGTATCTGGCATGGTCAAGATGAAGATTATTCTAATCTCTGGGTAGATAGCAGCACTGAATACGGTGACAGATACTACCTAAATGTCAACAATCATTATTCCTAAGAATTAGGATTAGATTTTCTTTTTTGTTTAATTTTTTTTTTTTTCTGATCGCGTCGCTAAATCATTTTGCTCAGAATAAAATAGCCCCTGAGGATCTTTTTATGCTTCGTGTTTCACTCATATTTATTGTACAGCACGGAAAATGACTATTTTTAAAGGGGATTAAAAGCGCTTTCCACTAGTCATCGTCTCATTTTCAACCCTTTGTGTAAAAAAAGGAATAAATTTATTTAAAACGTCTCCTCTGTAAATAAAATATTTACAGAGGAGACGTTTCTTCGGCGTTTAACGCAAATTGCATCTATTTGCTCATAGCAAGTATTTCTCCCTCCCTGTTGGGTCGACAATTATTCGCTTGTTGCATTAATATTTTACTGAATTAATGCAAACAAAAATTTGCACTTCATGACTGCGATACATCAAGTTGCTCTTCGCTTCCCATAATACACAGCAGCCTTCAGAAGGAGCGTACAATTGCTGCAACTAAAATTTACAAATAAAAAATAGAGTAAGGCAGTTAAGAATGGCATTAAGTTGAACATTAAAATCTTATTACAAGACGAAGTTTTAATGGACTTTAAAGGAAAGGCTGAAGGTAAATATAAGTCTAAGAAGAGAAGTATAATCTTGTCAGAAGTTGTGAGTATTATCAATTTCAATATAAACATTGATATGCCGACGAAAAAGTGCATCAGAACCCTGGGGGGTTCTCCAGGAATCGCTTCTAGTAATCGCCTGCCTTCTAACTCCTATATTAGAAAACGAATTAATAAATGACAAGAAGACATCTGGTTCTCAATTGCAAATGGTGAAAGGCAGGCCATTGGACAGCAATTTCTTCGGTGCACCCCCTATTGCCAGATCCAATCGAATGGTCTGGATGGGTCGAGAGTGACCACATAAGTCTTCAAACATTCCGTGGCACAAATCCAGGCTGGGGAAATCTTCTGTGGGTTTGGAAGAACTCGTACTTATTCATTAAGTGATAAGCCACCAGGTCGTAAGGAAATTGAGTGTTAGTACCTCCATGATTTTAGAGAGAAGTTTTCTTTCTTTTTT
The DNA here is from genome assembly GCF_054136105.1 of Typopeltis vanoorti. Lineage (NCBI taxonomy): Eukaryota > Metazoa > Arthropoda > Arachnida > Uropygi > Thelyphonidae > Typopeltis > Typopeltis vanoorti. The sequence continues at coordinate 80,031,055 of NC_143559.1, forward strand.
TTTTTTTTGTCGATCCGTAATGAATCCTCTTGTATACATTGCTCTCTTTCCAAATGAAATACAGATCAGTGGAATTTGACTTGTTCAAACAATGACGTAACAATAGGTGCCCTCCTACAACAATGGAAATGATGCAGTTTATTATTACGACATACTTCGCAATAGTGAAAGAATTGACACCTTTAATGTATTCCATAAAGAACATTTAGGCTTAGATTCTTAAGCCTAAATAATGTTCTTTATGTCTGTACGCTTACTCCATTCTTCATAAATATTCTCTCTCTCTCTCTCGTATATTCAGTGCGTATAGACAGATAGTTGCTTCTTAATTTTCTTCGCGTATAATTCCGTGCAAGGCACAGTTTCATAGATATTGTGTTCAATATTTATAGTCACGTTCACCTTGACCACTGTTGCTATAGCTACATATCGGCATGCGCATGCGTACATCGTTCCTTTTGTGGTTCTTAATATAGCTGTGGGTCTTTGATCAACGAGCCGTAATAAATGTCATATTTCGAGATGATGCACACTCACGGGCAACAAATATTTGCACGTGTTTATCGGCTGTCATCGTCTTGACACGCGCTGATGTGTCCTCAATACAGCGAGCGTCAACCTCTTATTTTCTGCTGACGGACTGCGGCTGGACATTTGCCGAGGGCATCAAAGATGCGCCTCGGCTTGATTTATCTGAGTATCTCTCTCTCTCTGTCTTTAAGTTTCTCTCTGTGAATTTCGTCATTCCCTTTCTTTCTTTCTTTCTTTCTTTCTTCCTTTCTTTCCTTCTGTCTATCTCTTCGTGTTTTTTTTTTTTTTTTAACCTCGCGATGCGTTTCTCACCAAATGCAATAAACTCATCTCTCCTAACAAAAAAAAAAAAAAAAAAAAAACACACATACGTATTGAATAAAAGCCAAAATCAGCGTCAAATTAGCTAATCGACTTACTTAATTAACTATTAAGTACATCGCGATTATTCATGGCTGTCAACTTATGTTGCACGCACATAAGTAAGTAGCGTGCATGCAACAGGGTTCGTAAACGATACCCGAAATAATGAACCGTAGAAGGTTCCACTTGCTTAGAATTGCAAAAGAGGAACAAGCAAAAGGCAATGAAGCAATCCCTTTGTGATTCGCTGTTTATATTTGGTTTTTCTTTGCGTTTCGGTGCCATTCACTTCATTTAGTTTCCGTCCCATATATTCATTGGAGCTTACAATAGTGTTTACAAAAACATCCTCGATTTCCAGCGATCGCTGACTTATCCTGTTGACCCTTATTATTAAAATCATGCTCCAGTAGTGCTAAAAGAAAGTAAACACAAACAGAATACTCTCGTGAACATCAATTCTCACCGTAATATTATAATAATATGAATAATAATAACAATATGGTTTTTTTTTTTTACCAGAAGAAATCATTGATCATTGAATAGGTAAAGTCTTCAGCTATCATTTGTACTGATACTAAATGACTAGATCACAATACATAATTATTATGTATTGTTATAGACAAGCGCCCTCTCTCGGTCAAACGTTAAAAATTTCTAGTTTCCTATATATAATTTAATTGTTAATGAAAATAAGGTTTTCAACGGTTGACAGTTTATAACTTCGTATCTATAATTTAGTTGTTATGAAAAAAGCGCCCTCTCTCTTCTCTCGATCAAATGTTTATAGTCTTGTATCCAGGGATGTAGTCGGGCCAGGGCGACGCCCTGGTACTTTTTTAAAACTATCAAAAATTCTAAATTCATTATAATAAATGATAATAATGAGACATAATGCATTTCCAGCTTTCGAAAGGTCAAAAAATAACAGCTTGCCGCACTTGTCGTTTTCCCTTCGGAAAACAAGGCGATCTCTCTGTCATATGGCCGTCTCAATAATAATAATAATAATAATAATAATAATAATAATAATAATAATAATAATAATGCCGCACTTCGTGTTCTGGATTTTTGTTTCCAAGATAGAGATATCTAAAGATATCTAAAATAAAGGATATCGAAGTTTAACTCTTTGATTGCATAAATACAAACTGAAACATGTCGGCATATTGTAAAAGACCGTGTTGTTATCATGGTTTACTGCGGTGTTGTTGACATCCTATCTGTTAACAACAAATAATAGCTCACTCCATTTTTTGTAAATACACATATTGCTGACGCATAATTATACATAAAATATAAGTTGATGTTTTTTTTTCATTTAAAATTGTAAATTTAAATATTAAAGACTAATTATTTATAATTATTTATTTAGTTAAATAAATTAACGTATTTGTGTTGCTATTGATTGTACAATAATTAGTATCAAAATAATTTACTTCATAGGTTATGTTTTATAACCCGTTTTGTTGTAAAAACAGAACGTGTTACGATTGTATTTGTCTTCCCATTTGTGCTCTTCGGCACATCCAGGTCGTGTCTTTCACGTAGTTAATACCGAGGCGACTCGTAACAAAGGTGAAACTTTAATGTCTACTATTTGCTAGATTTTATACATGATCTGTGGCTGTACTCGTTGAAATACCAAAGTAGTATTTCGTATTCAGTGTATCAAGTATGACTTTGTAATGTTCCGAAGATTATTTTTTGTAACTCCAGGGATATCCTTAAGTGAATCCACTCTCTTCATGGCAAGGTCTATGGAGGCACTCAGCAGACGAATGCCCTGGTAATAGTCTTTCTCTTCTTTTCTATTCCCAAATCCTCTTAGTGAGGTTGCAATACCGATTGTTTCTATTCCTTGTAATCTTTTTTTTTTTTTAATATTTTTCTTAAAACCACTTTACAATATAGATGCGCTCAGAAGCGGTTCACATTCAACAGATCCCTGTTTCTCTTGCAGATACATTCCGGAATAAAATTCTATTTTTTATATAATCACAATGCTGGAAAGAAGATCCATATTTTTCCAATCATATTTCATAGTCTTCTATGCATATTCATAGAATTTTACACGCACACACACTCTGTTATTCTTCTATGGTTTGAAACTATGCTTGTGAATTCAATCTAAGTTTCGGAATTTTTTTTTTTTTTTTTTTTTTTTATGTTTCCATCTACAAAAACAACAATAAACATTTCATTTCTGTGTTCCATTCAAACTACACTCTTTCCTTTTTCCTTTGTAGACACTTCGATTCTATCATCAAAAAACAAGCTACGCTGTTGTCATCAGACCAAACTGCTCTCCCTAAGGTGTTGGCGAAGATGGGGGGGGGGGTAACTAAACAAACATGGCGTAAGTAAAAAATAAAAGAGAGAAAGTTATAAGCAAAGCGTGATGTATCCATAGCGGTCAATGGAACACACCGGGAACGTCTCCAACCATTTTTTGATCAATACTTCTCAATTGGAAGGGTTCGAAGAGTGACCTTTAACCTTTGGCAACGTGCCAAAGTGGGTAGTTGGACACCACAAGCCGACAAAATAAGTGTATGTGTGCTTGTGTGTGTGTGTATATACGCGAACTAGAGAGGTGGATAAAGAATCACGAGTGGCTTCTCTTACACGTGGTTACAAGAGTCTGACGTCATCAAGCGATCAGATAAAGACGGATGGTAGGGTTAATTTAGAGGAAGGAAAAACTTCATCCATCTCTCCATTTCTTTGCACCCTCGGCTATCTTTCTTAATTGCCTGCTGATCATGCAGGGACGAGTTGAAGTTATCGATGGCGTAAAAGGATCATTTATCACATACAAAGGCGTAATAAAAGTTTTTTTTTTTTTTTTTGAATTTTAAACTAACACCGACACCTCATCAGAATGATTATCACCCATTTTCTGATAGCTCTCACGTCGTTAGAAAATATATTTCGATGACGTTCCTGAATTATGAAGATAAAAATGTGTTCAAGACCTTTGAAGAAGATTCTAGGATAATACTCGAAACGTCTCTCCTGGTGGAAAGAAAGTTTCTCGGAAAACGGAGATTAATGTGGGATTTTGCGTCGAATAATACGCCGTGTGGTGGGTTTGAAGTGAAGTAAATTGTTTTCGTAATTAGTATAAGAATGTTGCCGCCTGATGAGCTAAATGATATTAGCTAGAAAGAGAAGACTTTCTCTGTAATTAACTAAAATCTAATTAGCTCGAGTCTAATCTTGGGTTTCTGTGAATTTCTTCGTGGAAATGAGAGAGAAGATTCTCTTGCATTTGTTATAGATAATATCTGAAACTTTGTTAGCAATTAGTAGATCCGTTTCTCGTCTCAACCACCAGCAAATCATTTTAATGGATCTTCTGGTCGCTTGCAAAAGTGGGTTTTATATTTTATGTTTTATAATTGTTAATGTAATTTGCGGTAGCTGATGAGATCGCGCATGCGTAATAAGTGCCAACATTGTCAACTATTATAAGCGGTTTGGTGTGCATGCAATAATTGATTTATGCATTATATCGATTGAACTTAATTTGAATAACACCAGATTCTTATCTTATGAGGCAGTCACTGTAGAAAATTAAAAAAAAAAAAAAAGCATTATGCTAATACTTTGTATCAGCTAAGGAAAATTCCCAAAATTGACTTTTTTATATCTTCATTAATATCTTTAAAAAAAAAAACATTCAAGACTTTCTCGTCTATAAGATCGAAGGCTTAATTTAGAAGTATAAGAAATGGTGATTAAGTTATTAATAACTTAAGAATGCTGGTGAAATATGCAAAGAACTTTTTTTCTACCTTCAGTCTTTTTTTCCTCGTTCAATTACAAGTTAATTAAGTAACCAAAGGGTAATGGGGCTATTTGAGAGATGTTATATACGAGGAACTACTTAGGAGCAAATTCTCCCACTTGACAACAATTATTAGAGCTTGGATAAGTTGCTGTGTTTCTTTCAACCATCCTTTCTTGTTACCAAAAGATCTAAATTGATCCCTTAACACGCAGCGGGTGGAAAGTCGTATAAATTAAGTGCGCCGTTAAGTTCCAGCTTGACAACAAAACTCCCTGTGTGGTCATTTCACTAACAATAAATTTAACGCATTTAAAGGTAAAGCAGGGGTTGGGGGAAAACTGTTCAATGGTGATCCTACGGGATTTGGTTTAATGTGAAGATATCGTCCCGTTATTAATATTAATATCCCAAAGGCGATATTAAAAAATAAGATACAAGAGAAGTAACTTAAGGATGTAAACCGAAGCGCGTGACAATAAATGAAAAGAATAAATAAAAGGGGGGAAAAACACAGGAGAAAAATTGAATATTTAGTGATGGCATGAAAGTGTGTGTGTGTGTGTGTGTGTGTGTGTGTGTGTGTGTGTGTGTGTGTGTGTGTGTGTGTGTTAACGTCTGTACGATTCTTTTTCAATAATCCACCATTCTAACTAAAAGCGTGTTCGACAGATAATCTTCGGTCTTATTTGTCTTCGTGAAGATTTAATCCTACTTCAATTATGTCCATAGAAATTAAACCTTAAGACTGCATCTTAAGACCTTCTAACGCAAATCTTTTAAGTATTAAATCTTGTAAGATCTTGTCCGCTAGTATTAACCTTTATGAGATCCTAGTAGGGCTTTGTTCATGAATGAACTCTTTGTAAGTTTGTGCCACAAATATTAACTCCCGGATATTAAATTGATTTCAGTGTACAGAGAAGGGATTGGAAAATCTCACAGAACGTCGCGGTTAGACGAAAAGTGGCAACGATGGCTCTGCAATTAATCAAGGAGATCCATAAAAGAAAAATAATGAGAAATTCATTTCAGTAGTTTTCAGTGGAATCAGTAGCGTGGTTCTTGAATAGATGGAGGTAGTGGTCTGTTTAAGGAGGAGAAGGTAAGAGCAGCTCTTCAAAAGAATAGGGATAGCGGAATGAAGAAAGAGGAAGAACAGAGGTTGGATGAGGATGCCTGAAGCTGGGGAGTGAGGCGATGTCGACCAATAGCTGCTTGTGGGGTTAAAGTCTTGGAATAAAGCGAAAATCCAGTTGAAGAAAAACCTAGAGATGAGAAATGAGGCATCTATGACAGTGATTGGAGTGAATCTAAGGGAGGGGATGGGGTCCTTCATTTAACCTCACTGTCCTCTACAGGATAGCATCAAAGGAATTTTTGGAAGGTGTTTGATGCATCGTCGTTTATATGAGAAGAATATTCTAAGCCTCAGTGATTCCCAAACTTTCAGTGCCCCCCCCCCTCAGGCAAAGACCGTTTGAGAGAAATGATAATATTTCATTCAAACAAGAAGAATCATAATGGAATTTATTTTTGACATTTTGCCTTATAGAAGTGGGTTTGTGAACTCGCAGCTCTAATGATGATATGTCGATACATTGTAAGAGATACATTTTTTTTAAATAAAAAAAACTTTAGATTTTTTAGCTATTGAAAAATTAATTATAGAATAGGCCTGCACTTATCTGCGACAATACGGTGATAAAAATATAAAAGTAAAAAAAAAAATGCCTCGTTCCTCTTAAAGCTCTGTCGCTTACTACTACACTTTGAGAAAAAACACTTCTCAAGGACGGAAAAGATGAATTTTTTTTTTTTTTTTCGCTGATGAAGAGACTATGAATATAATGTATTTGTGGCAAGACAGATTATAAGAATACGTCAGACTAAGAAAAGAAATCTCATCCTTATTGACGTTTTGTCCAGCAAAGGGAAGAAAATAAGTTCTTATTACGGGAAAAATATAGGATTGAAGTTGATAGTATTGCAACTTCATGAGGCGTTCCAATATAAAATAATGGCAAGAAAAATAGTTATTTAAACCACTGGTTACGGAAGATCTTGAAATGCTGGATCGTTTGAGCACAAGGTTTGTTTATGCGAAGAAGGAAAACAAACAAGGTCATTTATGCACAGAAGGAAGTGAGTATATGAAAGTGGGCAGGGCTATTGGGGGTATAGTCTATCCCCTTACTAATGATACTCCTGTATCGGTTAGGAAATCTGAGACGCTATCTACTGGATGCTTTGAGCAACCACAAAGGAAATTGGCGACACAATTGCAAGGAATAGAAAGTTTGCAGTTGATTAATAGGCTTCTGCCTATTAATCTCTGCCTATTAGACTCGATCAGATTCCACCTTTGAGTCCCAAGGTGGGTGGTAATGGTGATAGGAGATCTGCTGTTGAGATAGCGAACTCCGCATTGCTAGTCACAACCTCCATATGATAAAGTTAACTAATGATGACCTCCATGATATTCGGGGAGAATAAAGTGAGCAGCAAGATGAAGGTTCAACGATTGATTTTTATCTCTTTTTGTAGGAGCAAGCTAGATAAAGGTGCTAGTGATTACGACAGATTGTTGCAAAAACAACCCATGATAGCCGTTAATTCGATTTAAATAACAACTGGTTTGACACTATCATGACTAGAAGACATTAGTTTCTAAGGGATTAAAAAATCTTCCGATGTCATTCTGATAAAAGACCAGTGAAAGTATGCACGAGGTGTAGTGAGACGTGATTGCCTAGGTTGTCCCATAGTTAGAAGAAATTGCTGATGCCAGGAGACCAGCGTTATCCATCGTAATCGTATAGTGTGGATGTAACTGATGGAAGGGTAGAAGTTGGGGCCCTTTAGCTCTAACGCTGGACCAGAAGGCTCGACTATCGTTTGAATACGAGAAGAGTTTCAGTATTTGGTAGTGTGTGTTTAAAGTGGAATTGGGATTATTTTTATTTATTTATTTTATTTTTTGAAACTGTGGCGATCCGCAGTGTTGATTGAGCTGAAGTATTCGACTTGAGCCACTTGAGATAAGTCAGTTTTTTTTTTTATCTCTCGGGCACACTTATACGAAAGTTTAGACAATGGTGGTGGAGTCTGATGGAATAGAACCAAAGTCATTTATTCCAGTTTAGATTTATTTCTATTAGTGCATTGTACAAGTGTTTGGATCAAGAGGTGTTTAGTTGATTAGGGGAAAAGAAAGAATAATCAGACCGTCTAAAGTAGGTGATGATTAAGTTACCCTTCGAAATCAGGCAAATTTTGGGAAAGAAAAAATTTAATCATTTGTTGTGCTGTTTCTTTTAATTTCGAGTCAGTTGTCTATTTTTCGTTGTGTTCTACTTAAATAGAACAAAGAGAGAGAGAGAGATGAGATGACAAACATCTGTCAGGGATTGCCAAATCATTAGCAACAACCACGAACTGCTCGTCCTTGCCATTAACAACCACCACAACTGAGACAATTCTGGGGATTAAAATTAATGCCAGAAAATTACAAAGACCACCGAAGAATTGTAAAGAACCAATTCCACTTTCTCTTTCGAAAATAAATCCCACAAGAGAAATCTGCCTCGAAACACCTCCGACAGTTAAAGTCATTCAGACGGCTTACGGAGTTCGTCCTAATGGCAGAACTCCGCACACACCGAAGAAGATCCTTTTGATAACTGAGTGTTTCTGGGTGGGCAAACACTCACCAGAGCTCACATTTTATGGCTCGCGTTTATCCTAAATTCTTTCTGACGTCACAATCGATAATTTTTTTAGCTTTACTACCATCCTTTCTTTTCGGCTACAAATTGCTTGCCAATATTAGCCAAGGCATTGATCTCACTCAACCAACCATAAACGAAAGAATCGAGAAAATAAATGGATTCTGTATTTTTCTTGGCAGTATATAAATACTATTCCACTTATATAGACATTCCGGTGGTCTGGACTTGCGCACACGTGTGACTGTGGTGCCATCTAGTAGTGATTAATGTTATGCTATTTTGGCCGATTAAATTCCTTCATGTTCGGTGTATTATGTTTTCGGAAAAATTATTAGTCTGAGCATTACCCCTTCTCCCAGCTTCACTATTAAAAGGGATCCTGTCTGCTCATGCCTAAAGACGTCGCTTTTATTACACAAAATTAATTTTGGCAGATCACAAAACGTTTCTTTGGCTTTTAGTTCGTGGAGGAGTGCTTGCAAAAAAAAAAAAAAAAAAAAAGGCGAAATACAAGTAAAAGATCGATAATGCCTCGGCATAAATGATCACATGTTAAAAGACGATGAGTAGGAATAAAAGCTCGAAGGTGAACTATTGGAGAACGATAAAAATAACAAAATTAAAGGATGTTGGCTAAGGATAAAATATTGTAAGTTGTTGTTTGATGAGTAGGTGAGGGATCGTGGATTACATGATGGGGGATGATGATACAATATTGTAAGTTAAAGGATGAAGGTAGGAATCAAAGACTGTGGGTTAAAGGATTTTGGATGAGGAGTGATGAATAGAAATAAAAGATTATGGATTATAGGATGCTAAATTGGGATAAACGAATCATCGATTATGAATACGATCGCAGGTTAAAGATGCTTAATAGGGATAAAAAAAAAATAATGAGTAAAAAAAAAGATGACAAGATGAGAAAATCATAACTTAAAAGATGATGCTGGATGAGGATGATAAATCAGTGATTTAATGATAATGGATAGGAATAAAAGATAACTGGATAAGATAAAAATCGTGGATTAAAAGATAAGGATAAAATATCAGAGATTAAAAAATTATGAATGATAAAAGATAACGGATTAGTTGATGTTAGATAAAGATCAAATATCATCGATTAAAATATGATAATAAAGATCACGGGGTGCTTGATAAGGATTAAAGAGCATCGTGCAAAAGATGATGAACACGTGTTAAAGAATGCTGGAGATGGGTAAGAAATCAGAGATTAAAAGATGATGAATATGGATAAAGATCACGGGTAAGAGGATGCTGGATGAGGATTAAGAATCACCGCTGATGAACATGGATTAAAGAATGCTGGCGATGGATAAAAGATCGTGGATCAAAGAATGATGACTGTAGTAAATTATAGGTAGATGGGGTAATAAGAACAATATGTCAAAGGTCAGTTAAAGACGTTAGAAATTCTATTTACCTCTAGTGGGCGTTAGTTGTTCGATGCAAATCAATAATTCATTTTCCTGCTGGCATCTGGAATGTTTCAGCTAACGTATTTGTGGTGATATTTTAAAGAATTGATCCCAGATGAAATACGGCCTGCACCACGTCGGTCGAAACGCCCATAGGGAATTCTGTAAGAGCGTGTATAATTCAATAGAACATCGGTGACTTAAACAGCTTGCATTAACATTTCATAGGTAACGTACGTACTTGAAGAACATTCCCAATGTGCTGCTAATTAATTATATCCTGTTAGATCACTGAGAAAGCGTCTCCTTCTCCGTTTGGTCTTTTATTTATTCATGGGTGTACGCCATCTAAGAATTGCGATCGTGAGAGCTGACACAAGGAAACTATTAGAAAGGGATGTAGTTTGTTGACGCTTTGTTTAGCAGGTCTTCGACTTTTGAGTTTAGATTACATTCATATAATGCAAGATTTTCATGGGATCCCCAATCATTCCATGGTTGAAGTCTTTATCGTTTGGCTAATGTCACTAAATATTATAATAAACGGTGGGTCATGAATATGTTGTACTGTATTTTTTTACATTCTAGAACACGGAAAGCAGTTCCGTGTGTGTGTGTGTGTGTGTGTGTTAAATCTAGTGTAGAAAGGCAGTGTACACATAAAAACCAGAAAAAAATCATGCATTTGTCGGAGAATTAAGTGCCGTCAGATTAGCGATCCGTACATTGAGGGGGGGGGGGGGAACGAACGTTAGATCATCATCAGTAAGAAAACTCTCACGCGCAATGAACGCTCTACTTAATCTTCGTAAATTAGCGACCGTTTTTCTCTTGGCAAGCAGTGATTATCTGCTGTGAAAAGACAGCATTAGCCAGTAACAACAATAAAAAAAAACCCTTTAAAATGCTACCTCACTAACTTCTTTTTCTTCATGCACTGACGGGAGGATGGCTATTGGAAAACAGTAGGTGGCATTCGATTCTTCACTGCCCTTTTTCGATCTGTCCAGACACCTGCCAGTTTCCCTTTGTTGTCCTCCATGCTTATTTCTTTCAGTTTTTATTTTTATTTTGTCTCTCTCTCTCTCTCTCTCTCTCTTAACCTGTGTGTGTGTGTACAATTTTTTTCTTTTTTTTAAATTATATTTCCCTTATTTTCTCTCCCACGTGCACTTTATATTTATCTTATTTTGTCTCTTTCATCTTTTCTTATTTTTCTATCTATCTACATGTATAGCTTCTTCTCTTTTTCGATCACTCATGTTCCATCGTTTGTTTTTTTTTTTGTTTGTTTTTCTCCGTTTCTCAATCCCTAAGGATTTCTCTCTCTCTCTCTGATTCTTTCATCCGTTTTCTGCGAGTATATTTTTCTTTTTCGTTTCTTTTTTTTTTTTTTTAAGTGCCTTACCGATCACATGACATGTTTCACTTTCATCGCGTTCGTAATCTGTCGCACAATACAACGTAGCCTAGTGGAGAAAAAGAAAGCGACATTTCGCTATGTACATGATAGAATATGAAATGATAGAACGAATAGATTTAAATTAAAGAAAAGCACTGTTTGCTTTATTAGCGATGGGTACAAAAAAAAAAAAGAAAGATTTTTTGCTACATGTGTTTATTATTCCTACGAGAACACGAAAGCTGCGCATCTCATCAACCCATCCCCATCCTTGCATCCCATTAAAACGAATTTGAGACAGTAAAGAAGAGGATAAATTGGAGGAGTAAGGGTTGATTAACGTCTTTACAATTCGATTGCAAATTTTACTTTTGCGAGCAATTTCGTCATAAAAAAAAGGCTTGCGGGGGGGGGTAAAATATTCTTAATTTTCATAAGTTCCTTATGAAAATTAAGAATATTTTTATGGTCCTTTATGTTTGAAGGAATAGTGGAAAATTTTCTCGAGGAAGTAGTGTGTATGAATAAATGCATTAAGCTGTTTTTCGTGTCTCTGATAATCTTCCCTTCTACATCGTTCGTGTCGATATATTTATCCGTTTCTATGAGTCCGCGGATTGCGTGTGACAACCACGAGGATTGTGTCAAACTGTGCCAGTGTGTATAATAGCGGTGACAAGAAGATAGCAATACAACAGACTATAGTTCCTGTATGACCTACTTTCATTTTTTTTTTTTTTTCGATTTTACGTCAATATTCAGGACAAATACGTGGTTGTGTCCGTAGCGTACCAGGTATATATATTTACAACAAAATGAGAGAATGGAGCTTAATACTATTAGAGTAAATTACGACTGGTGCGTGGTGTTGTGTACGTCCTTCTTCATAATATCCGCATCATTAATAGGTGTGTTCACATATCAAATATACAACCAGATGTCGCCTATATCGTTATGTCTCTTGATAAACCTGAATTTAATGATTAACATTTCTGACATAAAGGGTGAAGCAAAATGCTTTTCATACTCCCACTATCTGATTGGGAAACAGTGAGTGGAAAAAGTTATGAGCCAATTGCTCGCCCTGAGCGGGCTTGGAGATTAAACATTACAATTGGAGTTTAAGATGGCTTTTGGTCTTTTATGTTTGAAGTAATCCATTGCTTCGTAATTTGCAGCTAGTTGAACCAGTTTTGGGGGTGTACAGATACTTTTGAAAAGAACTTTATTGCTATAGTTTGCAGAAAAGTATAAATATAGGGGACATTTGTGTCCCGATGGAGATGCACATTTCTGACGAACCATCGAGCGTTTAGAATTATTCGTAGACACTTATTTTGCACTCGTTGTAATTTGAGAAAAACCTGAATAACAATGAATAACATTTCTGGCTAGATGGGTGAAGCAAAATTGCTTTTCATATTCCCCTTTGTCTGTAATGGAAGAACTTTGAATGGAGTGTTCGTGAGCTATATGCTCGCCCAGTGAGGGCAGTGAAGTTAGCTGTGTTCAGCTGAACTTAAGATTGACTTTGGTCTTTTATATTTGTAACTTTCCGCTTCATTATATTTCAAAGCTTCCTTGATTAATTAGTTTGGATGGTTGCTTGTCTTGGTAAAAAAACTTTAGAATCATCCTCAGACACTTATTCTATAATCTCTGTAGTTTTAGAATATTTACGGTGTGGCTCCATGCGGAGGATGCATAAGTGAAGACCGGTCGTTTTACCATCTTGTAAATTGTTAATTTTTTTGTGTATTCAGTTTACTTTCTGTTGATCATAGGGTAGAGCTGTGCTACGACTTTGGATGTCGTCGAGGTAATGTATCTTATATGATTGCTCAATAGGAGTTTTCTATCAAGAATCACTCCGAGATATTTGACTTCAGTCTGCCATAAGATAACTCCCAAAAGATAAATGTCCTCCATACTATGGATTTTCTTTCTTGTAAACAATATGGCTGAGCTCTTCAACCTGAATTTAAGTTCTTAAAAGAACTGGGAGATGGACTGAGTCCTTGACTCTTTATCCCGTCATCTGAATGAAGAAACTCTGTTATGGGGTGTTATTGAGCTAAAAGCTCTAGTCATGGCTGGGTAACGGCAACAGCCAAGCCTCAGTTAAAACTTTATTGGCTACAGCATTGCCATTCGTTACCCTGGTCAGTAAGTAAAGGGTAAAATCTCAAAAAATCAGACGATCTCTAGGCCACTCATTCGTGAGCGAAAGACCGTCCAAATCTCAGCGTTGGTTCTACTCAGTGAAACTCGACCACTGAGCAGAACCGCTCAAATTCCGAAGAAAATAATTCACCGGCAAGAACCCCTCAGCGGGCCGTGCCGGAGAACACTTTCTCCGGAGACTCAAATTGCTCCCTTAGGTCAAAAACCCTAAGAGAGCGAACTCAAAAACTCATCACCCAGGATAACAGCAACAGCCGAACCTCAGTTAACTTCCTTGGTTCAGCATTGCCATTTGTTACCCTGGAAGTCCTAAAAAGGACTGTTATCTTCCATTTAACCTGAATTTAGAGCGGTTTCTGTCCCAGATGTTTGTTTCACATCCTTTTGATAAAGTGGTGTATTTTGAAATCGACTAAGATCTTTATAATAAACTCTGTTTTCAACATTTGAGGGTAACTATTCAAGTCCTTTATATGTTTGCGATAAAATTCATTATGAGAAAGTCTGGAAGCTTTTAGTGATACTAAAAAAAAAGTCAGCAAAACTTTCGAAGCTGAAAGTGGGCCATAAAAAGATATCCGAGCCTCTCATGAATGTTTAGTGCTGTGAAGTAACACTGGAGAGGCGTCGACGTAGTCCATACAAATCCTCTAATGCTTCAGTGTTCGCTATTTGGGCTTCGCTAGCACATCATCTTAGTGAGAAAATATTTTCCAACATCAGTGACTTGGAAATCCATCAGGTAGCACATAGTTTCGTAATGGTTTAAAAAAATGTTCTTGTTACAATAGAGTTAACACGAAAATAGCTTTTCGGTATCTTTCAGGTAATAGGAAATTCCTTGTAGTTGAAAAATACTTTAAAAAGTTGCTCACCAAGCAAGCAGTTTATCTTCGTTAGAAGTTTAAGAGAAATTCGCTAATACGAGGGAATAGCTTTGAGTCAGCAAGCTATTGATCACACACACACACACATACACAATTTTTGAACTTTGTATTCATTGCAGCTAGAAAATAAATAAATAAAAATACACAATAAAAAAAAACTACTGAATACATGAATAAAGAGATCGGAAATGGATTGGCCGTCCTTAATTATAAACAACTGTCCAAAAGGAGACCACCAGTATGTAATATTCAGCTACCTCTAAAGTGCTCTGCACACGATTTAAAGCACGCACGCACACACACACACACACAATTATTTTAAAGCCATGCGAGCGGGTCACCGGTGTAACTATGGCAACCAATCCCTAGAAATTATGCAACGAAGAAGTAAATGAAGATGCAAACTCTGATGTTCTCTCACTCTTTCTGATAACTAATTCGAAAATCAATTCTGGATATAATCCAGTATGTCTGCTGGCGCGTGCGTTCTCCACCTGTATGAGTCGAACGTCATCGCCAAGATAGATCACAGCGCGCGTATTAATTTACACGCAATGACTTCGTCATTCCAATGTATATTTGCATAATGAACTCAAAAGGAAAATGTCTTTACTTCATTGATTTAAAACAAGTGATAATCCTATGCTTTTATTATTGCTTGAGATTTTTTTTTCTGAAAATTTGTTTAATTTTGTACTTCGTTAATCAAATTCTTGAAGTCGTAAAAAATAATAAAGATAATAAATAAGCAAGAATGGTAATCAATTTTGTATCAAAAACATGAGAACTGCTTTTTTTTAATCTGCATAACATTTCAGGCATATGCCAAAGGCATTTGGATTTTTTTTAACACGTTTTGTCAACACCTTCTGGTGATAAAATGCCATTTGTAGGCGTTGTAAATTAATACTTGTGTAAACAGAACAAAAGGATGTCAACAATACTGTTAACTGTTCGCTAACGCAACAATAAGGAATTGGTTGTCATGACAACAAATGTATTACCATGACAATGAATGACATAGAGAAAACATGTGCTCAGAAACTACAGCCGAAAATATCTTCCTATCTGACAATTGTATCCCTGATTTGATTTTCTGTGTATGTCAAAGAGACCATCGGCTTTATCAAAGCTAATTAATTCTATTTAAAAGGAGTTGCTCATAAGTTTCTCAGCAATGACACCTTGTGCGGTAAGTTAATTAAAATTTCTCAGCGTCGAACGAAGTAAATCTGTTCTTTTATTTTCAACAATTGCCAACAGTTCCGTGACGATGCGATATATGAGCGAATTACAATCGTGATTCTTGAAGTTTAATGTAGACGTCGATCGCAGCGTCCTCTAGTGGTTATCATCAGTTTTTATGTTTATAGGAGTGTGATGAGTTGATGTTAAGAGAACGGATTTGGTTTTCCAAGCGATGACAGAAGTCTTCGGTATTTTTTTTTTTTTTAGCGTTATTGCTTAAAGTGGCTACTGACTTGAGTCAAACTTCAATTCATTGCTCCCAAAGGCTTTTTATAAGGGTGGGAGAAAGCGGTGGGATGATTCTAAGCCATTTGACTTACAGCGGAATATTAAACACAGATTTAATCTATCGTCTCATAGCCTTAGTTCCTTCGTCAGTAATTCCAAATGGTTTCTGAGAGTTTATTCGTGTTCCATTTGAACCCTAGTTCACTGTGATTCTTTGTTCGTTTCCGCTGCACTGTTGGTCTTCACCAGGGGCGAATGCTGGTCTTGAAATTCACGCTCGCTCTTGTTATTAAACAAGAGCAAGCTGCTCTTGTTACCTCATTCTCTGAATGATAGGTTGATTGAAGTCTGCTTAGCGGAATAATGAATTACTGACCATTTAAAATTATGTACAGGTAACCCTCGTATAACGCGGATGTTAGGTTCCGCAGAAATGATGCGTTATATAAATCGCGTTATGCGAGTTTCAGATCACATAGAAAAAGTAGGGTTATGTTCGGAAAGCGTTTTTTTTTTTTAATTATATAAACAACAATGATATCGAACAAAAATATTTTTTTATTTAATTTAGGTAATTCGTGTAAGTTAAGAAAACGTATAAACTATGACACAAATACATAGTATGAAAGTATAAAAATTACAAATTGTAATTTTTATACTTTAAAATAAATAAATAAATAAATGCATAAATGTTTTAGGCAAAATAAAAATAAGTTCATATTTTAATTTTTCATAGCACGAGGATTTGAGGATTGGTTAATAAACACTGGTTTTGTCATGTAATCACCTGATGCATTACCACAAAACAGTAGAGTAATTCTCTCTTTGGAAACTTTGAATCCAGGAGCTGATCTTTCATTTTTTCGAAATATAGGTACGTTTTTGCACTTTTTTCCAATATAACCCGGATTCATCCGCATTGAACACCTGGTCTGCATTATAAATGTTTATAAACTTTTTTTTTTAATAAGATTTCCATCCATAGGAATTTTCTTTTGAGGTGCAATCTTCTATCGAAATCATTAGAGATTTCTCCATTTTTCCATTAGAATATCGCGTACACGAGCAACGCGCTTTGCACTTATCGTTGACCCAGCAAATAAATACTTTTCTCGGATTTTATGTTCATTTTGTTTGATTGTTCGAATTGTTGATTCATTTAAATTCAAAGTCCCTGCAAAAACTCCTGGTTTTTTTCCAAATTTCAACCGATCAAGATTTTGAATATTTTTCTTCGAGAGAAATTAATTTTGTTTTCAATGTTGGTTTTTCTCTTTCGTTGCAGTTTGTGGCGCCATTGCTATAAAAAAAATTTTTTTAGACAAAAAAGCAAGCATTACATATTCTATGTAACTCACTAGAAAATAAAGTGCTCAGCTTGATGAACACATGATTTTTAATGCACTTTCCTGGCAGAAACGAGGACAATTATCAACAATAAACGTTTTATATGGTAAACAATTGAGGTACATGCGTGCTAAAGGGTATTTCCACTAATATAAATTCGCTACTTATAATTACACGCGGGATACAGGCCACACATAAATTTAACGATGATAAAATTTTATTTTTACGTCGCGCGGTGAAAAACATGAAAAGATAAAGGGTTACTACAATTTGTAGCCCGTGTTTTTATCGGGACGGTGTTGTATAAGTACCATATTCAACAAGGGTTACTACCATTTTAGACCGCGTTATATCGAAACAGCATTGTAGAAGTACCGCATTATACGAGGGTTACCTGTATTTAGAAATTTATGTACATTTAATCATACAAATACAACATTTATTTTACAAATGATATCCCATCTTTTTCAATTTAGCTACTTGAATACAAATTCTACCCTACGGTTCTTCTTTATGACCTGGTCAATAACATCGTCATAAAAAGTTGGTTTAAGTTAATTTTCCCAAGCAACACGCACACTTGTAAAGGCTGGCTGAAGAAGCTCACTGGCTAGAGCTACTTTGACTGCGTATAACCCGTGTTTAAGCAACAGGGTGAGATGACGTGGAGGGAGCGGAAATGGCTATGCGCGCGCATGAAATCACAGTGCTGAAGCGAGGAGCCAAGGTAGCTTGACTAGCGTCGGCCTTCGATACACAACGCTAAGCTCAATTATTGCCGCGCAAGCTTAAGACGTCTTCTGTCTACAAAAATAAAAGCCTAAATGGAATGCTTATAAATGCATGCATTTATTAACAAATAAATATTACTTCTTTCTCAATTAATGTGCTTGCGCAGCAAGCACATTAATCGAGCAAGCATGGATGGATTCTCCAAGCAAGCATGGAGAATTCGCCACTGGTCTTTAACTATTAAATTCACAAGACAGTTTGAATAAAACGAAATTACAATGTGAGATTGCCAGAGTTGATAACATTCGTGATCTTGCATCTAGGAGTGATATCAGTGCCGTAACGAGGGCATGGCGAAAGAGGCGCCCACCAAAACGTAAAACTTTTTTTGCGTAAAAATTTTTTTACGCAAAACGTAAAAAAATGTAAAACATAAAAATAAATAAATATAAAAGTATTTTTTAATTTCGGCAATACGCCGCTTTAGACACACAAATTCTGTTAGGTATTTAACATATTGCATTTAGTAAAATTTAACTTCTTACATTTAAATTTTTCAAAATCTTTGTCATTTTTGGGTTAGGGGGAGCCCAAGTTAGACACTTGCCATAGACGCTTCATACCCTCGTTACTGTACTAGGTGATATTTTAGTGGGAAGGAGGGAATTGACGTTGAGATCGTCAGCTAAATAATGAAACTGATATTTCCAGGTGTTTTTCAAAGTCTAGAAATAAAACTTAAAAGCACAATTTTACTGTTAGGAATACCTTCAAAAAATGACGCTTTTTTTTTTGAATGTATAAAACACAGTACCAGGCCTGTGTAGCTCAGTGGAAGTGGCGCTTGCGTCCTCTGCGCTTGGTCGCTTGAAGTCAGACTTAAGTTCAAGTCTAGTCGCCGACTGGAGGAATTTTTTCTAAGCCTTTATTCGGCCGATTCCCGAGTTAGTCGATCTTTGGCACGGGCAAGCGGGTTTTTCCTCCCGGAAACTCGGGTTTTTTATCCCGTTAACTCAAGAAAATCGACCGTAGTACCCACATTATTTCAGACAGTAAAATATCTTATTAGGGTTAGGTATCAAGAGATGGCAGCACTTGTTTGCCAGCCTCTTCATCGGCGGCTGCTATAATTAGTGATAGACATGGGCCAGCTATCTCTGATTGGCTACCGGTGGAGATTGAACTGGCCACTCAGTCTCCAAAAGTTAGATAGGGTATAAAGGCCTCGCCTACTCCCTGTAAAGGGAATAAAAGGCGTGAGCTGATTTTTTTTTTTTATGTATAAAACATCCCACGAACTTTCGTAGCTCAATCCGTGTAGACGAAACCCTTTGGTCGGAAACACCTGGGTTCGATTCCTGTCCATCGACACAAGGAATCTGGTCTCTTTCGACTAAAGGTGAGTTAGCCGGTCTCATACGGAGGTAGGGGGATTTCTCCCGGAAACTCGGGTTTCTCGTCCCCCCCCAGAACAGGCAAACCGTCTTGTGAACACACACACACGGATAGCCATTAATACTTACGACAAGATGTGGAAGAAATAGGGTCCTCACCACTTGTACGCCCGTAGTTAACCACGAGTCTCATCATAGTAGTCACCTCCTAGGTAGGAGACTGCACACGAATGGAATTGGAAAACATCCCACAGTGGAATCCAACTTTTCAATGACCTATCTAGGCCAACGAACTTTGAATAATCTGAAATAGGTTTATTGCAGATTAATCCCCCTCTCTCTCTCTCTCTCTCTCTCTCTCTCTCTCTCTCTCTCTCTCCCAGAAAATCAGGCTTTTTCCTTATAAAAAATAGACAAATTAGCCACAACACCCACTTCATAGTAGTCTATGTATATGGATAAGATTAATCGACCTGTTCTTGTGTCAATTAGGTTTAAAAAACAAAGCCAAGTTACTTGGTCGTGATAGACCACTAACATTAAAAGGGGAAATATAAGATGAGATGCTTCGTTAAAATATATTGGTAGTCTTTGACTTTATGTGATTACTTTTGGCAATCAGGAAGTAGGTTACAATTTTGACAATTACAACTCAGGGAAAAAAAAAAACATATATTTCTTCTGGAACACCGATTTTTCTGATCAATTGATCAGAAACAGATGTAACTCAAAAAATTAGTTAGTATATTACCGATATTGACCTCCAAAGAAAGCAACCTGCTCATATTTAACATGATAAATATCCCCCTTCAGTCGAAAAAACATCAGGAGAATATCATCTGCGGTGCTGAGTTATTACTCACTCTGAATTTCCAGTAGCCATACATCCTTGCTTTATATTCACGTGCGTTTGCATTTATCTCAATTTTGTTCTTGCGTTGACCTTTAACTTTTATACGGTGTTGTTTTAACCTTTAATTAAATATACATTGCTCAAGCAAAAGACGTCATAAAAAAAGTTTATTTTCGTTTCTCATTTATTATGCTTTGATGTTATCAATTCGATGTACGTATCCTGTTTTTATTTCTTAAGGCTTTTCAAGTCATGTGTCAACCAAAAGCCAATTAATAAAAGATGCCATAAACAAAATCCCAATCTCTCTTTCTCTCTCTGTGTGTGTGTGTGTGTGTGTGTGTGTGTGTGTGTGTGTGTGTGTGTGTGTGTGTGTGTGTGTGTGTGTGTGTGTGTGTGTGTGTGTGTGTGTGTGTGTGTGTGTGTGTGTGTGTGTTACTTATAGCTCGCTTTGCAACAACATCATAAATATTCAAAAACTCTTCCGAACGGAAATACAAGACTTTAACGACTTCTGAAACAACGTCGCTACCTGATTTTCTTCACGAGATTACGACAGATGCGCTGATAAAGAGAAATGTAGAATAAGTAAGTGGAAAACAGATGCAACTGAAGAAACAGTCCAAAGCGATAACAGATGCCGACAAAATATCATAAACAAACAAATATATCAACAATGTAATAAATAATGAGTCAATAATGAAACAGTAATGAAATTGTCACTTATTTTGTCTCATTGTTGATATTTTCAATTATCCAATTGTTGAATATAAACTTTGTTGTATTGAATTTGAGTATATTGTTGAGTTTGAGTATATTGTTGAGTCCAAAGTAAATTTTATATGTAGAATTGAATTTCGATTGTTGAAGTTCCGGTCGTTGTTTTTCTCCATTTGGAGCATAACTCTTTTCAAATTTTATATATTACCATAAAAGCTTTTAACAAGTTAAAAAAAAAAAAAAATGCCTCTTAAGTTTATCACTACGATGAATAATTTTATTATTTTTAGTTCTGGTCTCTTGAGAGAAGATAAATGTATAATATGAAACCTAAATGCGATTGTAGCAGATAATAAATGACTCATCTACCCAGTCGAAGCGAGTGATGGTACCATCTTACATTAAAAATAAATAAATAAATAAAATTTTGTGAGTGAGATATTTTGTTGTCATGTACTAATTAATGAATTTAGAGTAGAATGTAAAGGGTAAATTAAAAACTCCATTAGCACGAAATGCTCGTAATATCTCTGGGACCCAGTGGCTTTAGAGCCAGCTGTTAGAGACACCATTTGGGATTATGATCATGAAGTAAGTCCTGGTTAGGTATACTGAACCCCCCCCCCCCCACACACACAACAGAGAGAGAGAGGAACAATTACAATTTGTCCCATGAGGAAGTTGGTCCATTAGACGATATGTCGACAATGCTTGTTGGAGTACTTGGCAAACTGCCAACTACTCCAACGATCTCCTGTCGACAGTACAATTTTGGGGGATTTTTTTAATGAAAAATGAAAATCCTTTCTTTTTTTTATCCAAAAAAAAAAAAAACGAACGACTGATGATTTTCAAAAAAATTGGGGTTTTTTCTTTGGAGGTGCCTTCATTTTATTTTTCATTTCTACTGATAGGACAGAATAATCATTACTTTTTTTCGGTTAATAATAATAATTTTCTGAACCCCCCAAATTCTTCCTTGTTTTGAGGTAATGGTCATTATGATTATTTCAAAACAAGCTATAAAAGGTGAAGATCATCATATTAAGTACTTTCGTTTAAGCATGAAATATCCACATTTTCGTCAACATTGTAATGAAGGACTTGAACAGCGCAAAATTGTTCTCCATTAAACTGTAATCAGTCAACAAACAGTGACGAGAACTGTTGACATTACGAAAGGTGTTGCGTTGAAACTATTCAGGAAATAACCCACGAGAAATACTACTATAAATTGGTAAATTCTTCCCTCCCTATTTTGTTTGGGTACAGAGCTTAAAAATAAATAAATAAATAAATAAAAACTTTGCAACCGCTAGATGGCGCACTACGAGCTTATCAAATAAAAATCGCGGTAACAAGATCCATTGTAATAATCGTAGTAGCGATGATTAATACCATGAATTTCTTTATAGATGGCGTTAATGTTTCTGCAGTCAAAAGAAATATTTTCAATTGCATCTGAAATGCACTTATGTACAAGTTACTTAAAGTTGCTGTTTACTTATTAATATAATGTAACATTAGGTGGCGCTAGTGAAGTAGTTCACAAACGTTTGCTGACACATATCAGTAAGATTAACAATGTCGTGCCGCCATGGATGAAACGAACCAGTTATTAACGTCATAACCTAACCGGAATAAGGAGAAAGAAGATTAATTATGCCGTAGAATGACAGAAGTGGGTCCTTCCGATTCAAACTAAGGCACTTTGGAAGTCGATATTAATCTTAAGAGTTGTCTGTCTTTAAGTGTTGCATTCTTAATAACCTTAGAAACGGAGATATACATTCATGATGGTTAAAAAAAAAATAAAAGAAAAAGTGAACGTGATCTAAAGACTGTTACATCACAGATGTATTTCGATTCTTATTTAGATATTTTTTATATTTAAAAAAATAAGAATATAATTTTTGTAAACTATAATATATTATTGGTTTTCTTTAAATAATACTATTTGAATCAGAAATTTCAAACTTTAATTAGAATATTTTAATACACTACTTTATTTTTTCCAAATATTATATATAAAATCAGGATTGATAATGATAAATATATATATATATATATATATATATATATAAGTGGAGGAATCAATCGACCGTGAGATGCGGTCGATTGGTTCAATATGAGATGCCCATATAAGGTAACGGATGGCAATGCTGAACCAATGAAGTTTAACTGAGGTTCGGCTGTTGCTGTTATCCTGGGTTAATGAGTTCGCTCTCTTAGGTTTTGCCCTAAGGGAGCACTTTGAGTCTCCGGGGAAAGTGTTCTCCGGCACGGCCCGCTGAGGGGTACTTGCCGGTGAATTATTTTCCTCGGAATATGAGCGGTTCTGCTCAGTGGTCGGGGAGCCCGTAACTGAGTGGAACCAACGCTGAGATTAGGACGGTCTTTCGCCCACTATCGAGTGGCCTAGAGATCGTCCGTATTTTTGAGATTTCACCTTTACTTACATAGTCGGTGATTGATTCATTCAGTCCAATACCCTTGGAGGGTAATGGATGGCAATGCTGTAGCTAATGAAGTTCTAACTGAGGCTCGGGTATTGCTGTTACCCTCCAGCCATGATCAGAGCTTTAATAGCTCAATAACACCTTATCCCCACACTATCCTCTACAGATAACGGGGAAGATGAAAAGCATTCTTGCTTCGCCCCTTTAAGCCAGTCCTTATAAGGACTATAAATATAATATAATATTGATATATAAATATAAGTATATAAATAAATGTAATTTATTTTTCTTGTTCTTCTGGGAATGAAGATTTTGGAGAATCGACCGTGAGATGCGGTGATTAATACCCTTGGAGGGTAATGAATGGCAATGCTGTAGCCAATGAAGTTTTAACTGAGGCTCGGCTATTGCTGTTATCCTCCTGCCATGATCAGAGCTTTATATTTATACAGCTCAATAACACCTTATCCTTACACTCTCCTCTACAGATAACCGGGAATATGAAAGCATTCTTGCTTCGCCCCTTTAAGCCAGTCCTTATAAGGATTTTAAGTCTTGTTCTTTTGGTCTCTAGTAACAATTTATTTTTCGCATACATATGTAATATCTAAAAGTCAATTAGAATTTACAATGTTTAAATTTCAAAAACAGAACAGATATTAATTTTAACTTTCCTCTGAATTATAAATGACCTTGCATAGTAACGTTCTCTATTGACGTCACCCTTTTAACTGTCCATTATATCATATTACTTAAAGAAACTGAAAGGCGATGTACGTACATTGTAAATATCATCTGGCTCGGGTTGCTAATATTAAACCCTTGTTTAACAAATGCTATTCTCCAAAGGTTTTGCACACGAATTTCTATTAAAAACCTAATATTCTCTCTCTCTCTTTCTCTTCAGTTATTCCTGATTGTAAGATGATTAAAAATAATCTTTAAAAGGGCATAGATAGAAATAATAAATACAGCGTAGCAGAATACCAAACAAAGATTTTTGCTGATGAAGATGCCGGTATAGTCGATACGCGCGCGCGCGCGCGCGCGCACACACACACATACACACACAAGAAATACTTCTTTCAGAGTATTTCTTCTAGACTGCTACCTGTTAACAAATCAAAGAGGGTTTTTTATTTATTTTTTTAATAACGTCAGTCGTATTATCATGATATTTACAGCAAACACAATACCGCTCTTAGAAATGTGGTTGGTGTACAGAGAAATCTCTTTAATCACGATAGACTAATGAGATTCTGCCGATGTCATGAAAAGTGACGGGGCAATCAATACTTGAGACGCGAGAATCAATAAGGCGTCCCCTGGTGGTATTTTTCTTCTTCTTCTTCTTCCATTCTTTGCATTTATTATTTGCCGCTGCTTCTCTCTCTCTCTCTCTCTTTCTCTTCAGTTATTACTGATTGTAAGATGGTTAAAAATAATCTTTAAAAGGGCATAGATAGAAATAATCAATACAGCGTAGCAGAATACCAAACAAAGATTTTTGCTGATGAAGATGCCGGTAATGCATTGTATCCGAGGCCTCTCGTTACGTCAAAATTGCTTAGATAGAGGGGGGGGGGGAATACGCACATAAGAAGAAGAAAACCGGATTTCAACCTAGAGACAGGAGATAAAAAAAAAATGACAAAAGAGAAAGAATGTCAAAATCTGTTTGAAATGTCTATTCATATACATCAATAAGACAGTAGAAAAAATAAATCAACGAACAGACGATTGACAGCAGAATTTAGTATCAAAAGAAGAGTGGGAAGAGACAAGATATCATGTAACATTGCGTGACTTCTAACAGGGCAAAGGTCATCCGACGGACCAATTATTTCCTGGCCGTGACTATCGAACACGCTGATACGATAGGATTTGCTCAGAGGACATGACACGACCAGCCCACTCAGTGATACTACAAGACAAACGGCAGGAATCGATGTATTGTCAACGTTGCCTGCAGGGTTGATCGCTAAGCAATCAACGACAGTAGCTATAAATAGATGCTGTTCCGTAGGTTACATTACTTGCTGTCTATCTAGGCGGAAAGGTAAACCTTTCCCCTTGTTCGATGTTCTGTAATTGAACTCTTACAACTGTAATGTAACCCTGAAAGCGATATATGGAAGATACTCTAAGGAAAAGTGTAGCATTTCGACTCAGAAATTTCTTTGGGAAGTCAGGAAAAAAAATAAGAAAAACTAATTTTAGCCCTGAGACTACCTCAAAGATTAGTTTTCCTAATATTTTGCCCGCTTACTATATATGAGAGTCTACATATCTGTAAACTGTCATATTTTAAATGCTTTTTGAATCTGAATTGTGGTTAATACCTTGCATTCTCGCCAGGGGGCGCACGTGACTGGGACACTTCTATAGGATCGGATGGCACAAGAGAAATCGAAGAAATTCTTGTGAATCAGGATTAGTACCTGAGAGTCACTCCAGGGGGCGCACATGACCCGGCTACGCCCGTAGACCGAATGCATTGAGAGAGAAAAGAGAGCTGAATGCCGTAAGTTTGTGCCAGCATTTAGGAAATGTTTAAACCAAGGTGGGTGCATACAATTACAATATTAAGATGGATCATCGCTTAACTGTTACCTATTGGTGAATGACTAAGCTACAATTAATCAAGCGGTCACATAGAGATGATGAAGATAATGGGCACCAGGGGAAAGCAATTGAACTTAGAGAGAAGATAGGTAACCAAGTGATACATTGACGTCATAAATCACATGTCCATTTAGCTGTAAAATCCATTTAGAATTAGCAAGTAGCTCAGTGAATTCGTTGAAATGGGAATTCTGGGCAACCGTTGGAATATTTCCCTAGTGGTGACTTTTCATTCAACTATTTCTATGAGGGACTGTTGACAGCAGTTTAAACCGAGTATCATTTATCACATGTCGTAGTTTCAGAGGCTTCTCTCATTTTTCTGGCTGACTATAAAAAAAAAAAAAAAAGAAGAAGAAGAGAAGAATATATCATCGCTTCACACTCTCATCAAGATGACTTGCCTGATGAAACCACTTGTGATTATTTCATTTTTTGCCATCGGACTAAAAGCGTTTTTGGATATTTCGTTATCATGCTAAAAACGATATATAAAAATTTTGCAACTATAAAAAAAAATTGAAATATCAATATTTTTAATATTGTTTTTTGTGCATAACAATAAAATAAAGGCAGACATTTAAATACCGTGTGAAAAAATGCTTTTAAAAAGTAAATAGAGATTATTGTAGATTGTAAAAGGCAGAGGAGGAAGATGGATGAAACCCTGGGAGGGTAATGGATGGCCATGCTGTAGCCAATGAAGTTCTAACTGAGGCTCGGCTATTGCTGTTACCCTCCTGCCATGATCAGAGCTTTAATAGCTCAATAACACCTTATCCCTACACTGTCCTCTACAGATAACGGGGAAGATGAAAAGCATTCTTGCTTCGCCCCTTCAAGACAGTCCTTATAAGGACTAAAAGGCAGAGAACGAATGGCAATGCTGTAGCTAATGAAGTTTTAACGGAGGCTCGGCTATTTCCGTTACACAGCCATAACTACAGCTTTTAGCTCAATAACACCTCATCCACACAGATTTTCTTCAATCAGATGAAGGGATAAAGAGTCAAGGATTCACTCCATCTCCCCACCACCACCACCACCACAAAAAAAAATGAATAAGGCAAAGAACTTACTGCTAAATGATCCAGCTGGTTTCTACACCATTAAACATGTTTATGTTCTGTGAAATTGGAGTTGATGAATAAAAGGAAATATCTCTGATTTGGAACCTGTTCTATCACTCCACAAACTAGTGAGTCTTAAATGTATTACTTTCTTGACTTTGGAAATGTTCGCAACCATGCAATAAATCGGAATCCATTTTCTCTCTCCAGAAGGACTACTTCGTTATTTTAATTAAATTTCTAGATAATATTATTACCTTAATATTCATATTTAATAGATTTGAGAAGATGTTATAAATATTAAGAATTCATATATCAAAATAGAGTGAAAAAAAACTGCTATCTACATCACAAAATCGTCACTTAGGTTCCTCCTATTTCATGAGCAAGTAGGGGAAAGGAAAACATGTATAGATTAATGCTATCTGGTGGCATTCAAAGAAATGCTTAGGTAATTGTGTCAACATGGATAACTTTCCGATACTTTAGTTTTCTTTTCTTTTTTTAACTCTAACAACCAACAAATGAATATTATTCATTTGTTGGTTGTTCGATTCATTTATATTTCTTATATAATAGAATAATACGTACTTATCACATATACCGGTTAATGTCCTCTTCTACGTCCAATGTATGGCTGCTCAGGATCATCTCGGGCGAGCGTGCAACAGTAGTCAGCCAACATGGAAATGGACCACTTTCCCTGGTATCCTTTCTCCATCGCTGCAACTTCCTGGCGAAAACGTTCACCGTGCTCATCACTAATATGCCGCACTTATCGAGGAATAAATCCAAGTGGGAAGGGAGCAGGTGTATTTTTAAGGACATGCTGCAGCCAAGTTCGATACAGAGACAAGTCCTTTACCAGTTCCTTTTAGTTTTCTGCCTTGAACATTTCCGAAGAAGTTGGTTGACACCAGACGAAACGAGTCCCAATCTTTTTTCTCACCACCCTGTAGCAGGTTTTCGAACACATCTCGTAAATTAAGAGCTCTCGGATTTGAGGACCACACAAAAACTCTCTCTTTACGTGATTTTTGCTTCGCTGAGTCCTGGGAATTTGTCAGCCAGGTACTTGAAAGCTGATGCAGTCCGGTCCATGGTTTTTCACGAAGTTTTTTTTACCAGAGAGAGTTTGATGTCTTGGGGAGGTAGCAGAATTGCACATTCTTATCTCCGACCTTCAGATATTTCTTCGCAGGCCAGTCTCTCTTTACATAGTGCAAAATCCTTGCTCGGCTGTCCAATTCACACAACAAAACAGCAGTACCTCGTATATCCCAGCTGTAGACCCATCCACACTGACCCATGTTACCACAGAGATGCCAGCCGTACTTGCTGTATTGAAGTGTCCAACAGCTCTTTTAGGTTGTCGTATGTTTCTTTCGTGTTGAGAACGTTTCAGACTGGAACGGATGGATGGAAGCTAGTTTCCATTATGCAACAACACCTTCTTGAGACTCAATTTCGACGAATCTATGAATAGTCGACATTCGTGTGGGTCATGTTTGATTTAAAGATCATCAGGCCATCTGCATCGTAGCAAAACACAAGGTCATCTTCGTTTCGGAAGTAAAGTGCAAATTGCTCGTGACGAGTGCGAAACGAAGTCACTCCTTGAGAAGATTCCATTATAGAAGTCCTGATCCAAGTAACTCAGCTTTGGCATTGGACAGCTCCAGATCGCGAACAAGCTCGTTCAGTTCTTGTGCGAGAATCAGGGGCGAATGCTGGTCTTCAAATTCACACTTGTTCTTTTATCATTCAGGGAGTTAGAGGGGTGATTGAAGTCTGATTAGCGGAATAATGAATTACTGACCATTTAAAACTATATATTTAGAAATTTATGTTCATTTAATACAAATACAACATTTATTTTACAAATGATATTCTATCTTTTTCAATTTAGCTACTTGAATACAAATTCTACTCTACGGTTCTTCTTTATGAACTGGTCAATAACATCGTCATAAAAAGTTGGTTGTAACTTAATTTTCCCAAGCATCACGCACGCTTGTAAAGGCTGGCTGAAGCTCACTGGCTAGAGCTACTTTGACTGCGTATGTCCTGGGCTTAAGACGACGTGAAGGGAGCGTAAATGGCTATGCGCGCGCATGAAATCACAGTGCTGCAGCGAGGACCTAGAAGCTCACACAACCGAGCAAGCCAAGGTAGCTTTGACTAGACGAGCAAGCATCGGCCTTCGATACTCAACGCAAAGCTCAATTATTGCTGTGCAAGCTTAAGACGTCTTCTGTCTACAAAAATGAAAGCCTAAATGAAATGCTTATAAACGCATGCATTTATTAACAAATAAATATTACTTCTTTCTCAAGTAATGAGCTTGCCCAGCAAGCATGGACAATTCGTCCCTGGTGAGAATGTGTGGCGCATATGACGCAAATGTGTTACAGTCAGGAGATTGAAATACAGCGTTGCCAAATGACACAATTCGGACTGAGTCTCTCCTAAACAAGAGCCAATCGACAGCTTTTATTCTCATTTTCGTGTTCAGCACATCGAAATTAGTAAAGAATCGTAGGAAAGAGAAAAAATTGAAATACAGCAGACACGGCAACAGTCGATTCTGGAATGTTTTACCTACTTCATAATAAAAATAATAAAATAAATAATAAAAAATCGTCCCATGTGTAAAAAAGCGAGTAATTTACTAGATAAAAGTAGAACGGTGACTGCAATTTTGAAGCGGCTACTTGGATGACATTATGATTTTATCTGTCGAGAGTGTAAATCCGTTTGGAAATTACAGCGATATCATAGCAAAAACAACAACGATAATAAAAATGATCACTTCTTTTTTGCTGAATATTTGGCTCGTTTTTTAACGCATCAGATTTAATTCATTGGATTTGCAACCGTTATGTGTACTGCAACTATATTTCTCTTATAATATAAAAATAAAAAAAAAAAAAGTTCTCTGAACACATGCATGACGCTATTGGCTTAGAGACCAACCTCACAGCTGATATTTCATATTTCTGTTCGTATTCACCGAACAAAGGAACAGAATAAAAGAGCAGACGGACAGCTGTGCTTTGGTATATAAATAACTTAAACAATGTGTGCAGGAGTAGCTGTTGTGGGAGGAGCACGCGTTTCTGAAGGAATAATCCTCGTGAAAGTAAAGGTGAGGGGAGGTTCACTGAAGATGAGAAATGGAAAAGATGCTCTCCGAATACACAAAGAACTCTAACAGTATCTTTCGGATGGTTCTTTTCAAGGAACTGTTCTTCATATATTTCTTTCGGTGTAGCGTCCATCGCTTCCATTCTTTCGTTTGCTGCGTGTTATCTGATAAAGGAGCCGTTTTAACCTTTTTTTCCAACGCCACGAAGTTTTTCCTCGGGCTACAACAAAACTTTCTGTTTTTTTGAATGCTACCGAAGTTCTTTACTCGCTAATCCTAAATTCTTGGACACTGTAAAAATCAAAATCTGTTTATATGCAAATATGTACATCCTTGTTGAGCATCAGTTAAAATTACTTCTTTCTCTCTCTCTCTCTCTCTCCTTCCCATGCAATGCCAAAGAACTGTCCTTTTGAGAATAGTGTAGTATATCTATTGATACATCGGCAATCGATCCACACGAATCCGAGTACATGCAGAAAGAAAAGAAAAGAAATTGCGCAAGCTACTTACTTATCTCGTTTAGAAATACATCAGGGAACACGTATATATCATAAGA
Organism: Typopeltis vanoorti; assembly: GCF_054136105.1. Lineage (NCBI taxonomy): Eukaryota > Metazoa > Arthropoda > Arachnida > Uropygi > Thelyphonidae > Typopeltis > Typopeltis vanoorti. The sequence continues at coordinate 80,061,765 of NC_143559.1, forward strand.
ATGTAAACATACCGTGATAAATGCTGTTTTTAGGGAAAAAAGTTATAATAAATAGATAAAAATATATAATAATTACTTATAATAAATAGATTAAAATATATAATAATTTAGTTATAATAAATAGATAAAAATATATGTTACAATAGAATGAAAAATATTATGTTAAATAGGCAAATAACTTGATCACAACAAACGTAAGTCCTTATAAGGACTGGCTTACAGGGGCGAAGCAAGAATGCTTTTCATCTTCCCCGTTATCTGTAGAGGACAATGTATGGATAAGGTGTTATTGAGCTAGTAAAGCTTTGATCATGGCAGGAGAGTAACAGCAATAGCTGAGCCTCATTGGCTACAGCATTGCCATCCATTACCCTCCAAGGGTATTGGATTGAATAAATCAATCCAATTTCCAACAAACGTAAGCATTGCATTGCCTTAATTATAATACTATGATATGAAATATATTAAGGTGTATTATTATATTTGTTTGGAATTTTTGAAATATTTAAAAAAAATAAAATATAAAATTTAAATTAAATATAAGTTAATTTACTATTTCTAAATATATATTTTTTTTTTTTTTAAAAGAGAAGATAAATAAATAATATTCTTGTGACTGTTTGCAGTTTGTATACTAACATTGTAGGAGTACGATGATGTTTGATTCTGAAAAAGGCGTATATTGCTAAACACATTCCTCTCTTCCGGACAAGAAAGAGGAAATGTAGCAGATCTCATATTTCACTAATAAGATTATTTCGAAAATAAAATTAATAATAGTGTTGTAAAGTTCAAACGGACTAGTTGGTACCATAGGGATACCCAAGTTGGACTTAATCACGAGGATCATACTTCGTACGCATTATCCTTTTGATACCGGAATAAATTCTAATAATTTAAGATATATAAAAAAATGTCAAAGACAATTCTTACGGAAAATTTTATTTTTCTGTTACTGACCTTTGGACCTTTCCGTTTACAAGATCGACAATGTATTCTTCATCTTTTTCTTAATTAGGGTCAGTGTGTTATCATGTGCATTAGAACCTCCGTAGTTCAGTCAGTATAAACGAAACCCTTTAGTCGGAAAGACCTGGGTTCGATTCCCGTCCATAACACACGGAACCTTTATTTGGTCTCTTTCGACTGAGCGTAAGCTTGCCGGTCTCATACGAAGACAGAGGGTTTTTCCACCCGGGAACTCGGGTTTTTCGTCCCTCAGAACACACATCGATTACAAACAAAAATACTTTTTCAACCCCTCTCCAACGTCAGGCTCTACGGCAAATCGTTTGGGATTTACTCGTAAGGTCACATCATGTATAAATAGAATATTAATGACGGAAAAACTCACGTAAAAAGATTATTTAATAGATAATTTTCGCCTGTGTGTCACAGGCATCTTCAGTATAAATTAAACGATAACTGTCAATTCCAAAAAGCGCCACCTAAGTAGTAGTTAGTGTAAGATAACTAAAAATATCATCAAATTTCCTAACCAAAAAATAAAATAAAAATTATATATACAATAAAATGTTAGGAAAGATTAGCTGATATATAAAGTACTATCGCCCATAAAGGGGATAGACATTTTATTGTATATATATATATATATATATATATATATATATATATTTTTTTTTTTTTTTTTTTTTTTTTGGTTAGGAAATTTGATGATATTTTTAGTTATCTTACACTAGCTACTTAGGTGGCGCTTTTTGGAATTGACAGTTATCGTTTAATTTATACTGAAGATGCCTGTGACACACAGGCGAAAATTATCTATTAAATAATCTTTTTACGTGAGTTTTTCCGTCATTAATATTCTATTTATATGTCTGCTCAAGGTATTCGTTTATTAAAACTTATTGTCACATTATGTAAAAGGCCGCCTCGAAATAGAATTGGGAAAAGGCTCAAGAAGAAGAAGAAGTGTTAACATGTGCGTTATTCAGGTGTACTCTCTCGCTTGGCTGAGCAGCATGGATTATGTCCATTGGGTGTTCAAGTAGCTCCCTTGCCTGCTTGAGGGAGGAAAAAGCCAATTTTCAGAGAGGGGGTGGGGACATTCTCATTTCCATTTTAGATCAGCTAACTCGCCTTCACTTGGAAAGCTCTTATAAATATTTCAATGGCCAGGAAACGAAAAGAGGGCCTGGCTCTTTCTCTCTCTCGCTGAGGTTATACTTTCATATATTCTTAAGTCTCTCTATTATCTGTTATTATGACCTTCTTAATATTAACGAGGATTCAAGTTTGTTTCTGTTTATTCACTTTATTTAATAAAGTGAATAAGCCTAGTTTCTAGGTTTCCAGTTTAATTATTATTTTTTTTTAAGGAAAGAAACTATATCAAGGGGAGAGAAGAATCATGGATGACACCAACCTACTTCAGCATACTAGGTGCTATCCAAATGTTCGAGGAATTTGACTATTAAAAAAAAAATTACTTATCCTAACTCCTACTTTCCATCGTGTCCTTCGAAGTAGTTCCCTGGGGATGTATGCACGATCCCGGCGGTTTTTCCATGATTCCATGCATTCCTTGAAGTCTTCAAGCGTGACCTGTCGAGAACCTCCTACGACGTTCCTTGGATTTCCTCAATCGTGTCAAACAATGCCCTTTCAGCCGGAACTTCATTTCGGGAAAAAGGAAGAATCGCAGGGGACGTTATCAGGTGAATAGAGGTGCGCGGGGGGGAGGGGGTGACTGTTGTGTTTTTGGAAACCAGGAACGGTCGAACAAAAAATCATGGTGGAGAACTCAGTCTTTCTTTTTCCACCTGTCTCGACAAATGCGCCGAATGCTCTCCCTTAACTGCTTTAAAACCTCACAGTAGGACTTGCCGTTCACAGTTTGACCAGGGAGGAGGAGGAGGAGGAAGAGGAGGAATTCCATGTGGACAATGCCTTAGATGTTAAACAAAAGATCACCATTGACTTGACATTGCTGCGAACTTTAGAGCTCTTTTTTTTTCTGCTGCGGAGAATTTGCCGACTTTCAAACGCTTCCTTAAACATTCGGTAGATTTCTGAACAATTTTTTATTTTTATTATTTTTTTTTTTGATCGAAGCAAAATTTGATTCAGATTCTTTTCTCCTGAAAATCCTCGATTTTATTTAGAGAAGAAAATCTCCAAAATACTAAACCGACGTTACAAACAAGCACGTAACCCAAGAACGCATCCTCTCAGGAAGCTGACTGTTGGTATACTGATTCACAAAGGATACTGCTCGACTCTTACAGCGACCGTATTACAACCGGTTCGCGCGAGTTATTAAAATTCCCCAAACTTTTGGGTAGCACCTCGTACTCTGCTTTCAAGTTTCGTAAGTTGAAATCTTAAATAATAAAACAATGAAGAAAGTGCACTGTTGAGTGCTTCCTACACCCCTTAATTTCACGTCTTTAAAAAACTACTTCACTCCTGATATTCCAAACACGTAGCTAGATTTTCTTTTCCACCGCATCAGCGAAATAATAACTGTCGAAAAAAAAACAATGATTTGCTTTGATTACACTACATTTTGCTGATCAGTCAATGTTCAGAATTTTTCCGCATATATTAGCCGTAATCGGCATTGTTTCAATAATAGTAGTAGTAATAGAAAAATGCGATCTGTTGATTTGATTACGTCACATGTTTTCATCATACCAATCCACTTGAGTAGGCTGTTCTCATGAAAAATACAAGGAAGAATTACTCTGCAAATCATCCTTTATTATATTACATATTTATTTATTGTTTATAAGCAGAGAATACAATGAGAATGTTTAAAAAAAAACGCACTAAATGTTATAAAATATAATGAGCGAAGAAAGAACCATTTAGTCGCTCTAAAGCCCAATGTAGTTTCTAAAAGACATTTATCGAACAATTATACACTTTTAGTCTACGTTCCACTATAATACAGCTGATAATTTGATGTAGAAAGCCACAATCACATGATGGTCACTCAGAATAGCCCCGTTTGTATATCGATTCAGCACATCTTCAATGACCAAACCCATGATTTATTCTGTATGATTAACGCTGATTGTTGGAGGATCTTTCACTCCATTCACCATGCTAAGTTGGTTCTATAATTACTGGAGGATAAATTTATGGTGATTGTCATGGAAGGGAAGTGGGGGGCTAAGACTTTTTAATATTTGTCGAACTGAGTTTACGATATTCTCATGTGTTGATAGATTTTGATTTAACATAATTTTGTTCTGTGTAAGAACACTGTTACATAGGACTGATAGCAATGGGCAAGTGTTAATTTAATAGTTCCTGTTATAAGTACTATTGATATATTTAGCTGTCTATCGACCGCCCTTATTACATATAGGCTATTTCAGCCATACTGGACCACAAATATTCTACCACTGAATACACTAGGTATAAAGGTATTCTGGAAACGCTTCCCAAGTTTTTGCACTTATATTGCTCATAAACATCTGGAATAGTTTGCGACCATTTCACTTATACTTCGAACTGTATTCTTGCAGGGAATTATTCTCAACACCTTTTTGATAAGTTCTTGTTTTAAAATTACGATGAACGTCCTCTGCGTTATGAGTTGTCAGATCAAGTACTTGGTGTAGGTATGATGATATCAACCCCCTATCTTTCCCACTGCAGGGTGACGGCCTCTCCCATTGCAAGAGGGTTGGGTCTACTTCTCTCATGGTATGAATGAATGAATGTATGAAGGAGAAAGACAATCACAAACATCTATGTTCTAGACGGGAATCGAACCTGCTTTTAGCTGGAGAACCAATACGCTAACCACTCGGCCAATTAGGTCACTGTGAGACATATTTGGCATTTTTTCATAGTTCCTCTGAAATTATGAATATATGCTATCGAAACCAGTCACTTTACCAGATTTAACTATTCGGAGGTTCCCACCATTATGCTCAAATGATGGCATGTTGAAATTCGGTTGTAACCTGCTTCTTTAGGCTAATTAGTGACCGTCAATTATTTTTTGTACGAGCTTTATCTCTTGTTATGTTTACGATATGATTCGCAATCACGTCTGCAAGTGATGCTCTTTCTTCCACCCAATTTTCTAAAAAGCTTCATGCTTTTATACTTGAACGTTTAAAATCTGTATTACGTATAGTTTCTATCCATTATATGTTATTACTTGCTGTATCGCGTGAGCATGTGCTTCGTCAGCAAGCTTGGATCGCCACTTCTTTCGAATTGTTCATATATTAGATATTATATTAGATTAGTATGTGCCAGAGAGTTAACAACAGCTTTTGCATATCTTTTCAACATGAGTCTCTCACTGAGTCAATTTCCAAAAGAGTGGAAAGAGGGTAAAATTGTTCCAATTCATAAGGGAAGTGATAACAGTAAGGCCTTGAATTATAGACCAGTCTGTGTGTCTGGAGTTGTGGGTTAAGGTATTAGAGAAGTTAGTTAGGACTAAAATTCAGAATTGGTTGACAACAGAAAAATACTCTTTGGCGGTCAGCATGGATTTACTAAAGGAAGATCGTGCTTTAGCAATCTGCTTACTTTTTATAATAAAGTGACAAGTGCGTTGGATAAGGATGTTACATATACAGTGGTATATTTAGATTTTGCAAAGGCGTTTGATAAATTGCCACACGACAAGGTGGTAATTAAACTGGAAAGGATGGGGATGAACAGTAGATTAGTTCGCTGGATTGGAGACTGGCTGTCTCTGAAACGTATCAGCGAGTTGTCTATGGAGAGGCGATATCCCAGAAGAGGAAAGTTACTAGTAGTGTACCCAAAGAGTCTGTTTTGGGTCCATTGCTGTTTAATTTGTATGTAAATGATATTTAGAGAGTTCTGAATGGTGATATGCAGTTGTTTGCAGATTACGCAAAGTTGGGGAGAGCTATCAGGATTAGAGCAGATGCTGTAGTTTTGCAAGAGGACTTGAATACACTGGCTGAATGGGTATATGAGTGGGGATGTCAATTCAATGTTTCAAAGTGTAAGGTTTTGAAATTTGGGAAGCAGAGATGGGATGTAGAATACACAATTGGTGGAAATATCTTGGAAGTGATAGAAGAGATGAGAGATCTGGAAGTGATTGTAGACAAGGACCTAAAATTTCGGGGACATGTTACTAAAATTGTGAAGACAACACAGCAGATAATGGGAATGAGACGGTGGGCACTGACTTGTAGAAGTAAAGATGTTATGGTTCTTTTGTATAAGGCTTTGATCAGGCCACATATGGATTGCTGTGCACAGATCTGGTCACCTGGTTTTCAAAAAGATGAAGATGCGTTGGAAAAAGTTCAGAGACGATTGACTAAGGTGGTTCTGGAATGTAGAGTATGAAGACAGGTTGACAAAATGCAATTTGCAGAAATTGATGGATAGAAGGAGGAGGTGAGATATGATCGAGATATATTAAGAGTTTATTACCAGATTAATGTAGGGAAGGTTTTGCACAGAATGGGTGAAGATAGAAAGACAACAAGAGGTCATCCCTGGAAGCTGTATAAGGAGAGTGTGAGCAAGGGAGTGAGGAGCAGGTTTTTTGCACGGAGAGAGTGGTGAGTGATTGGAATGCATTGCCCGAGAGCGTGGTGAGCGCAGAGACAGTGAATATATTTAAGGCGCGGTATGGTAAACTGTGTGTATAACAGTGGACCTCCCACGATGAGTCTTTGACTCATGAAGATTTTAATAATAATAATAATAATAATAATAATAATAATAATAATAATAATAATAATAATAATAATTCGAGTTTTGTAGATGATAGTTGTCTAGTACATTTCAGCAAAACTCTCAATTTGCATTATGAGAGAACATACTATTTCTCAACTTCTTAAAAGAACTGGGCGATGGACTGAGTCCTTGACTCTTTATCCCGTCATCTAAATGAAGGAAATCTGTGTGGATGGGATGTTATTGAGCTAAAAGCTCTGGTCATGGCTGGGTAACGGCAATAGCCGAGCCTCAGTTAAAACTTCATTGGCGACAGCATTGCCATTTATTACCCTGGAAGTCCTAAAAAGGACTTTAGATTGTGAAGAGTCTTCGAAACCAACCAGAACATACTATTCCTTATAGTCCTTATAAGGACTGGCTTAAAGGGACAAGGCAAGAATGCTTTTCATCTTCCCCGTTATCTGTAGAGAACAGTGTAGGGATAAGGTGTTATTGAGCTATTAAAGCTCTGATCATGGCAGGAGGGTAACAGCAATAGCCGAGCCTCAGTGCAGTTATTAACTATGGTTGATACAAAAAGTTTAAAGGTGTCGTATATATATATATATTTTTTTTAATTTTAAAAAAAAATTAAGCTAATTAAAATAGTGAATTTTATTTTACAAATACATTATTATTTCTAAGAGAAATAAGATTTTTGGGAAACTTTAAAAAAGTGTGTATAATACATCTTTATCCATTTCACTTTTCAAATAAAACAAATTACATACTCATACTTCAAGATGATGTCATTTATTCATTCTCGGTGAGAAAAAGATGTTATTTCTTGCCTCACAAAAGTTTTATTTTATTGTATTTTTAATTTTTTTATATGTTCTCGTGTTCTATGAGTTTCGGTAAGATAATGTGGCTGTAACTAATTAATTACTGAAATACTAAAAAAATTTAATTGGAATTACATATCAATGTAATTCCAATGCCGAAGAGTTGAATTCTTTTAAGCTCTCTGGTAAATTTTCGAAACGTAAATTTCTATATTTACCTATAAAATATAGTTAGATCCATAATATCCATCGTTCTAATATACGATGAAATTAATCCAGAAAAAACAACATGTTCTAGGAAATACTTGAAAAAGATTATACTTGTAGTTATAGAAATAATGTAAATTATTATTCTCACAGTGAAATGAATTCCAGATTGTTTATAAATATCAAACTACATTGAACTATATCTAACTACATTGGGGCTATTCCCCCAATGTAGCTCATGCATGTCGTACGAGACGACTAAAATGGGTACCCTGGAAGGGTAATGGATGGCAGTGATGTAGCCAATGAAGTTTAACTGGGGTTTGGCTGTTGTTGTTATCCCCTGGGGCGCAGATATTCGAGAGTTTGAGTACGCTCTCTTAAGGTTTTTGCCTTAAGGGAGCAAATAGAGTCTCCGGGGAAAGTGTTCTCCGGCAAGGCCCGCTGAGGGGCTTTGTCGGTGAATGCTTTTCTTCGGAATATGAGCGGTTCTGCTTCGTGGTGGCGTGTGGGTGGAAGGCCATCACTGAGTGGAGCCAACGCTGAGATGGACGGTCTTTCGCCCACGATTGAGTGGCCAAGGGATCGTCCGAATTTTTAGAGACGGCTTTAACCTTTAAATATGGCAATGCTGTGGCCAATGAAGATCTAACTGAGGCTCAGCTATTGCTGTTATCCTCCTGCCATGATCAGAGCTCATAACTCAATATAACACTTTATCCTTACACTGTCCTCTACAGATAACGGGGAAGATGAAAAGCATTCTTGCTTCGCCCGTTTAAGCCAGTCCTGATAAGGACTAAGAAAGTTTTTATTTGAATTCCTACAATCCCTTGTAGGGATTCCTCAAAGCATAGAGACAATTATAATTTGTATTAGATGAAGCTTAGAAAAAAAAAAAAAAAAATAGACGGCGCTTCAGTTTTTATTGATGGCGTAGCCTAAACAAATATTATTAATCGCAGAAATGAAAAGCAAATGTAGCCGAATACAGAAAGCACACATTGCATAATACGCGGGAAATATTAAGTGCTGAATTGAATCAGGTGCTAACAACAGCTGAGAAAATAGAAAATTTTATGAAACTCGACTCTTAATTCAACATTGTGTGCGATATTATGTGACCTTATGCGATTCTTCAAAAACATAGACTAGAACATGAAACTACGTCATCTCGCAGTTATATTTCAACTTTTGAACAAATTTAATCTATCACTTCATTAAAAACAGAAACGGTTCCATTTGTTTTCCGAGAAGAAGAAAAATTATTGGAATGCGAATTATATTTTTATTATTTTTATTATTTGTATTATATATTTTAATTGGAATGTTATTTTTAATCCAATATAAATCTTTTTTATTGAATAATATATATATATATATATATATATATATATATATATATATATATAACTTCAAGAAAGAATTCGTTCCGTTCAAAAATTACAGATCTTTTTTTCTCGTGAATGATTTAGCAGAATTACTGATCATAGAGGGCGCTATTGCTGAAATGCTAATTGTAATGGCGAATGTAATGATTTGTAGAGACAAATAAGGATTTTTTTTGTATCGTCACTTAATCAATTGTTTGTATTCAACAAAGTTAAATATTATTAGCCTACACATTAATAATTTAAAATATAGGAAACTCCTCTTGTATTGACTCTGGGGGACGTCTATAATAATAATAATAGTAATAATAATAATAATAATAATAATAATAATAATAATAATAATAATAATAATAACAACAAAATTAATCTCATTTTAACTCGAGAGACACTTATAACGCAATAACCACTGAAAATATAAGGAACAAGGAAACAATCTAATCACCGAACAGCACCTGCAGGGACAACTCATTTCTCAAATTTCTCCTTCTAACTTTCTTCGAAAAAAGAGACGAAACACTCTTGGCAGTAGTCCAAAGTGCTGTATCATAAACACGTAATGAGATTCCAGCGACGTCGATGCGTGCTCGGTCATCAATATATATCCATGGGATGGTCTGTGGTGTTGATTGTGGTGGTAGCCGAGTGTTTGTCTCTCCTTTGCCAGACGAAGACCATCAATCTTGCCACATTTTCCTGTCACTCAAGCGCCATTTGACGCCTTCGTTCGTTCTGCAGTTTCCAAAAGTTTGCTTGAAATCAACTTGAAAAGTTTCTGGTAACTTTGAAAGCCTTAGTTAAAACTATGAATAATAATCCCTCCCTCTCTAAAAATAAAAAAGGGGTCTACGAATGAAAAAAATTTCCTCATGTCTCCTTTCCATCTCTCCAGAGAGAGAGAGAAAGATGGGAACAAAAATTCTTGGAATTTAGTTATTACCAGTAGATAGGTTAATGACCATAGCAAAAGTTTGTATGCTATTCACGACACTAAATTTGGAACATCCTTGCTAATTTACACCTCTTCTTGGAACTTAAAACAATAATGTATGAAAATTTCATGTATTAGTTATATTCAATGTTTTCTAAAAAAATTATAAAAAATAAATCTGGAATAAATGATTTTCACCAATGATTTGAGAATATACCTTTTTATTTCTTATATATACTAACTATTAATCTGATCTAAATTATTTCACATAAGATTTAAATTACGATGCAATACCCTTGGAGGGTAACGGATGGCAATGCTGTAGCCAATGAAGTTCTAACTGAGGCTCGGCTAATGCTGTTACCCTCCTGCCATGATCAGAGCTTTAATAGCTTAATAACACCTTATCCCTACACTGTCCTCTACAGATAACGGGGAAGATGAAAAGCATTATTGTTTCGCCCCTTTAAGCCAGTCCTTATAAGGACTATAAGGACTCACATAAGATTTCCACTTACTTCGCTGATCTTCCAAATTGCCTCGCGTGTCATGTGCAAATTGAGGAAACTAAATACTATTTTTATCCCATGTTTTCATCCCGTTTAAGAATGTCTTCTCCTCTGGAAATGATTTACCTTCATCAGTACATCAGTATATATATATATATATATATATATATATATATATATATAGGTTTCATGACAACATAAAAAACTTTTACGTAGGATGAAAAGATATTCAGTACCTTACAATCCATATAGATGGATGGTTCCGAATCAATCGACCGTGAGATGCGGTGATTGATTCATTCAATCCAATACCCTTGGAGGGTAATGGATGGCAATGCTGTAGCTAATGAAGTTCTCACTGAGGCTCGGATATTGCTTTTACCCTCCTGCCATGATCAGAGCCTTAATAGCTCAATAACACCTTATCCCTACACTGTCCTCTACAGATAACGGGGATTTTGAAAAGCGTTCTTGCTTCGCCCCTTTAAGCCAGATCTTATACGGACTTTATAAGGACAATCCATATAGATTGGGGACGAGGAATCAATCGACCGTGAGATGCGGTGATTGATTCATTAATGCCCTTGGGGGTAACGGATGGCAACAATGCAATGCTGTACCAATGAAGTTTAACTGAGGTTCAGCTGTTGCTGTTACCCCCTTGGGCGATGAGTTTTTGAGTTCGCTCTCTTAAGGTTTTTGCCTTAAGGGAGCACTTTGAGTCTCCGGGGAGGGTGTTCTCCGGCACGGTCCGCTGAGGGGCTTTGTCGGTGAATTATTTTCCTTGGAATTTGAGCGGGTCTGCTCAGTGGTAGGGGCGCCCGTCACTGAGTGGAACCAACGCTGAGATTAGGACGGTCTTTCGCCCACTATGGAGTGGCCTAGAGATTGTCCGTATTTTTGAGATTTCACCTTTACTTACATAGTCGGTGATTGATTCATTCAATCCAATACCGTTGGTGGGTAAAATGGATGGCAATGCTGTAGCCAATGAAGTTCTAACTGAGGCTCGGCTATTGCTGTTACCCTCCTGCCATGATCAGAGCTTTAATTGCTCAATAACACCTTATCCCTACACTGTCCTCTACAGATAACGGGGAAGATGAAAAGCATTCTTGCTTCGCCCTTTTAAGCCAGTCCTTATAAGGATTATAACAATCCATATAGATCTATTCATATACTGGATTTAATTAATTACGGAGCGTTTCATTGTGCAACAAATCCATAGACTGAATTTAATTCATAATGGAGCGTTTTATCGTGCTACATTTGGTGACCGCGTGATAGGAAGTATTTTCCAATATTATTGTTATATATTTATTTCCATTATTTTATTTGTATTTTTTTTCAATTCCATAATAGAAATAATAAATAAGTTACAAGTAAAACAATAACAGGAAATGTATAGGTTTATTATTTGTAAACTCATCAAAGAACCTATTTACGTTTATATTTTTATTTAATTTTAATATTAGAATATTAGTAAACGAACTCAAATAAAAAATATTGATTTAGGACTGTACTGATATTTAGAACATATAATAACGTCTCTGTTGAATAAAAAAAAAATATTAATAATGATTTTCGTCATTCATATATCTGTATTTGGAGGAACCTCGATATTGTATTAGCGGCAGATGGATTTTTTCTCTATCCTGTTGTTTAACACATGCAGGATGGTATGTAGCAATGCCATCTCGTGTTGAGTTTTTGAACTTATCGTTTTTCGTATGTTTACTTTTATAATGAGAAAGAGACTCTGTAATCATTTCGTGTAATATGAGTTGAATGGCATTCATTGCCTATGTTTATACACTCCATAATTAGACGTGCTGAAAAGTAATACTTCCTTTTTTTGTGATTAGGAGGAAGATAACAGAAGTATATCTTTCCTTGAAAAAAAAAAAAACTTCCAATATTACGAAATAATCTTTCAAGATTATTTCGTAATATGCGCACGTGATTTTCACCAATCGTTTGTGAACACACCCATTTATTTCTTATATAAACTTACTATTAATATTATCTAAATTCCTTATTCTTCACGTGGTTGCCCACTCAGGGCGAGCTAAAATAGCTCACAAATCTCTCCCATCACTGCCTCCGAAACAGACAACAGGGAATATGAAAAGCGTCAAGCTTCACCCTTTGCGCCATACATATGCGTCCTGCGTCTTCACGTGGACTTTGGAAGGGTTCAATCGACCATGAGATGCGGTGATTAATACCCTTGGAGGGTAATGAATGGCAATGCCGTAGCCTACGAAGTTCTAACTGAGGCTCGGCTATTGCTGTTACCTTCCTGCAATTCAATGATCAGCTTTAATAGCTCAATAACACCTTATTCCTACACTGTCCTCTACAGATAACGGGGAAGATGAAAAGCATTCTTGCTTCGCCCCTTTAAGCTAGTCCTTATAAGGACTATTCTTCACGTTGAGCGAGGGTAATGGATGGCAATGCTGTAGCCAGTGAAGTTCTAACTGAGGTTTGGCTATTGCTGTTACCCTCCTGCCATGATCAGAGCTTTAATAGCTCAATAGCACCTTATCCCTACACCGTCCTCTACAAATAACGGGGAAGATGAAAAGCATTCTTGCTTCGCTCCTTTAAGCCAGTCCTTATCCTTATAAGGATAAGGACTGGCTTAAAGGAGCGAAGCAAGAATGCTTTTCAAGAAGGATACCCTTATCCTTATAAGGATAAGGATATCCTTCGCTCCTTTAAGCCAGTCCTTATCCTTATAGGGATAAGGATATCCTTCGCTCCTTTAAGCCAGTCCTTATCCTTATAAGGATAAGGACTGGATTAATAAGAATGCTTTTCATCTTCCCCGTTATGAAAAACATAAGAATGCTTTTCATCTTCCCCGTTATCTGTAGAGGACGGTGTAGGGATAAGGTGTTATTGAGCTATTAAAGCTCTGTACACGTTTCCCTCAGCTATTGAGCTGTTAAAGCTCTGTACATTCTTCACGTTTCCCTCAGCCTTCCAGGAAAACCTTGGTCCAATACCGTATGTAATATTCCCGAAGATCTAGAAAAAGCAGTGAAGACTCTTGAAAAACAACTGCTGACAGCTATAACACAGGTAACAAATATAACCAAATGTACAGCATCAAATAAACTCCCAGAGGATATAAAACGTCTTATCCAAGAGATAAACAGTTTAAGAAGACAATATCAGAGAACAATGGACCCAGCGGATAAACAAGCAGTGAATAGAGCAACAAACCAGGTTCGATATGCCCTACTGGACCACCGTAACCAACTCTGGAATAACAAAATTCACCAATTAAACACAGAGGATCAATCAATACCGAAAATGATGAAATCACTCCGTTAAAAGCGTTTTACATTTCCTCCAATCCAAGGTGAATCTAATGTTGTCTACAACGACGAGGAAAAAGCTGAAGCATTTGCTGACAGTTTAGAAAAACAATGCAGCCCCAATTATATAAATACAGATATATTTCATAAGTAAAATTCACACCCAAGTGCGTAAAATAACTCAAAATGCCTCAATCCAATCCAATAACAAATCCGTGTCACCAACAGAAGTATATGAGATTTTAAGAAAACTAAATAACAAAAAGGCTCCGGGTCCAGATGGAATAACAAACAAGGTACTTAAGTTACTTCCCCACAAAGGGGGTTATGCATCTAGTAGCCATCATTAATGCCATCCTCCGGCTAAATTCTTTCCCACAGCGATGGAAAATTGCCGACGTTTTCCTAATTCCCAAACCTGGAAAAAATACACAGTTTCCTGAAAATTACAGACCAATCAGCCTTCTTTCATGCATAGGTAAGATAGCCGAACGTGCTATTCTCACACGGGTTCAAAAGGCAACAGATATCAACCATATAATTCAAGATGAACAATTCGGCTTTAGGAAATATCACTCCTCAACGCTACAAATGTACAGAGTTATCGAACATATAACCCAAGGGTATGAATGGCACCAACACACTGGCGCAGTTTTTCTAGACATCACTCAGGCATTGGATAGAGTGTGGCATCATGGACTAATTTTTAAACTACACGAAGTTGGTATTCCATTGCCACTAGTTCTACTTATCAAATCATATCCAAATAACAGAAAATTTAAAATAAAACTCAACGGTATCAGATCCACAGAGAGGAAAATCACGGCGGGAGTCCCTCAAGGCTCTCTGCTATCTCCCATACTCTTCTCCATATACATGGCAGATCTCCCCAAACTGTCTCCAGCTATCACCGCTCTGTATGCCGACGACACAATCATTATAGCCAGATCTCTCCGTCCACACCTGGCCACAATCAAGCTGCAGAGAGCAGTCAATGAATTGGAGGATTGGTACACCAAGTGGCGTATCGCAATAAATCCAAACAAAAGCTCTGCAGTACTTTTCACCAGACGTAAAGCAGAACCGAATACAAGCATACAAATGTTTGGTAAAATCATCCCTTGGCGCAATTCTACCAAATATCTGGGAGTTCATCTTGATAGACGTCTAAACTTCAAGTCACATATGGATAGTGTTGCCACTAAGGCAAGTCAGACTATAGCACAGCTATATCCACTTTTGAACAGGAACAGCTTCCTAAGCATAAGCAACAAAATCCTCCTTTTCAAATCGGTAATCAGACCGCAACTAACTTACGCATCTCCAACCTGGGAGATGCGTAAGTTAGTTGCGCATCTCCAACCTGGGATCACACGACTAAAAGCAACATCAACAGACTTTAGATAATACAGAATAAATGCCTAAGAATGGCATTTAATGCCCCATGGTTCATCAGAAACATCCAGTTAGATCAAGAAGCCAATCTTCCAGATATTAAGACCTACATGACAAGCATTGCGGAGAAATTCTTCACAATCCCGGATAATCACCCAAATCAGCTAGTTCGACAGGCAGCGGACTACAAGCCCTCAATCGTTTCAAACATAAAAAACCGAAATCCTCCATCGCAAGAGAAAGCTGATACAGCCTCAATGCTCACAATGAGCGGGTAAATTACCACAATAATCTCATCACCCACAATCTAAAATCCAGATGAAGGGATAAACAGTCAAGGACTCAGTCCATCAACCAATTAAGTTCAATTCTTCACCTTGAGACATCGGTATGAATCGACCGTGAGATGCGGTGATTAATACTCTTGGAGGGTAATAGATGGTAATGCTGTAGCCAATGAAGTTCTAACTGAGGCTCGGCTATTGCTGTTACCCTTCTGCCATGATCAGAGCTTTAATAGCTGAATAACACCTTATCCCAACACTGTCCTCTACAGATAACGGGGAAGATGAAAAGCATTTTTGCTTCGCCCCTTTAAGGCAGTCGTTATAAGGACTATTCTTCACCTGTCCCCGTGTGGTTGCCGGGATAAGAATAGCTCCACCGCAAACCCATGCGTGTCGAAAGAGGCGACTAAATGGACTCAGAGTTTCGAGAGTCTTGCTCTCTCAGGTTTCTTCAGGAATTTCACTCCCGGTGAGGGGGAGGGGGCTTAGATTTCGGAAGGTTTTGCCTGGGAGTGCATCATACATATTTTGAGTCTCTGGGGAAGGTGTCCTCCGGCACGGCCCGCTGAGGGGCTTTGTCGGTGGATGCTTTTCCCTGGAATATGAGCGGTTCTGCTGGAGCCAACGCTGAATTGGACGGTCTTTCGGCCGCTATGAAGTGGTCTAGAGATCGTCTTAATTTTTAGAGATTGGCTTTACTTAAGTATCACCAAGCATGTCGTAAGAGGCGACTAAATGGACGCTGAGATTCGAGAGTTTGAGTTCGGTTTTTGCCATAAGGGAGCAATTTGAGTCTCCTGGGAAGGTGTTTTCCGGTGAAGGGTTTTGTCGGTGAATGCTTTTCTTCGGAATTTGAGCGGTTCTGATCGGTGGTGGTGGTGGGTGGAAGGCCATCATTGAGTGAAGCCAACGCTGAGATGGACGGTCTTTCGGCCACTACTGAGTGGTCTAGGGATCTTCTTAATTCTTAGGGATTGGCTTTACTTAAGTATCACCAATGTAGCTAATGCATGTCGTACGAGGCGACTAAAATGGGTACCCAGAGAGGGTAATGGATGGCAATGCTGTAGCCAATGAAGTTCTAACTGAGGCTCGGCTATTGCTGTTACCCTCTTGCCATGATCAGAGCTTTATAGCTCAATAACACCTTATCCATACACTCTCCTCTACAGACAACGGGGAATATGAAAAGCATTCTTGCTTCGCCCCTTTAAGCCAGTCCTTATAAAAACTATTCTTCACCTGAAGTCGACGTTGAGGAAAATGAAGACTCTACTCAAATGGAGATAAAACTCAATCTAGTTGTCTCTACCTCTAATCCTTCTGATCAAGAAGAAATCCACGCACGTAAGAAGAGAAAAACTCTTGCTGCTGAGTCAAAAAATGATGTTGGTATGGACGAGGATGTTCTCATTTCAGATCCCTCTGCCTCCTCCAATGAAAAGGTACCACCGATTATCCTAAGGGAAAAGCAGAGATGGACAACACTATGCACGATCATGGCTAACTTACAAATAAGTTATAGATCTGCTAAAAATGTAGACGAAGGCATAAAAATTCAGCCCACCACGGGGGCTGATTATAGAAATCTTACAAAGGAACTGGACGCAAGAGGAACTCAATATCACACATTTTCACTTGCCTCCGAAAAAAATCTGAAAGTGGTCCTACGAGGAGTCTCCGAGGATATTGACACGGATGAAATAGTTGCTGACCTTAACTTACAGGATCTACCTCCCATAAAGGTCACTAGAATGTTTAGATTAAATAAGACACCTATGCCTTTAGTCTTAGTAGAAATTCATAACATTTACAAAGACATCTAAAATCAATCTGTGGATTCAAAATCACCCCAGAACCGTTGAGAAAGAAAGTATCTTCTGGGTAATGCCACAGATGCCAAAAATTTGTCCATTGCCCAGAAGCTATGCAAAGCTCGGTTCAGATGCCTAAAATGTGGTGAGAATCACCCCACAAACACCTGCACCAAGCCAAAATCCACCCCGGCTAAGCGAGCTAATTGTGGGGGTCTTCACCCTGCTAATTATAGAGGGTGTATACATCACCCCAAAAACAGATGGAACAATCCAAATCATCAATCTCCCTCGTCATCTAGTGCGAGAGTTCCTGAAGCTCAGTCCTCCAAGAGTGAGATCATGACAACAGGTGCTCGTCCATCATTAACTGAGCCCCTTAAGAAAATGAATCTTCAACATCAAGCGAGAACATATGCTGATGTGGCCGGCTCCAAACAGATAGTACAAACCCAGAACCTGAATAATCCACATTCAAATCTATCAGCTATTATAATCTCTTCTCTTGCAAACATGCTGCAAGATTTCAGCAACTCAAATTCATCACTAAGCTTTACAAAAAGATTCTTACAGCAAACCCAATCCATATTATCTGCACTCTCTGATGCATAGGAAAAAAATCGCCCCAGATTCTCTTGGGATTATTGCTTGGAATGCCAACAGTATCAAAAATAAACTGTTAGAAATCCAGGAATTCAATAATAGATACAACCCAGATATATTTCTAATCAATGAAACTCACCTGAGGCCTGCTGACACCCTAAAAATCAGAGGGTATCAATTTACAGAAACGACCGACTTGGGTATAGAGGTGGAGGGACAGCCACCCTTATCAAAAACTATATCAGCCATCATTCAATAACCAACCCTACAACCACCAACCTCGAAATCACAGGAATTAATGTCCTCACAAACTCAATTGGAAACCTTAAACTTTTTTCTGCTTACAACCCTCCATTAAAGACATTATTGACCTCAGATTTGGATGCCATCCTTGGAGTAAAAGGACCGGCCGTCATTGCTGGAGACTTCAATGCAAAACATCCTGCCTGGAACAGTAAATCCACCAATAAAAATGGTCGCATCCTTTCTGGCTTCACAGGATCAAACTATGCTGTTGTGGCTGGACCTACCGAACCAACTCATCTCAGTACGTCTGGCACTGCTGACATCCTGATTATATAGCTATCCTGCAAGACATTAAACTACAGTATAGTCTTAAATCACTAAACGAGCTGTTGTCGGATCACAACCCAATTCTACTGCAATTGGGAGAACAAGAATGCCTGTCCCCTCCCTCTCATTCAGGCATATCGTGGTAAAGATTTTCTAAAGCACTTAGGGATCAAATTGGACCCGTCCCTTACATATGCACACCAGAAGATGTGGAATCTGCAGTGACTAGCCTCACCCAACAGATTAAGTCGCTTCCACAACCTTCCACAAACCTGTTCCCAAGCCTGATCGTTTGCCTGAGGATATTATGGACCTGATCAGAGAGATGAACAGAGCTAGGAAGTGATTTCGTAACACTCGCGCTCCTCAGGACAAGACTTAATAGCTTGAATGGAGCAGTAAGAGATGCACTTAAAACTCATACAAACAGTTTGGGATAAAAAGTTGGCCTCTATCTCATGTATTGATCACTCTATCTGGGGGTTACTGAGAAACATCAAAAACAAAAAATAGATCCCCCATAATCTCAAACCAGGGCTTAGTCCACACAGATGCAGATAAGGCAGAAACCATATTAAAGAATCTTGAGTAGCAGTGCAAACCTTCTTATAACAACTTAGATGTCAATCACTTGTACAAAATCCACAGACAGGTCAGGCATGCATTAAATCTCCCAGATACCAGTGCTCACCATATTGCATCCGCATCACCTGTTGAATTATATGATATTATTAAAAAACTTAAGAACAGTAAAGCTCCTGGACCAGACGGCATCTCAAACAGGGTGATCAAGCTGCTACCTCTAAAAGCTATAGTGCACCTGACCAGTATAATAAATGCAATCTTAAGATTTCATTATTTTCCTTCCTCCTGGAAACTGACTGATGTAATTCCCATACATAAGCCAGGCAAAGACCCACACCTACCGCAAAATTATCGTCCAATCAGTCTCATCCCCAATCTGGGTAAGGTTGCGGAGAAGGTCATCATCTCACGACTCCAAACCTCAGTAAATGACCTAAACATTCTCCCTAAAGAACAGTTTGGTTTTAGGTAACACCAAAGTACTACCCGGCAAATCGACAGCATTGTCGAATACATCACCACCAGTTACAACTAGCGCCAGTGCCCAGGAGCTGTTTTCCTAGACCTATCCAAGGCATTTGACAAAATCTGGCATTTTGGACTCCTGCACAAACTTATCTCGGCCGGTACCTCACTACAAATGGTTCGTCTAATCCATTCATATCTTCAGAATAGATCAATGCAAGTTACAATCAACGTTTCTACATCATCCCAGCGCCATATCTTTGCTGGAGTGCCGCAAGGATCTCTACTGGCTCCATTGCTGTTTTCTGTATACATGTCAGACATCCCACACAATCTGATGACTTCCATTTTGGCCCTGTATGCGGACGATACGGCAATACTAACCAGATCTCTCAGACCCCATTTCATTACCAGAAAGCTTCAAGAAAACATTCTAAAGCTGGAGGGTTGGTTCTCTAAGTGGAGATTGGAAGACAACCCCCAGAAATGCTCAGCCGTTTTTTTTTTCTCAAAAAGGCAAATGTCTCCTGTAGGAGATGTGTTACTATTCAATACTAAAATTCCCTGGCAGAGAGAAACAAAATACCTGGGTGTAATTCTCGACAAAAAACTCTTTCAATCAGCACACCAAGTCTGCGTGCACAAAGGCATCTAAAGCCATAGCTCAGATCTATCCGCTAATTAATAGAAATAGCAAGCTCAGCAACAGAATCAAATTGCAACTATACCAGATGACGATTCGTCCTATAATCACCTGTACCTCTCCCGGCCTGGAGCCACACCTCTAATACTAACATTATCAAGATACAACGAGCGCAGAACAAGTGCTTGAGAATGATTCTGAACGCCCCGTGGTATGTTAGAAACAATCAACTTCATAGAGACACAAATATTCTCTATATTTTCTCTTTTCTACAATCCTTAGCAACCAAGTTTTTCCTAAAGACGTGCACACACCCAACGATTTGGTTCAGCAAGCTGCAGCATACGATCCAACGGACATATTCAAATATAGAAGACCAAAAGCTATATTAGCCTCGTATAGCGATGCATAATCTCCATGCCCGTTCAGGGCGAGCAAACTGCTCGTAAATTTTACCCTCACTGTAACCACAACAGATAGCGGGGAATATGAAAAGCATCTTGCTTCACCCCTAAAGACATAAATGCCAATTGCCAATTGCAAGTATTGAATCCATAGACTGGATTTAATACGAAACGGGAGCTGGTAACGGGAGTGCAATATCACAAACTTTTTTTTTTAGGGAGTGGGGAATATGGCATTTATTTAATACGTATTTTTGTTTTCTTCACATTTCCCCGAACTTCCAAGCAAAAGCAGGAATTCATCATTACGATAGAATCAAGCGTCTTTTTTTTTGAAGGAACCAAATCTTTACACGTGTCTGAACTTCGTCATCTGATGCGAAGTAATGTTCGATCAAATGTTGTTTTGGTTTCAGAAAAAGATGGAACATTAGACAAAGCCAAGATTGAGATGTAAGCCTAGTTTTGCGTAACCACAAATGCTGCCGAGCATCCACACACATTTGTCCTTCACAGAAACCACTTTCATCCCATTTAGGTAAGTCACTACCCTTTTCTGTAGTCAAGAAACTGAATCAATTCACTTTTAATCTACACTGATATCTCTGCTATTTTAACCGCTATAATCAGAGACCTCTAGCGATAAACTTGTGAACATTAAAGTGTGGGGGAACGTAATAAATGAAAGCAGTTTAACTTTTACTTCTACACGGATTTAAAAAAAAAAAAAACTTATACAATCATTCCATCCACACTTATCTTTATTTATCCAGCTTTCATGTACTCTATTATTAGATGTATTACACACCCTTTAGGAAATTCTTTTGTGTTCTTCACCGCTGTCGGTTATCCTTTCTTCGGTCAAGGAGGTCAACTTCTTAAGATGATCGCACGAAGTGAAGATGTAGCGAAGATGCTTTGCCGTTCTCGCTGACTTGGCAAAAACTTCAAAAAAAGTGATGAAAAGCAACTTTTCAGACACGCGGAAACAGCAGTCTATCCCCCCCCCACCTTTCCCCTACCCTGTACGTGTTGCGAAGTATATCTTACAAAGCGGGAATCCCCCTCTTGTTCAGTTCTGCTAACTCGCTGGTGCGATGAACAAGCTTTTATTCTCGGCACACCCCGCATTCCCCTGCGGCTATTTTATGTTTATCTTGGTCTGGTAATCCCCGTGGGTGAGTTTCCCGTTAACAAAGAATTCGTAGTCAGAAAACTCGAAACGTTCGTTGAAAGAAATCGCTTCAAGTTTCTTATGTCCTCTTGTCTTTTGAATTAAGGAAACTGTCTCGAAACCACACACTTTATAAAGAAAAATCCTTGAAGTTCTTCTACGTAAAAGAAACACGCCTTCGTACAAATCGACATCGTCATTATCCGCTTGTAACAAACTACACAAACACGCCTTGCAAAAGCAGGGTTAAAGAATGCCCATCTTTCACCAATTCTATTGTGTTTTTAGCAGGAAGTACTCGGTACTGTTTAAATTGTTGCTAACAAATTACTGCCCAAGCAGATAAGGGTCGGATGTTCACTGCAGTTAATAGCAGCTTGCACAGTCCTATTAGGTTTAATGGAAAAACATTGTGTTCCTTAAAACTATGATCATTTGTAATGCAGGTTCCTAATCTCCCGGAGGTATTTACCTTAGATTGCTTTCTACTGTAGATATATTCATTGGGGGAAGAGTGATGAAAAAAAAAACTTAATTTGCTTTCAGATAAACAAAGTAGTTTAACCATAGTGATTTTCTTGGTAAACATAACTGCGAATAGCCATTGGTTTAATGGCAGTAAATAAAGAAACATTATTGGAGGGTTATAATATTTAATCTTGAACATAAAATGTATTAAATTAAATAATCTGTTTAAGTAAATATATTTATTTTGAAATAAATAAAACAAAAATACTAAAATAAATAAAAAATCTTTAGAAATTATTCAGATAAAAGATTTAAACTTAAGACACCATTTTAGATTAACAATAATAATTTTAGAATAACAATAACCATGTTAAATCTGTAATAAGAATTAAAATAGAAGGAATCAGATCCACCGAAAGAAAAATAACGGCCGGTGTTCCCCAAGGCTCCCTACTATCTCCTCTGCTCTTCTCCATATACATGGCAGGCCTCCCCAACCTATCACCAACCATCACTGCACTCTCTGCCGATGACACATTCATCATAGCTAGATCCCTCAGACCAAAACTCGCAACTAAGAAACTTCAAATTGCAGCCAACACCCTAGAAAGCTGGTACAGCAAATGGCGAATTGCAAATTAATCCAACAAAAAGTACTGCAGTATTATTCAGCAGAAGGAAAATAAAACCCGAAGACAACATTCAAATGTTTGGAAGAATAATCCCCTGGCAGGAGACAGCAAAATACCTCGGAGTACACCTGGACAAGAAACTAAACTTAAAGATGCACACCGATTACGTCATCACAAAGGCCAACCAGACCATAGCACAGCTGTACCCACTTCTAAACCAAAACAACAAAATCCTCTTATACAAGACAGTAATAAGACCCCCAATTAATCTACGCCTCACCAGCCTGGGGACACACGACAGAAAGAAACATTAAAAAACTGCAAACAACTCAGAACAAGTGCCTCAGAATGGCACTAAACGCACCCTGGTTTGTCAGAAACGCTCAACTTCATCGCGATACTAAACTACCAAGCATCAAGACACTTATGAAAAACGTTGCAGAAATATTCTTCGCAATAACAGAAAACCCCCAGAACCAATTACTAAGACAGGCATCAAACTACAGACCACTTCAAACACAGAAGAACAAAAAACATCTTAAAATAAAAACTAATCGAAAAGCTCACAAAGAGCGGGCATAATACCCACCCAGCTACCTCAACCTCAAGTAAAATAGCGATAAAGGGATAAACAGCCAAGGGCTGACTCCATCTACCACAGAAGTTAAATCTGTAATAAGAGGTGAATTATCAGTCCTTTTTTAGGACTTCCAGGGTAACTAATGGCAATGCTGTAACCAATGAAGTTTTATCTGAGGCTTGGCTATTGCCGTTACCCAGCCATGACTAGAGCTTTTAGCTCAATAACACCCCATCCACACAGATTCTCTTCATTCAGATGACGGGATCAAGAGTCAAGGACTCAGTCCATCGCCCAGTTCTTTTTAGAACTTTTTTTAGATCTGTAATAATAAATCCCCGTGTGGTGGCTGGGATAAGAATAGCACCAATGCAAATCCAAGCATGTCGTAAGAGGCGACTAAATGGACGCAGAGTTTCGAGTTTTGCTCTCTCAGGTTTCTTCCGGAATTTCTCTCCCGGTGAGAGGGGGAGGGGGCTTAGATTTCTGGAGGTTTGCCTGAGAGTGCATATTGAGTCTCCGGGGAGGGTGTTGTCCGGCACGGCCCGCTGAGGGAGCTTTGTCGGTGGATGCCTTTCCCTGGAATATGAGCGGTTCTGCTCAGTGGTGGGGGAGCCCGTCAGTGAGTGGAGCCAACGCTGAGTTGGACGGTCTTTCTGTCACTGTGGAGTGGTCTAGGGATCATCCCAACTAATTTTTTTAGTTGGCTTTGCTTAATTATCGCCGCAATATAGCTCATGCATGTCGTACGAGGCGACTAAAATGGGTATCCTGGGAGGGTAATGGATGGCAATGTCGTAGCCAATGAAGTTCTAAGTGAGGCTCGGCTATTGCTGTTACCCTCCTGTCATGATCAGAGTTTTATTTATATAGCTCAATAACACCCTATCCTTCACTGTCCTCTTTAGATAACGGGGAATATGAAAAGCATTCTTGCTTCGCCCATCTAGTCAGTCCTTTTAAGGACGTAAGGATCTGTAATAATCCTGGTCCAGATGGTATCACCAACACGAGAAGCCATAGTACATACAGTTAATATAACTAACACAATAATGTCATTCCAGCACTTTCCTATAGCCTGGAAAACTGCTCATATCATTCTAATAAAAAAGCCAGGAAAGAATCCCCAACTCCCTCAAAATTACAGGTCCATCAGTCTACTATCCAACCTTGGTAAAATAACTCAAAAAGTCATCCTCTCAAGACTACAAGAATCAACAGAAAAACTAGGAATCATTCCAAATGAACAATTTGGCTTTCGTCGTGAACACAGTACAACAAATCCACCGGCTAGTAGAACACATCACACATGGATTTAACTGAACCTGCACAGTGTCGCAGTGATTTTGGATGTTGCAAAGGCCTTCGATAAGGTCTGGCTGGCATCAAGGCCTTCTCTACAATCTCATAAGGCTAATCAATGCATACCTCAACGAAAGAACTATGCAGGTGAAAGTCAATGGAATTATCTCATTAAGACGCAAAATCCTAGTAGGAGTTCTGCAGGGCTTTTTACTGGCCCCCCTTACTATTCTCAATCTATGTAGCGGAACATCCCACAAAACCATCACAGCCCTATTTAGCAATCTCAGTCCTATCTAGCAATCCGGCTACTCCAGGACAGTATCACTACACTGGAGAAATGGCTTTCGGATTGGAGGATTCAAGTAAACCTGCACAAAAGATCAGCCATGCTATTCTCCAGAAGAAAAGTCTCCATCAAAGATGACATCCAACTTGTTTGAGAAAAGATTCCTTGGCAGTCAGAAACCAAATATCTCGGAGTACAACTCGACAAAAAACTCCGATTTAACAGCCATATCAAACTCATTGGTACTAAGGCATCCGTAGCCATAGCTCAACTTTACCCCATGATCAACCGCAGCAATAAACTAGACATACAAATACAAGTTGCTAATATACCTGATGGTGATATACCCTATAATTACTTACGCCTCCCCAGCGTGGAGCCACACCTCAAAATCAAATATTCTAAAACTGCAACGAATTCAAAACAAGTGCCTGGAGATGATTCTGGACGCTCCATTGTTCATTAGAAACATTCAAATTCAACCGAGAGACCAGAATCCCATACATCTCTTCCCTTCTTCATGAATTAGCAGAAAAGTTCTTCACCAAGACAAGCGCGCACCTAAATCCGCTGATCAAACAAGCCTCCAACTGCAACGAAGCCATCTACTGCAAACACAAATGACTCAAATCAATTTTACTCCCAGATGAACACAACTAACCCCACAGCCCACAAAGGGCGAGTGTAAAGCTCAAAACCATCCCATCACCAAACTCTTTATGCAGACAAAGAGGAATATGAAAAGCATGTTTGCTTCACCCATCTAGTCAGTAACATTGTTGTTGATGATCGGTAATAAACTGGCAATTAGAGGTGTCGTTAGTTAGAGGTTAAAATTAATGCAGTGCTCAAAATCGAATCAGAAAACTTATATCATTGTCCTGCCCTGCGTGCATGCGCTTGCAATATCGTATAAAGCATTTGAAGATACAAGCTAGGTGAACATCTCATCGGTCTAGACACCGAAAGAGAGAATTTGTTATTATTTTGCCACAAAAAGAACACCAAGACCGGACGTTGTTTTCCATTATGTACAAATAGCGTGGATGAAAGGACGTATACAAAAGAAGGTCATTCTTAAATGTGTTTCATTAAAAGATGAAGAAATACTATCTGAACTGGACAATGTCTTACCAAAAGTTTTAAAAATGGTTCCCATCTTCTGCCAAAAACTCATAAACATTAAACAGGATAAGTACTTTAGCCTACGAGATTTTTCTCTGCATTTCAAGACACCGAAAACATCAATAGGAGGATTATTGATGAATAAATGACTGAACTATTGCCTTGGTTTGAATGGTATCTCAGTAGCCAAGAAATAGCAAATCATGACCGGTACTGCAATGGGAACAGTGTTCCAATTATTCCTATGAAGTAGAAATGTCTACAAAAATGATGGCTGGTTGATCGAGCAGCTTAGCATTCACTCTCCAACCAACATCTGTGGGTTTGAACCTTGCACGAAGGGATTCATCAATCCCTCTGCTTACTTTTGGCCTCTGACCTGACTAATAAAGAGGTTCATTTTTGGTCTTTAGATTGCAACTCCCAGTTATCTAACCTTTGCCCACCTACGGTATTTACACTAATGTCCTTTACACCTTTTCTTATTCCAAAGAGCGTAGGCAGAAATAGGAAGCCACCCTTCGTCGCATCGATATTTGACTTTATTTCTAACGGGTGATGAGAGCACAGCAAAACATCTGCCGCCATTTCGTGTTCCTAATCCCAACTGGTATTATTGTTGTCAACTGGAAGATCTAATCATCAATTTTTTCTGCGATTCAAGAGTTTTTTTTTTTTTTTAAAAATCAATTCCCAGGAGGAAAATCCCAACCTGTCTGTGGAAAACTTTGAAATCAACTGAATAACAACAACAACAAAAAAAAAAAAACCTAGAGAAATTTAATAATTTCTTTAAAATGATTAAATTTGCATTACTGTTAATTAAATTATATATAATAAAAAGTAAAAAAATAATAATTAAAATTAAATAAAAAATCAAACTTTTTTTTTACCATTATTTGCCAGTGTTCCTAAGCAGATTGTATTCTAGCTTTTGGAGTCACCATCGCCGTTGTGTTAGTTTTTTTTTATATCTTTGTTTCTTCAGTAGCACGTGTACTAATACCCCCTGGAGGTAACCACTCATTTTCATAGTCTCAGCACGTATCCACCATTGTACGCTCAGTTAAATAGCCTACGTTTACTGTTTCCCAAAAGGCCTTTAATTCAGACTTCGGACACTGTTCTTCTCGCCATAAATTTCTACCGACTTTCTTAACATTTCTTCACAGGTATTAACAATCATATGAAATACTCCGTTAGATTCTTTTCAAAGTTATTTCGCTATCTTTTATAGCCTTGAATTGAGTTTTGGTGCTTCGAACAATGGAGAAGCAAGTAGCAGACGAAATTGTTAAGCCTAACGTGCAGTTATACATTACGATTATATCGTTAAACCTAACGCAATGGTCTATGGGTAATTAAGAGTACTATAAATTGCTAAATCGAATGTTATACCAAGGAAAAACCAAATAGAGACACCGTTTGGGGGATTGCCATAGTATTTATATTGGTAGGCAATGCGAATGCGAAGGTCACGGAACGTATAACAAAGGCAAAGTAATATACAATAGTTATTGACAATAACTCAGCCCATAACGACTTCTAAAATAGCCCTCTTTAGTATTAAAAGTGAAATAAGTAGCAATTTTATCAGAAACACCGTATTATTTTTCTCCTTAATCGTATAGGATTTTTAGTTGCAGTAAAAGAGTTTCATAAAAGACTAATGCTCGAGAATATTGGTAATAAACAATAAAATTGTCCTTATCGAGTGATCTTCCTGTCGTATAGCGCCATGGATATTCAAACAATAAAATAATTTCTGGTCACGGAATCGAATACTGTCTAAGAGTCCAGTAGATGGCACTGGCTACTATGCTGATAAATGATGAAGGTTGAAATAATAATTCACTCATAAATTACGAATGTTTTCAGTTTTTTCTATATTTGACTATAAAATATAGATGGATCTATAATATCTTTCACTTTTTAGCTTACTTTTATGAAATTTACACATTTCAGATCTATATTTTAGTATTTAATAATTTACTAACGCCAAATACTGTACGTGAATCAGTTGAAACCATAAGCTTTTAAAGACATGCGCAGTTCTACCACTAGACTCAGTTAACTGCTGTATACATCAGAAACAAAAACTCTATGCCTTGGAAACTTGGACTTGTAAATAATATTTGGGTGCCAACACATAACCCTATTTTCTCGTGCTTTTAGACAAAAGCTTCATATGTTTATGCAAATTAGTAAATCTTCTCCATATCTACCAATACTCCCATAAGACTGCCAAGGCTTGGACGTTAATTGAGCAAACAAATCCCTTCTTGGAGCCTATCAACTTCTCCACGAGCTCTGAGATATGGCAGAGATACCCCGAGAAAGTCTCCCTTAATCAAAACGGAAAATCAATCGATGAACGGCTCTGTTTGCCGTGTGTGTGTGTGTGTGTGTGTGCGTGCGTGCGTCTACTAGACACGAGCGCACTCCATTAAGTTAAATAAATGGAAGACGGAAGTATTTTGGACAGTGTAGAAGAGGGTTAAGCGATTCCCTTGTAATGAGACTGCAGGTGAAAGTGCCCAAATGGAGGATGAAATAGATGATTCTGGTCTCTGCTCCATTCTCTTTGTGGAGAGCATATTCAACATTCAACGTCGTATTATCCGCTCTTGAGGAACGGATAATACGACGACCATCTTCCGTTAAAATTAAACTCTACGTATCACGTACCTAAACTCTTTATTTCAATCATATCCAGGGACAATATTCTATTATCTTTTTTTCAACCTGCACAACATACAAATTATGAAATTCTTTATAACGACAATACGCCTTCAGCACGCTACGTTTAGATTTCATTTCGTTCACACTCATCATAACATTCAATGGGACAAGAGCTCTGTGCCTTGCAATAAAGGACGACTTCGTTGCCACAACCTAAAAGATTCCACTGTGGTCATCCGCTCAAGGCACACTCAATTAAAAGCAAGGGAGAATCTTATATGATATTTGGAAATCCCTTATTAGATCTTTTCGCACGCCTAACTTTTTTTCAGCTAACTGTTTTGCACGCAGTACTGAACAATGGCTAACCCGTACCAGCTCGCACGCGATTTCCGTTTCAATTTAAATTATAACGGTTCTTGCACGTTATGTATTTTAGTGATATTATAGTTCATAGCGCTATATGCTCTGATCATGGCAGGAGGGTAACAGCAAGAGTCGAGCCGCAGTTAAAACTTCATTGGTTACAGCATTGCCATCCATTACTTTCCCTGGATAGTCCCATTTTAGTCGCCTCGTACGACATGCATGGGCTACAGTGCGGAGATTTTTAAGTAAAGCCCTTTCTAAAAATTTAGACGAACCCCTGGACCACTCTCTACGAGTAGCTGAAAGACCGTCCAACTCAAAGTTGGTTCCACTCAGTGACGGGAACCCCCACCACTGAGAAGAACCGCTCATATTCCAGGGAAAAGTATCCACTGGCAAGGCTCCCTCACGGGCCACGCCGGAGAACACCCTCCCCAGAGACTCAAAATGCTCTATCAGGGCAAACCCCCGAAATCTAAGCCCTCCCCCCCCCCCTCACAGGAAGCAAAATTCTGGAAGAAGACTAAGAGAGCGAAACTCTCGAAACTCAGCGTCTATTTTAGTCGCCCTCTTATGTTACGTTGCATAGGTTGCGTTCCTGCTATTCTTATTCCGGCCACCACACGGGGAGGGTCAAGGTATACATCTTCATCAAGATAATTGTAGTATTATAATATAGAATGCTTAAAGGTGTATGAAAAAGATACATTATTAATTATTAATTTATTTGTAAGAAAAATAAAAATAAAAAATAAAAAAAATTATTTGTGAGAAAAATTTTTTTTAAAAAAAAATTTTGTAAGAAAAATTTTTTTCTATAAGAAAAAAAATTTTTTTTTTCTTACAGAGCATTGGCAAGAAATTTCTTGCCAATGCTCTGTAAGAAAAAAAAAATTGTTCAAAAGATAACATTTAACAAAAAATAAATACCTTTTGTATAAAGAAAATGAACACCATGGTCTGTGAATACAAAGCCATATTCATCAGTCTGACTCTTTTACTTTTCTTTTTTTTTAATATTATCAGAATTCTTCAAGCATCCCTTCTGTAGATGTTCCCATTATCCATCCATCCCATCCTTCTCATGAAACTGAAGCAACAATCAATAACATTTTTTAACTTGATTCACCGTACTAGCTACTTAGCCTTTTCACTCATCTCCTGCAAAATAAGCGCCCTCTATAACATTTTCAAGTAACTACAATACTGAACTGTTAACAAAGCAACGTATATATCTCTTTCTGTCTTGTGTCCACTTACAATACTAGTACGTCATAGGTGTTTGAATTTGTAGCTGTTAACTGCACGGAGATGTATATCCTATCCACCGCTAAAGACAATGTCAACAGATTGCTTTCACGCTATAATCACTGCGAGGAACTAGATCGTTGGAATTTTCGAGTGATGTCGTATTTCTTACCGAATATTTGACTTAGAGATTATGCACGTAATTGTCATTTGTGACTGGAGCTTCCGTTTAACACAGCGGTCCTAATCTCCGGACTAATTTAGCCTCAAAGTGATGATTGGTCAACCCTAATCCATTCGAAGTCATCCACTTAGCACTATGAAAATATAATATAGACACACACACAGATCCTGTTAAACATAGACGTTTCATTCTCACAATTTCTTGAGTACCTGTCTTAAAATGAAAATCTGGTGCTGAAACTCCTATTTCGTCTAAACCCAGATTCTTTTTTCAAACGTTTTTCCTTCACAGATCCTGTTAGCTTCTCACGTATACTTGCATAAATCTTAATCTGTAAGTTAAGATTTATCCAGAAGGGGAAATGCCTTAGTAGGAATGTTTGCATTTTATTTCTCATTTTATAGATGGGTTATGGACGAGGCCCTCTGCATAATGTAGTGCAGTTACTGTAAAACTTTTAGACCGTCATATTTTAGCATTTCTGGTCGAACATCATCTATTCCCCCTGCTTTTCTGTTCAAAAACTAGCCAGAACGTAATGTGAATAACTCTTTATATACAGAATAAAAAAAGAAAGCTGATAATTCCCTTTGTTGGATCTCCAAAATCAATAATATACCAGAACGTAACTAGAACCTTTTTGACAGTTCTAGGAAAATGCCGAGTGTGCTGGTCCTGTTAAACGAACTCGAGTTAATTAATCCAAGTATATGAATTGGAAAAGCAACAGTGTCATATCGCTATATTCCTAGAGTCGCCTCGCGTGCCAGCAACCCATTTCTTTTACTCCCATCTTAATTTGATATTCCGTGCTTATTTTTCTTCGTTAATGCGAGGGATGCTTTCGCAGAATTCGAAATGTTTGACTCTCAGAAAAATTATTTGCCTGTAGATACTATATTTCTGTTCGTAATGAAATTAGCTATGTTCAGTATGCTTCTGGAGATAATATTTCAGCAGTTACAGATTTAGATTCATCGTAGTCTTATTGCTGCGGTCCTGCCACAACTGATAACAGACATGATGACGTTAAACTGTTGTGGAAAAAAGCAATGAATATTCTGTTATAAATATCACCCGAGACTCTGGTATTTCTCGAATTTTTTATTTAAAAAAATAAAATCTAATTTTAGCGCTGTTGATTTTATTTTGAAAGATAACTTCGTCTAACATTGGATATAACGAAATTCTGACAGAGCCTCCTCCAATCCCTCCCCACCCCAAGCGCTTCTCTATAACTGGATGCGTGAAATTTTTTTTTAAATTCTGTTTGAGTTTTAAATTTTTAAATTTCAAACCAGTAGATTCATTATAACCAATCAGAATCGGTTTCATATTTATATGAATTTTTTTATTATTTTATTTAATTTATTTTTTTATTCTCTAGAACATCTTTTGATCGGAAAGACCTGGGAGGTCTTTCCGACCAAAGATCTGTGAGGTGAGGAACCTTTATCTGGTCTCTTTCGACGAAAGGTGAGTTAGCCTGTCTCATACGGGGGTAGGAGGTTTTTTCACCCGGAAACGCGAGTTTTTCGTGCCTTAGAACAGACAAACCGACCAGTACAACACACGCAATTTACAGACACGAATACTTGGAGGAATAGAAGGGCGGGGTAACCGCCTTATCCTATGGGTGCTTAAGTGCCTGTTAAAGCCATTGATGGATGGATGGAAACAAAAATAGAAATATCTGAAAGAATCACAAAAAATAAATAAAAAAACCTCTCCAGCACAGTTAGCGAATAATTATTTTTGTAGTTATATGTTGCCTGACATCTTATAGACATGATCCAAAATACCAAAGGCTATCAAGCAATACAAACTGGAATATGACATTCGACAAGCGATACCAATGGATGTTGCTGTTGTTGTTAGCGTATGGGAGAATCCAGTACCAGTATATTGGCATTTGGATCCGAGATGAGGTTCTAGTCAGTAGTTCCATTTAGGAAAGTTTGCAGTACACTATTCTGCAGAGTACTGCGAGTATTCCTCTCATCTGAGAGCAGCGACACCATTCGCTACTATTTGAGTCACAGAAGTTAGAATTTCTAGTGGACATTCTTAGATAAAGTATAAATGTGTAATTTCTTCGTTGTGTTACGGTAGACACAAATTAGAGTAATTATGAAGATGTAAACGAACAAAAAATGATATTGCAAACAAATATCTTGGCTTTTTAGTGCTTCTTCTTCTCAATAGCTTTAGGTTCTTCAACTACAAGGAATCTTTCTTTAAATTGTAACCCATTTGGGGCAGAAGAAGAATGGGTGAGTCTGGGAAAGCTATAATCTCAGTAAAAGAAACAAACAAATTCATCCCAGTTTCGGGGGTAATTCAAAACTCTTCAAAGAAGCAGCAGTTACAAGCAAGCGTCTCAAAGTCGTTTCTGAGTAGCATCGGAAAAAGTTGCAAACAAACTTTTTTTCGAGGAAGGCAATACAAAAATGGTTCACAGATTCTCTTAGAGTTTTTTGGTTAGCTTTCTAGTTAAATTTTGTAGTTCAACAGATATCCACTGGATGGCGCCACGATTGACTGCATCTAAATCATCATCGAGCAATAAACTCTCACTAAAATAAAGAGAAACGGTGTTTAATTAGCCAAAAAAAAAAAAAAAAAGCAAAAAGGTCCTCTTGGTTTCCTTTCCAACTTTCATCTCATTGGCGGTCCATTCTAAATAGACTAGAAAAGCTCAAACTAAAAACACAAACCGGAAAAAAGTCCCTCAAATTCTGAGAGGTTAATTAAGGTCTTAAGATCTTAATTAAAGAATATAATTATCCGTTTCTTCTTACTTTAATTAAATCATCTTTGAGACTAATTACAGCCATTTAATTACTTTCAGTGTATCGCCGATGTGATTCTGCTCACGGCCTAATCCCTCCCCCCCCTTCCTCGACCTCACGTGCTAAGAAAACATAAAGTGATTTCTCTCTTAATGAGTCCGTATTCAATGGCGCCGGTTGCCTACGAGATGAAAGCATTCTTTGCAAAGCGAGCCACGACCTTTGACCTAACCTTCCGTCACTTGCAAAACAAAGTGGATATAGGTTCGTCAGTGCAAAGATGATATGTGAAAAAAGTTATCTTTGTACCTTTCCGGTGAAACACGGGCTTGAATAAATGCAGCGTCTTCATGCGACAACAACCAAATGATTCCATAACATTCTTGCAATAATCTTTACGAGTGCATTCCCTTGACTAATTTGTAGTTTATTTATTAAGCAGGGATGATGATCATTCTGTTGCTCCGTACTCTTCTACCAGTTGACGATAAAACGGATCATAGTACGCATATCTACGCATAACAATGACGTAACAATCTCCAGTCGTTCTACCGTCTTACAATTGGTGCCATCTAGTGGCCACATTAGGAAACAGACGATACAAAGGCTCGTTTCACTTATTCAACTCGGTACACTCCACACATTTCTTTTTTAACATGCATTTTTTGTCTTCTTTTTTAATAAAACACCATCGTATATGAACAACACATTTCTATTACATACGTAGGAACAAAAATATCGGTTAACGTTCGATGAGATTCAAATCAACTTCCGATCAAAGTTGTTCTAAATGGGATTTCTATCAATCAGAACAAAAACACTCATTCACATCGTTCTGATGTTACCATTCGTATCTAAGCTCGACTTTTTTTTAAACAAAAATCCTTCAAGATCCCTTTTTGTAACCTCGCATTCAGTTCCATCATCCATCCATCCATCGACATCTCATTTTTCCTTCTGTTCTTTCTCTTAACACCGGATGATGAAGAAGAAGAAGTAGAAGAAAAAAAAAAGAATCCGTGTCTGGGAGCAGTAATAATATCGACCGTAAGGAAGGTCGCGGAACGTGCTTTCGCAAGGTCACGAAAAGTATAATCTGCGTCGTATTGATTCCCCCGTTGCTTAACGAACTGAGAGAGAAAGAAGGTAAGAAAAATATTAATTCCGTCGCGTTGAACTTCTTTTCGAGAAGGGAAGATAACTTTTTCGTTTCTTTCGAGGAATTTCAGTCGGTTGGCTAAATATGGAAACTCGGTTTGCTTCGTGCCGAGCGTAATCTTCTCTTCGATTTCGCCATCTTCCAGTCACTTGTAGTAGCGTTAATGCCGACCTCTAGGGTTTTTATTGAACAATAAAATGAATAGTTGCTCGTTGGAAAGAGAGAATTAAACATTTGAAGCACTGAAAGTCGCATTTGGGAGGTTGACGTGACGACAATTTCAATGAGCAAAGCGAAAAACGACTCAGCGCTGATTATTATCAACCTACTGCGTTTACTTACTTACTTCTTGTCTTTTATTAAAGTATTGGCGAAGAGAAAATGATTGAACAATCGGAAACTCGATGCAAAATTTTTCATACCCTCAATCAGAGAGAGAGAGAGAGAGAGAGAAAGAGAGAGAGGTCGCGAAATTCGGAAATTTATTATTTTATATATGTAACTGTAATTGAGCCTCGATGCTATGTAATTGAAAGTACGTGGGTTCGAATCCCGCGTAGGAAGCGAAAACCCGTCATCGGGACTTTTCAACTAAAGACTGAGTTATCGGGTCTCATACGGAGTTGGCACGAATTTTCTTTCCAAAACTCGGGTTTTTTTTTCATCTCGCAAACAGACAACTTGCCATAAGAACACACGCAGTTTACAGACGCAACCATCCTGTTCTCTCGGATCTGGTTTTGAAAGCCTGCATGGTCTACTCATGAGAGTAAGGAACTGTAATTACGTGTTTTTTTTTTTTTTTTTTTCCCTGCTTGCAGGAGTAAAAATCCTTCTGCCACTAAATGAGACCGGCTAATTCACCCTCGATCGAATAGCACTTTTAAAAATTCTCCGAGAAAGTCTAAGATTGAATTCGAACCCAAGTATTTTTAACCCAGTGTCACCATTACTTTCCCCAACCCCCCCAGTTTTATCTGGACTCGGGACCGGCATATGGGTGGGATGTATTCGTGACTGTAATCCATGTGTGTTCACGAAGCCGGTTTGCCTGTTCTAGGGGATGAAAAACCCGAGTTTCCGGGTGAAAAAAAAAACCCACCTTCTTATGAGAGGTTCCTCACGTCACTGACGGGAATCGAACCCAGATCTTTCCGACGCAAGGACTTAGTCTATATTCATTGAGCTACGGAGGCTCTCACCCAATAGTAACATCAATATTGACTGAAGTATGGAGGCTATAAAGAAAGAAAACTATAATTGCTATTCAAGAAGGGAATTTTGAATTAACAATCAACTTGAGGCGAATTTTAAATTTTTTTTTCTCCTCTTCTTTTAATGTTTCTTCTATGTGTGCGGGGGGGGGGGATTCACATATTAAAAAAAAAAAAGAAAAGAAAAGAAAAAAAACTTAAGTTTTACATGAAGTACCTGAAAATATTAAAAATTTCACGGAAAGATCGAAGTATAGTTAACTGGAAAATTTATATCAACGAAAAAGAAGCCGCTTTATTAAGCACACTGTCTCAGAAAGAAAAAAAATAAACCAAAGAAGAAAATATGAATTAAGAAGAATCGATCTCTCGATAAACAACTCCTGGAAAAAATTAATTTAAAAAAATCTTATTATAGAGGACGCTTCGATTTAAAGAAGAAAAATATGGCTTACGGAATCTGCTGGAACAACAAACTCCGATGGATTCTGAATAGCAAACTGATCAATAAGTCCATCTCTTTTCTTCTACATGTCTACTGCATCGTAGATGCGTCTGCGTCCACATTCTATTCTCAACCCCGTTTTGCCACCTTCACTTAAGACGATTGCAAGAATAACGATATTACTTTATTTTTACCGCTTCTGATGTCATAACTGATCTCGCAAGCAGCTCACGTACGACCGTTTGTTCTCGTCCCCATCTTATCCCCCCCCCTTACTCCCCATCCCTAAACGGGTAATTTCGTTTCTTCCCGTTACTCCACGTGATTTAGCAAAGCGGTAAAAAGTTAAAGAGACAAAAACGCCATTCACCTCTAAAACGTCTTTTCTTTTTTTTTATTATTTCACGTAGCTATAGCAACGATGAGTAACTATGCGGAAATTCCACGAGATGTGGCATGGAAACCCACATTTTTTATAAATTCGAATTATTCGTAAATCGGTCGTCTGCATTCATGTTATCATAAAACTCGCGAGATAGGTTACCAAATGCTGAACGCTAGATGTCGCCACCGTAGGATGTCATGCGATTAACTTTGATGTGACGTGTTAGTGTCGTAGTTAGGTAGAAGAGCGTGGACTTTAATTTAGATGCCTATCAGGGATTTTAGCTTGTTTCACTTACCGGGTGCTAGTAATTTAATGAAGTTAGAGGGGACCTCGGAGTGGTAGGTTATTAAATGACCAGCTACCAGGAACGCATCGGTGACTACAAAGTGAGCTAGAAAGAACGCCCAAGGTTGTTAAATGGAAATCATGAAATTCTACAAGAGTTCTCCGATGACGACATTTTAAAAAGCAATAAAATCTTCACGCCTTCTCGACAAGTGTTCATTAAGTTACCCACTTCTTATATTGAGCGTCCTTACACTTCAATGAAATAACCACTATTCTATTTTGGATTAAAATCAGAACGGCCAGCAAATGTAGGCGACACCAAAATCAATAAATTGTTAAGATAATAAATAAATAAATAAATAAAAGTTGTAGTGTACCTATCAGTCAATAGATGGCGCCAGGATTCCATCGCGAAAAAATGTGAGAAAAGCAGTTTATAAAAGTAATTCTGTCGACAATAAGAATGCTACTGTCATTTCATTCTAGTAGCCCGTGTCCCACTGTAACCATAGTATCAGTAACAGTGGTTGCACACATCCATTTGGATGATAGAGCTTTAGCTTTTGCTACCGGAGAGCTCTCGCTTTGTGAAAATGGAATAGGTATTTGCAGTTTTGCAGCAGGCCCACATCTGTTCCGATAACTGATAAGTGGTTTGTTTGATGAAAACCTCGCTCATGCTGTCTCTATTCCTGAAGACTAGCATCGGAAAGAGAGTAATAACTTCCGTTTCTGCAGATATCTGAATCCCTTCTATACTTACGAACTAAAGTGGCAGCATATTCTGATGGCTACTAAAACTCCCTCAAATCGATAGCTTGCTCTTCCACATGATTGCCTGAGTTCTTTTCCAATACACGAAGTTTTTTTCGCCCTTTCAGAAGAAACCCATTTTCAGACGAAAAAAAAAACATGAAAGAACAGCATTAAAAAATAACTACAAATATATTTTATTTAAAAATAAACAAAAATATTTATCATTTACAATCAGACGTCTTCTGTAAAATATGCATATGTAAATATCATTGCTAAACTTCGATCTCTTGATGTTCCGCACACGCCATCTCTCGACGAGAAATGGAAACCTTCTGAAGATATCGATTTCGTCTGTTAAATTACTTCATTTACTAAAATGGCTAGGCAATTATATGGCTAACGAATTATCATCAAAAAATTAAATATTCCGTTTGGTACTAACTTAAAGCGTGGCAATAAATTCACGGGAAATTCATAGCTGATGAAAATTAACGATAATAATAATGTAGTCTCATTAACAGCTAGCTTAATGTTTAGGAAAAGAGAATAGAATTTATGAAAAGACAAATATTGCGCTTATATATAACCTATAAATAAATAAATAAACAAATTATTTTCTTGAATTGAAACAACGCAGAAATTAAATTGGCCTTTTTCGTGAAATTAATTAAATATATTACTCAATAATTTAGCTTCATTTATTTTTCTTTTGATATGAAAGATTATTAATATTCACATAACGTAATTCACATTAAGAGCATGTTACTTACGATAATAAAAATACTGTATTAGCATTTCCTTATTATGTAGCCCTCCTTCGGCCGTATTAAATTTCTGAATTGTCAGATTTTCGGTAGCAGCAGAGCATAAATTTAAAATCTTGAATAAAATGCTAATATGTATTATAGGCAAAATTAACTCGTCCATTTTTCTGACGCATTTTATTTCTTTGAAACAAAACGAACGAACAAAGGAAGAAACACCAATATTTTTTTTTAATAAGATTACAATAAATAATGACAACACATTCTATTGTCATAGCAGGGAGGGTTGCCAATCCAATACCCTTGGAGGGTAATGGATGGCAATGCTGTAGCCAGTGAAGTTCTAACTGAGGCTCGGCTATTGCTGTTACCCTCCTGCCATGATTAGAGCTTTAATAGCTCAATACCACCTTATTCCTACACTGTCCTCTACAGATAACGGGGAAGATGAAAAGCATTCTTGCTTCGCCCCTTTAAGCCAGTCCTTATAAGGACTATTGTCATAGCAGGACCCACAGACCCCACCCATCACAACCCAACTGGAAGTTCAGACGTACTTGACATTGTCATCTCCAGAAACATTGGATACTAATATCAATTGGAAACATTAAACAAACTCTCTTCCGACCACAACCCCATTCTGCTTAAACTCGGTACACAAAAGCAATTCTCTCCTCCGCACACTTTCATATCTTGGGACAAGCTCTCCAGAATTCTCCCAGAGCACATTGGTCCAGTCCCTATTATTCGCAATAAAGAGGAGATTGACCTTGCTGTAAACAACCTAACCAGTGAAATTTAAAAAAGCAATAACATCGGTCGTGAAAACCACAGTCTTTCACCCTAGCGGTCGGATCGCTGAAGAAATCATGGACCTAATCAGGTTACAAAACAAAGCCAGAAAGAGGTACCATTGATACAAGAGCTCCTCAAGACAAATCAACTCTGAATAATTTAAACAAACAAGTTCGTGAAGCCCTGCAAAAAAATCGAAAAAACCATGATTGGGAAACTAAGCTGTCGAACTTAAACCCAGAGGACAGATCCATCTGGAAATTCTTGAAAGCCCTCCGCACCAATAAAGGCAAATTATACCTCCAATTCAGACTAATAAGGGAGTAGCCCACACTGATAGTGAAAAAGCAGAAGCTCTAGAGGGCAACCAGGAAATTCAATGTAATCCCTCTTACGAAAACCTGAATATCAATCTGATTCACCGCCGAGTCAAGCAGGAGTTACAACAACGACAAAAGGATAACTCATAACTCATCACACCCACCTCTCCAGCAGAAGTTATAAACATCCTAACCCATCTGAACAAAACAAGGCCCCAGGCCCAGATGACATCTCGAACAGAATAATCAAACTACTCCCCAGTAAAGCCATTGTCCAGCTAGTCAACAAAATCAATGCCATCCTCAGACTCAAGCATTTTCCTATAAGTTGGAAAACGGCAGACATCCTGCCAATCAAAAAGATTGGAAAGAACTCTCAACTCCCCGAAAGCTACAGACCTATCAGCCTACTGTCCAGCCTAGGTAAGGTTGCGGAAAAAGTCGTCCTTACAAGGATTCAGGAAAAAGCACAGTACTACTCAACAAATACACCGACTGGTGGAACACATTACAAAAGGTTTCAGCTGGAACCTCCTCACAGCTGCAGTCTTTATAGATACTGCAAAGGCTTTCGACGAGCTATGGCATCAGGGGCTTCTCTACAAACTCATCAAATTCAATGTACCAATTAACCTTGTAAAAATAATTAACTCTTATCTGAAACATAGATTCATACAAGCTAAAATAAATGAAACTCTTTCAACCAGACGCAAGATCTTGGCAGGGGTGCCACAGGGCTCACTTCTGGCCCCCTTGCTATTTTCTATCTACAGCTGATATCCCTAAAAACTCTAATTCAACAATCACTGCGTTGTATGCTGATGATACTGCTTTATGAGCAAGATCTCGCAGCCCCAAACTAGCTATCAGTAGACTTCAAAACAATATCTATATATTGGAGAAATGGCTGATGGACTGGAGGATCCAAGCAAACCCACTGAAGAGTTCAGCCATACTGTTCTCTAGGAAGAAATTTCGGACCAGTGAAGACATACACTTGGATATACGCTAGGAGTCAAGATTCCATGGTAGAGCGAAGTAAAATATCTCGGTGTGATGTTTGACAAAAAAACTTCAGTTCACCAATCACATAAAACACGTTAGTTCCAAGACATCGAAAGTAATCGCACAACTCTATCTCATGATCAACAGAAGAAGCAAACTGGATACCCTGAACAAACCACTCATATACAAGATGGTAATACGCCCAGTCATCACTTACGCATCTCCTGCATGGAGTCATACCTCAAACACAAATATTCAAAAGCTGCAGAGAATACAGAATAAATGCCTGAGAATGAACCTGGACGTCCCATGGTTCATTAGAAACTCTCAGCTTCACGGAGAAGTCAACATTCCCTACATCGCATCCTTCCTTCATGACCTAGCAGAAAAGTTCTTCGCCAAGACAAGCAATCATCCAAACCCCCTGATCAGGCAAGCTTCAGATTACAATGAAGCAGAATTCTGCAAATACAAAAGACCCAAGTCAATTCTATGCTCAGCTGAACACAGCTATATCTCACTGCCCTCTCAAAGAACTTCCCTCTCAGACAAAGGAGAATATGTAAAGCATTTATGCTTCACTCATCAAACCAATAACGTTCTGCGTGGTGCCATCTCAAGGAATAAATTTCAATTAACCATGTTGCATGTAACCAATAAGCCTTGATACAACGTTTAACATTATTATTGATTTTCAAAGTAGCAAACGAATCTTCGCAAAACCAAAGGCTAACTAGCCATATTCGGAATTTTATTGTATTTAAACGAGATTTTATTTAGAGCAGTTAATTCTAATTTAATTCAAATTTGTTTAATATTATTTATTTATGTTTATAGAAGTGAATTATTTGATAAGGTCTGTGTAGCTCAGTGGAAGTGGCGCTTGCGTCCTCTGCTCTTGGTTGCTCGAAGTTTGACTTAAGTCCAAGGCTAGTTGCCGACTGGAGGAACTTTATCTAAGCCTTTCTTCAACCGGTTCCCGAATTAGTCGATCTCTGGCACGGGCAAGCAGGTTTTTGCATCCCGTAAACTCAAAAAAAATCGATCATAGTACCCACGTTATTTCAGACAGTGAAATATCTTGTTAGAGTGAGCTACCAAGAGATGGCAGCACTTGTTTGCCAGCCTCTTCAACGGTGGCTGCTATAATTAGTGATAGACATGGGCCAGCTCTCTCTGATTGGCTACCGGTGGAGAATGAACTGCCCACTCAGTCTCCAAAAGCTAGATAGAGTACATAGGCCTCACCTACTCCCTGTATAAGGGAATAAAAGGCGTTAGCTGATTCATTATTTTATTTAATTATTTCATTAAACATTTATTTAATCAAAATTTAATTTCAAATAAAATTATTCTTGCTAATCTTAACCACGTTATTTTAGTATATAATACATTAGAGCTATGCATGGATCGAAGATAGAGAAGAAAGAAGTACTTTTTTATTATTAGATTTAAAATCAACAATTGCAGTTTTCTTTCTTTCTTAAAAAGAGGGGGAAGGGAGAAAAAGAGTGAATTTTTTAAGAGGAATTCTGTTTTGTAGTGAAAATTTTTCTCAAATGAAAAAGAGGAATGTAGCGTGCTGTCATCAGCAAAACTATGTATTGGACTTGCCGTCAATTGGAACACATCTTTGAGGCTGCATAGTATATACCAGTTGAACAGGAGAGAATGAAAATGCAACATAGAACAACAATTAAGTGTCGTACAGACAGACCTTCAGCACAAATGGAATAATGTTATCAGGACTAATAGAATTTTGGTATCCAGTTTGAACACGATTCTCATGCTCTCCTTCTGACACACACACACACACACACACACACAGCATCTGGAGCCCACAGGAAGAGGATTGTTGGTGAGAGAGTTGGCGCTATAGAGAGATTGTGAGATTGAGAAAAAAAGGCAAAACAGCTTTAATATTTGGATTAAATTAGTTATTTCATAAAAATATAAAGAAAAGTTTTCGATTAAATGCATTGGTTATACATTATTTAAAATATTTTCAAAAATTCGAATTAAATAACAATTTTGTTAGTACACCTTTTATTTATTAATATAACTTTTATAGCTTATTATTGGAGGATAAGCACGTACTTCCAGGTTCCCGTGTGGTTGCCGTGATAAGAATAGCACCAATGCAAATCCAAGCATGTCGTAAGAGGCAACTAATTGGACGCTGAGATTCGAGAGTTTGAGTTCGCTCTCCTAAGGTTTTTGCCTTAAGGGAGCAATTTGAGTATCCGGGGAAAGTGTTCTCCGGCACGGCCCGCTGAGGGGCTTTGTCGGTGAATGCTTTTCTTCGGAATATGAGCGATTCTACTCGGTGGTGGCGTGTGAGTGGAAGGCCATCACTGAGTGGAGCCAACGCTGAGATGGACGGTCTTTCGCCCACGATTGAGTGTTCTAGGGATCGTCCGAATTTTTAGAGATTGACTTTACTTACGTATCACCAATGTAGCTAATGCATGTCGTACGAGGCGACTAAAATTGGTACCTATGGAGGGTAATGGATGGCAATGCTGGAGCCAATAAAGTTCTAATTGAGGCTCGGCTATTGCTGTTACCCTCTTGCCATGATCAGAGCTTTATACCTTAATAACACCTTATCCGTACACTGTCCTCTACAGACAACGGGGAATATGAAAAGCAATCATGCTTCGCCCCTTTAAGCCAGTCCTTATAAGCACGTACTTCCAGGGTAACGGATAGCAATGCTGTAGCCAATGAAGTTTTTACTGAGGCTCGGCTATTGCCATTACCCAGTCATGACTAGTGCTTTTAGCTCAATAACACTCCATCCACACAGATTTTCTTCATTCAGATGACGGGATAAAGAGTCAAGGACTCAGTCCATCTCCCAGTCCTTTTAAGGACGTAAGTGATGAAGACCCTCGGAGGATAATAAATGGTAATGCTGTAGCCAAAGAAGTTCTAACTGAGGCTCGGCTATTGCTGTTACGCTCTTGCCATGATTAGAGTTTTAATAGCTCAATAACACCTCATCTCTACACTGTCCTCTACAGATAACCGGGAATATGAAAAGCATTCTTGCTTCGCCCTTTTAAGCCAGTCCTTTTAAGTACACGTAAGTGATGTGTAAATTAGTTACAGTATTGTAATATATTATTAATAATAAGTTGACATTAATTGAGATCGTGAGCTTTTTCTGTGTTTATAAGGAATACATTTGATTTGCAGTCTATTTTGAATGGAAGTATAAAAAGGAATTGCTAGCAAAACAAAAGAAGTGTTGGATGGCAGATAAAACAACCCGAGAAAGCCAAGATCTAAGTGGATTGATGCACTTAATAGTACTGTATTTTGTAAAATTGTTAAATTTGGCCATATTTGGAGACAGACCTGACATTAATTTGGAAGAAAAATTGCTATGAGTTAGTAATAATGTAAACTTCATCATGCAATACTATAATAGTATCCTGTACATTTCTTGACGATATTTATT
The DNA here is from genome assembly GCF_054136105.1 of Typopeltis vanoorti. NCBI lineage: Eukaryota > Metazoa > Arthropoda > Arachnida > Uropygi > Thelyphonidae > Typopeltis > Typopeltis vanoorti. Next base: position 80,105,830 of record NC_143559.1, read on the forward strand.
AGAAATTTGAGAATGATGATAGATCAGATTAAATACAAGTTTTTCTTTTGTGCCATTTACATGATTGGTTTACAAATATCACTGTAATTTGATTTATATATTCGATCAGTGACATCTGCAGTTTCTGAGTCTCACTACCCGACAAGTTGATATCTATCCACGCTCGTGCCTTGCCAAATGGAGAAGTTGTCTTTTATTTTCTATATAGAATTTAAAAGAAAATAAGTAAATAAATATTATATTTTTAAAATAATTTAATGATTACGAATTTTATTAAAAATAAAACGAATTTTATAAGAACACCTTTTATTTATTAATATAGATGCGTTAATATATCCTTCACGGAAAAAATTCTGCTATGAATATGAATACTTATCATCATGCGATATCATGATTTAGTTATAACGTGGCGGTATGCAAATACAGATTCAATAAGTGTAATGCGCCATTTATTCCTTGTATTGTATATTGAATATATTGAATATTTAATATAGTATTTAGAAGCTTAAATATACCTTGAATTGCTGCCGAAACAACATGGATTTGATTGGCAGAGCAGATGTATGGCCAAAACTGACGCGCAGACATAAACGCCTTTGAGGAGGAAAACATTGTCGTTGAATGGTAACAGTTTGGACGCACCACTTCCGGTTGTTTTCAGAAGTATTTGCGAATGGGCGTCTCGGTAATGCTGTCGGCTAGGAATCTGGTTTACGAAACGAATTCCTGATGTCTAACTTCACAATTAAATAAACCATTCGTTATGCTTATTAATGCTTGACCCTACTTGGCGTTTTTTGAATGCGGTGATAGTGATGGATTTCTCCTGATGCAGACTAGAATTGATTTGTAAAATGAATTAAACACAATAAACACCAAGCAAAAACTCTGTAATTTATAATAATGATATCACGGCCAGTCATGTGTCCCCCCCCCCTATAGGTGGTAGATGATAAAAATGACTACCACTTAAGAACAGTCATAACTGTCCATGTCTACGGTGGAAGTTTCAAATATATGATCTTCTGTGTCCAGGCTGTATCTATTAAGCGACCATGAGAGGGGAAAAAATCCCCCCTCTCTCTCCTCCAACTCTCTGAGGTTTAACTGACTTCGCTTTGCTGGCTTACTGAACGAGTAGTCATAAAAAAAAAAAATAAATAAATAAATAAAAAAAAAGATAAAATAAATGAATTTTAAATTAAATTTAACTATATTTAAGTATATATATAAAAAAGGGTAAAATAAATGAATTTGAAATTAAATTTAAGTATATTAAGTATACATTTAAGTTTATTTAAATGTATATATTTAAATAAACACACAAACACAGAAAAAAAAAATGCGCTGTTTTAAACCAGTGAGAAACTAAGCCTTATCTAGAAAAAGATATTGGCTATTTGCACCTAAACTTGCGATAAATTATATTATTATATATTAAGATGAACTCGAGTGCATAATTTTTGAGAACTACATTATAAAATTGCTGTACATCTTTCTGTATAATTACTGTACTATTTTATATAATAATAATAATAAATCTAATTCATATATATTTTAAGCATACGTTTATTAAAATTTAATAAATTTAATAATCTTCATTCTTTAAAAAGTAAGGCATCAAATATTAATAAAATATCTTTGTCTTATGCGCTATTGCCTGTTTGATGCATTATGATTTTTTTCCCCTTGCAAATGAAATCCGTTACTTTCTGCTCCCCTTGAAATAAAAGTGTATTCTGCCAAATGCGTATAATGCAAGATATATTGTCGCCTTTTAACTTGTTTACTCGTCAGCAATCACGTGTTTTCATATCACTGGCTTCATTTGAAACGTCAAATTGCATACCCATTTACTCATACAGCGCGCAGGTGTACTTGATAATAAAAGCAGTGCTTAATACAGGATGTGTAACCAATCACACCGGCATCCGGCAACTTTCTTTATGCCTCAAGGACGTGAATGTCTTAAGCTATTGCAGCTGTTAATACCAGATTACTAAAATATTGCTAATTTATAGCGCGATAACTGCTGACCGGAAATTTACGACTGGAGTAATGACAAAGACTGGCGAAAAGCAGGTAGGATTAGTGATATTGAGTTTAAAAGAAAGTAATTAAGTGTAACTTCACAGTTTTCGGCATAAGCAAACTATGTATAAACACACGTAGGATTACAGTAATTGAATAATACGAACTATAAAATTAGTATTTGTAATACAGAATGCTGTTAGATCGTGACACGTGTTTGTAATGTAAACACGAGCGCTGACGTCATCGGCTGTACCAAAAAGGAGAAATAAAATTGTCAGTGGCGTTTTGTAAATATGTTTTAAATCTGCTGCTACACAAGCGCAAAAATAATAAATCGGTATTTAATATTGTCACTAACAGCTTTATCTAGTTGTAATGGCCTTAGGTTTTAAAATAATTTATTGGATATCTTCATCTGAATTGACCATTGTGCTTGTTATAACAGCATAAACAGCTGTACCAGGGCAAAACAAAAACATTAGCTAAATTAGGAAAATACCAATTCTCATTCGTAAGTGAGGGCCAAACCATGAACAGATTCATGCCCATTTATAGCTATTATCTTGACTGAGTTAAAATATTTAATATTTTGTTGGAAACTTCGTCTCCATGGCAACTCGTGGCACGTGATGTTTACTTAGATTTCTTCACAACTTTTTTGGTCTTCCTTTCAACTGATAATTATTTGGAAGCGTACTTTTTTTTTCTGAACTTTTTTTTTTTTTTCAAACTGCGTAACACAAATAGCAACGGGCTACTTTGTGAGTGTGTTGGCTGATATTTTTGTATTCTTCCAACGCCTTTTAAGTAAAGCCAGTTTTTGATTTGTTTCTACCATTTCTTTAGTGACATTTTTTCTTTCCACTAGCTTGTTGATTTAGTCTTCATTTTTTCATTCCTTTTTAACTTATGTTGAAAGCTTTCTTTTTCTCTAGAATCCGTTCACACCAAGTTTTGCCTGTCAGCTCTTTGAAGTCTCTCTCTCGCCCACTTTCTCTTTCTTATTCTCTCTTTCATCTACGTGGGACATGTCATTTTCTCCTTGTGATATGCCACCGTCTTTCAACCACCTGGGAGTTTCTTTTGTCCGTTACTTTTATATAGAGAGAGAGAAGGGTACCGTATTATATTTTATGCACGCCTTGTCATTTCCTTTTTGATCTCTTTAGTGCAAATGTATGTTTTCTTTCATGTACTCAGGTTCTTTAATTCGCTTGCAGCATTGTAGATAGCCTCGAACCATGGATAATAATAATAAAAACTACATAACAGGAGACAGGATGGAACTGCTGCTATTGAGCAGTGAAGATACTGCTAAGACTTCGTAACACTCACATACACAAAGAATAAATAAATAAATAAAATCCTCTGACGCCTTTTCATACTTCCTTTTAATCCGCACTGTATTCTTTTAGTCTTAACTTTTTTTTTTTTTTTTAAAAAAGAGTAGGTCTAACAACTTTCTCGTTGTACCGTTAACTGGTCTTGAATGTAATCGAGTTAATACGGGCGATTTTTTTTTAATTGAGGAAATAAAAATATAGTTATTTTCCTGGAGGATAAATAAAAAAAACTTTGCTTTGAATTACTGAAGAATTATTTAATAAAAGATGATATAATTAAAAATCGCAATTATAAACCTTCTATTATATCGGATCTCATTAAATATAATGATTTTTGTTGTAAAAATGCAGTAACCCCGTGTGTTGTGGCCGGGATAAGAATAGCGCCATCGCAACCTATGCATGTCGTAAGAGGCAACTAAAATGGACGCTGAGTTTCTAGTTTCACTCTCTCTCAGGTTTCTTCCGGAATTTTGCTCCCGGTGAGGGGGGGAGGGGGCTTGCCCTGGAGAGCATTTTGAGTCTCTGGGGAGGATGTTCTCCGGCGTGGCCCGTGATGGGCCTTGTCGGTGAATGCTTCTCCCTGGAATATGAACGGTTCTACTCAGTAGTGTGTGTGTGGGGGGGGGGGAGTGTCACTAAGTGGAACCAACGCTGAGTTGTACGGGCTTTCGGCCACTATGGAGTGGTCTAGGGATCGTCCTAATTTTTAGAGTCGGCTTTACTTTAATAAAAGCCCATGCATGTCGTACAAGGCGACTAAAATGGGTACGCAAGGAGGGTAATGGATGGCATTGCTGTAGCCAATGAAGTTTTAACTGAGGCTCGGCTGTTGCTGTTACCCTCCTGCCATGATCAGAGCCTATTACCCTATCCATACATTTTCTTTACAGATAACGGGGAGTATGAAAAGCATTTTTGCTTCACCCATCTAGCCAAAAAAAAAAAAAAAAGTCGCAGTAATATCTGAACTCAGTTTCACAATAAATATTTGTTTCATTTTAAAATATTTTGCTTTGGAAAATTCTAGAGAAAGACAATAAAAACATGACTTAAATGAATAAATATTTATCGAAAATTATAAGATTACAGAAAAAAATTAAAAAAATGCTCAACCGAAATACATAATGAAATCTCCACACCTCATTTTGGCTTATATATCGTCTGAAAAAATGGCACAATGTGCATAATAATTATATATATATATATATATATATATATATATATATATAAATTTGAGTGGATATACATTAAAATAGCAGGATATGGATAATAATAATTATAATTATGCATATTAGACATGAAAATACACATAGCTCGAACTATGAATTACAATTATTCTTGAAGCTAACCATATCACGATGTTATATCATTATATTTAGTTGGGATCTGTTTGTTGTCCTGCGCATTGCATAGTAACTATGGATTTGTTTAATTTGCATTATGTTATCCTACTAATTGCTTACTGAGGCTCGTTTGCAGAGATAACTGAATTAAAGAATCTTTGGACTTGCTCAGTGTCAACTGGCGTATTGTTTACCTCATTGGACTGCAAACAGACGATTAGGAGTGAATAGTTTGCACGAATGTTTTCGTTGAATGTCTAAAGGAGAGGGGGTGCAATGGTGTCGTTTTTAGAAAGAGGAAATGAGGATACTGAAATGCAGCGTGTGATGAGGAACAAAAAATAAAATAAAATAAAAATGGACGCTGCTAATACTCGAATAAATAGACAGTTAAGGAATTAAATTGCATTCCGATTAAAGCGTTGCTTAATCAAGGATAACAAATGAATACATAAGGAAGTAAAAAAGCAAAAGCGGGCAGAAAAAAAAAACGAGGAATGACTGCTGATTGTGTGTGTGATCACAAGTCGTTTCTGAGGAAGACTTCTTCTTTTTTTTTTTTCTTTTTAATACTTTTTTTTTTTTCAACAAAGGAAATAAATTGAATGTCAGAAAAAATTGTTGATTCCAGGAAAACCTCTTTGAAGTCTATCGAAAAATGTACTAAGAAATAAAAATGTCTACAGCTGTTACTTCACATTTGAAGGCTCTCTTGCGAATTCCCAAAATAGGGAATTCGCAAGAAGTTTTTTTTTGTGTGTGTGGTCATGTGATCCGCCAAAAAGGAAGCGGCTTGAAGATGTCGCAGGATTAAGAAAACATTTTTCTGTAGATAGCAATTTTAATCCGATAGCGTCGGGAAGTTAGAACTTATTGAGCAAACGAATAATTCTTAGTTTCTAAGATACATGGTTGAGAGGGGGGGGAGGGGTGACCGTACATTGCTTTAGAAAGGAAAGTACTGGCCTTTATATTCACAGAACACGCACCAAAATAAAAAAAGAAAAGAAATCTCTCAATTCTGCAATATAAGTATTACATAAAACAAAGATGATGGTAGACTTATTGAAGAATAAACAGTTTTAGGAAAGGATAATCAACGACTGCCGAATGATAACGAATATTGAATGCATACATCCTAGGCTTGTATATCCTTCCAAATTTTATTATCTCAAGTAATTAATGTTCTAGCACGCTGTTTAAAATAATTTTAGAAATCCTCCGATTGACACCTTTCGTTCGCAGGAAGAACTCCATTAAGATCATCGGCAGTCTAATCTTCAAGCTTTAGTAATCATTGATAGTGAGCTAAAAGCAATTAATCAAACGGGGATTTTAGGGGAACGATTTTGTTCCATCTGAAGTTTATGCTTGTCATTTTGATTGAAACTGCTTTTTAGAATTTTTAGTGAGGTCTGCACTTCGAAGTTTACTCTCCCACCTGAGAAAAGTAATACATAATAATAATATATTACGATGCAAAGCCATATCGTAGTTAGACGGAACTGTCTCCATTCAGTTAGATTTTCCCAAACGTTGATGTGAAATTTCATATTTCTGCCACTAGAGGTCTCTGAAGTATAGCAGCATAAATGACGCAGCTGAGAAGGCAGTGGCAATGCTAGTTGCAGAAAATGTATGTTAAATGAATCATTTATCAGTATTACGAATTGTTTTAAAGGCCTCGTAAACGGGTGTTTGCATCTGTTTAATTAAGTTAATATTTAATTTTGAAAGGAAAAAAAAAAGTGCATCCAAAAGATGTTGCTTTAAAATGCCTGATCTTTCTGATACCGCAGAAAAATCTTCTTATACGTTTATACGAAGACCAGACAGAGTTGAAAGGAAAGCCGTAAATTAGATTTCGTATTTTTACATATTTAGCCAGAATTTTAAGTTAAAAGTCCAGCTTATCCTGTGAAAACGAAGCAGGAGAATATTTCAAAAGTTAAAAATCCAGTGTAGAAGATGCTGACTCACTAATACCATGCCAACCGCTAAATGAAACGAAAATAATGTTTGGAGAATTTAAGGATAAACTCTGTTGGTTAGTAACAAACCAGGATTTAATCAGGCGAATTTTAATTCCGCTCTTGCTTCAGATTGGTCAAAACTGCAGACGGAAATCCCTTCGCTTCACGGTAGGATTTACCTCCCGACGTTTGGGTTTTCTTTTTGCCGTGGTGCATGTATACAATTGTCGATATATACATTCTAAGAAGATTATCTTAAAGTATCAAGACGTAGGCGAGAATTCACAACAATAAACTTGACTTTTCTATATTATTATGAACTTTACATCTCCATGGAGTCCGCAAAGTCATCGCTCGAAATCTACGCTAGCCATCAATACCTATCGCACCACCTTAAACTCATTCTCATTCACAACCACCTCTGCCAATTCATTTCAATCATTCGCCGTCCTCGAAGAAAAAAAAAATTCTACTTTCACTCAAATTCCGACGGTGACCCCTCCTGTTCTCTCCCTTCCCGTATGCATTGAAAAATTTAACCCTCACTTCCATAGACCCCCTTCCAGCCCACAGCAACTAATACTCGTTTCTGTCATGTCCCCTCTCCTGCACTATCAACTGACTTTTGGGATCCACAAACTCTCAATCTATCCTGATAAGAAATATTCTCAGATCTTCTGAATCACCCCCCCCCCCCAACCACTTTCTCATCCCCAGGAATCGAGGCGATCAAATCTAAGCAGAGTAGTCCAGATGTGGATATCAAAGTCTTAGTAAACTAGAATAATAAATTTCTTGTCCTTATGTCGGTGTATTTTAACGCCAAGTTTTTATTTATTCGTGTGGGGTTCCCCCTCTGTTCCTCGACTTCCCCTTAGGACTGGTTGAGCTCTCCTAATGAGGGATTAAGTAATATATCCTATGACTGTAGCTTGTGTGTTCACGGGGCCGTTTTGCCTGCTTACGGGATGGAAAAACCCCAGGATAAACTGGGTAGAAAAACCCTGCTCTCCACGCCCAAGACCGACTAACTTGGCTATGACTGAGGAAGATCCTTAAGCTCTTCTCGTCGCTGACGGGAATCGAACCTAGGACACTCCTTCCCCAGACATATAGTTGCGAAGCGCATAGCCAACGGCTAACCGTGCAGACAACGGCAAGTGATATGTGCCATTTTTACCACTTATGCAAAGTTCTCTGAGCTTCAACCCCTCGTCCACTGTCACTTCCAGTTCCCTTTCTCATCATTCTCTAGCAATACAACTCCATTTATAGCTTGAAATCTTTCCAGTCCAACTCTACACCTGCCACACCAAACGGCCAACCAACTATCATTCCTTGCCAACAATGATATCTTTTTCAAGTGTTCCTTCAAAACGTCTGTATCCCTTTTATTTACTATTGTCCTCTCCAACTTAGCATCACGTAAATAGCTGGAACATTATTACTCATCAAATCATCCCAATTTCACGTGTACAAATCAATCACCAGAGGCCCAAAAACGGAGTCCCTGTGGCATATCACTCGTCACCCGACTTGTGATTCCACACCATCATACACCATTCCCCCGATGTCTGTCTAACTACCAGCATATCACAAGCTCATCTCCATCTAGTTTACCATGCGGTATCCCGTCAAGTGCTCTTGTAAACTCCAATACCCAATATTGTACACCCATTTCCCGTACACAACTTCACTGTATCTAGACGCACAGTAAATTGTGACAGGACCCCCCCTTACAAACCCACAGTGCCCCCCCAGAGAGGATCATATTTCTGTCCATTGATTCCAGAATTATAGCTTTCACCAACTTTTACAAACCCTCCCATCACTGTTGAGATACTACCATGTCAGTAACCCGCTACCTCAGTTTGAATCCATCAGAACACGATCAAGTATTCCACCCTCCCTCCCTTCGTCCACCCTGCTAGTGCTGAGATCCAAATTAAAAATCCTGTTCAAAGGCAGAGTGTCAATGTCTTACGCATTGTTGTAACACATTGGATGAGCTATCATGAAATCCCATAGCGACTATCGCTATGGAAATTGTGTAATATCAGAAGCACTTTCAGTTCATCCACCCCAATTCTGATATTGATTTCTGTCACATCGATCACTGCATTGTTTCCACTTGGATAATAGATCCTCGCAAAATGGTCACTCACTAAGTCAACCGGTTCCTCTGTTCTGTCATTCCCATCTTTCTATTAATAATAATTCCTTCTTTTATTCGCCACATAGCTAAAGAACTCTTCCGGATCTCCCTGGCTCGCTTTGCGAAACTCTTCTTACAGTTCTGATTTAGCCCTTCTCACGAAGTTTGAGTTTTTGAAAGTTATATGTAAAACATGAATCACTTTATTTTATAATAACGAAGAAAGTTTCGTAGGTAACTAAGTATGTTTCTTATACTCGAATTCACAAAAATAAAAAAAAATCTTGCCTACTGCCTTCTTTTTTTTCCTTCTTTACTTTGAACAGTAAGCTCAATGTAAATATGCATTTAGGACCGAAATATTACACGTTAAATTACAAAGTATAGTCCTTTATATATTAAGGACAGCTATGGACTTGAAAGAAAAGGAAATGTAACCTTTTGTTCTTCGTTTTCTAAGACTGTTTTTACCAGTGTATTTGATTTTGTTTGTTTATTTTGGACGATACCTAAATTCCCTTGCTAAACTCCAAATATGAGCACCAGATGGCAGCACAGTAGTATTCGAAAATCGTAATGCATTTAATTTCAACAATCTTTTAAGTGACTTAAAAGTGCGCAATTATTAATAATTAAAATGTTTAATTATTCTTCCCTCTCGAGTTGAATTACCTTCTAAGGATGTTAAGTCCTTTTTTTTCCTAAGAAAACTTATCGAACTTTTCTAAAGTGATGCGTATGTTACAGAAAGGGAAGAAAAAATTTGTAGGTTCGCAATCCATTTGATGCAATTGCAGAAACAAAATTAATTAACTTAGCTGATTAAGTGGCATCTGCAGGCATTTTTGTATTTATCTTCTGTTAAAGTATTTTTGGAATTTTTTATATTTGAAATATTTGAAAAGTTTCCAAATGATTTAATTCCAGTCTCCTTAAAATGCGAATAAATTAGTTTAAAAAAGGAAAAAGAACCACCATATCTTCTGCTATTGCTCATAGATATAAATAATTTATTGAAAAAATAACTGGTGTATTAAGCGGAAGTTGTTATAATTAAAATTAAATGTTATTTAGTTAAAAAAAAGTTTAAACTATATGAGCTAGCATACTATATACAATTTTTTTTTATAAAAATTCCAAAAGAAACCGAAACTTTTGCAAAGAAAACTTCACTTTTATGACATAGTAATTCCATTGATTATTATAGTACAGTGTAAGTTATATTTGGACTCTAAACCTATTGCAAATTGGTAAACTTTTTATTTCATTTTCTTTACATGCTGTGCATTGAATTTTTTCAAATAAACATTGAAATAAATCTGTGACAGTAATGATATGGGGAAAATATATGGCAGAGAACCTACAAGCTTTTTTTTTTTTTTTTGGAAAATAAAATTCCTCCTCTTTCTACAGGAGTTAAGTGCCGTCTTCATGTAACCGCAAGCTAATGGAATAACATTAAAATGGCATGATTTTTGAAATAAAATAATGCAATTTATATAAAATAACAAATAAACTAATATATGAAATATAAAATAATTAAGTTTTAGGTTTTTATGATATAATTAATTAATTTTAGAGTAATACACCTCTTGCTTTTATTAATGTGTTCTTATTTAGTGCAGATCTACAGGATTGGGATCAGTAAAAATGAGAGACCTTTTTAGGACTTCCAGGGTAACGAATGGCAATGCTGAACCAAGGAAGTTAAGTGAAGTTCGGCTGTTGTTGTTATCCTGGGTGATGAGTTTTTGAGTTCGCTCTCTTAAGGTTTTTGCCTTAAGGGAGCACTTTGAGTCTCCGGGGAAGGTGTTCTCCGGCACGGCCCGCTGAGGGGTTCTTGCCGGTGGATTATTTTCCTTGGAATTTGAGCAATTCTGCTCAGTGGTCGGGGAGCCCGTCACTGAGTGGAACCAACGCTGAGATATGGACGTCTTTCGCCCACTATGGAGTGGCCTAGAGATCGTCCGAATTTTTGAGATTTTACCCTTTACTTACTAATCAGGGTAACGAATGGCAAATGTTGTAGCCAATGAAGTTTAACTGAGGTTCGGCTGTTGCTGTTATCCCCCAGGGGTGCTGAGATTCGAAAGTTTTGAGTTCGCTCTCTTAAGGTTCTTGCCTTAAGGGAGCAATTTGAGTCTCCGGGGAAAGTGTTCTCCAGCACGGCCCGCTGAGGGGCTTTGTCGGTGAATGCTTTTCTTCCGAATTTGAGCGGTTCTGCTCGGTGGTGGCGTGTGGGTGGAAGGCCATCACTGAGTGGAGCCAACGCTGAGATGGACGGTCTTTCGCCCACGAATGAGTGGCCTAGGGATTGTCCGAATTTTTAGGGACGGCTTTACCTTTAAATTTAAATATGGCAAATGCTGTAGCCAATGAAGTTTCAACTGAAGTTCGGCTATTGCTCGTTACCCAGTCATGACTAGAGCTTTTAGCTCAACAACACCCCATCCATGCAGATTTTCTTCATTCAGATGACGGGATAAAGACTCAAGGACTCAGTTCTTTTAAGAGGGATTAGTAGATCCCTTATATCTACTCCTTCCCACAGTCTGCAGCAGTAAAGCACTTCTCAAAATCGTCCTCGCATCCAAATGAACTAGATCAACAAGCAGTAAATTATGATGAATCGGAATTATGCAAATATAGAATAGAAGACCTGAGGCCATCCTAGTTACCTTTAAGGATCTATAACTTGCTCAACTCGAGCAGAGCACGTATCTCATAAATTTTTCCCTACACAGTAACCTTATCAGGGATTATAAAAGCATTATGCTTCACCCTTATAGACAGTAATGTTCTGTTCTGTAGGGATTAGTAGATTTTTACTATTTACTGTAGAATATATCTGATATTGTATTCTAATGAAAGCGCACTATATTAATTGATATGCTAATATTAATAAGAAAAATGTACAGTGCAAGTTATATTTCTACAATAATTTATAACCACATTATAGTTTCAGTAATAATTTCAGTGCTAATTTAATGTTGATTCATGTGAATATTCATAGATTGTTTTAAATTGGTCTACCACAGAAATAATTAAAATCAGAATGCATCGTGATAGTTGCACGTTTATTTATTTACTTATCATAAATAAGAAATAAATAAATACGCAAGTTATGTAACTAAGAATTCACTCAAATGATTATGATTAATTTTTGGAAGTCCTTTTACAATTACTGCAATTTCAAGATAACGATTTTTATTTCTGAATAAGCTACTTAGTTTTTTTTTTTTTTAATTATTTTTGAAATTCTGTCTATAACATTTATTAAATCAGAATTTGTATCGTCGTGTCTTATTCTAATAACGTTGAAACTTTTTTTCCCCACTTCGTATCTTTAACACAGGATGTTTCAACTGATGTTCCGCGAGATGTCGCTAGGGTTCCGCTATCTCGGGAAAACCCGTAAAAAATTATGTGCGCGTATGTAAGATATAATACATTTTTTATGAAGAGAACGTTAAGAAAGAAAAATTGTGAAAAGCTGCTCTGAAATATAAGATTTCTGCTGATTTCTGTTTATTCAGAATTTTAAGTTTGTATTGTGAGCAAAATAAATTATAAAAATTAGCCAAACGTTGAATCAAAAATTGGCCTAATCGTGATGTTAGTATCGCTCTTGTCCGCGCAGTTAGCCTAGTGGCTATGCTTCGCAACCATATGCCTGGGGAAGGGGTGTCCTGGGTTCGATTCCCGTCGCCGACGTGAGGAGCTTAAGGATCTGCCATAGCCAAGTTAGCCGGTCTTGGGCGCGGACAGCAGGGTCCCCCCCCCCCCACACACACACACCACCGCCACCCAATTTATATGGGGGGTTTTCATCCCGTAAGCAGGCAAACCGGCCCCGTGAAGACACGGATCTACAGCCATAAATACTTAACCCCCCCATACCCCCATGAGGGGACTCCCCGCTCCCCAATAGGAACGGGGGGAGGAATCTCCATACGAATAAATAAATAAAAGTATCGCTCTTGAAAAAATGAAATAAGCTTAGACGATGTCAGCAAGGTCGGGCTAAGAGCGGAATCAAGGCGGTTATACTAAGCTAGTATACAATAAGAAACTGACTAATCTTATTATGGAAGCCTCCGTAGCTCAATCAATAGGGACGATGTTCTTTCGTTGGAAAGATCAGGGATTGAATGTCGTTTATGACGAAACGAAGTCGCATTCAACTTATTGAGTTAAATTTGGAGTGAAGTTGCTTTTTCTGCGTCATTTAAAATCCGATTCGGATTTTGCTCTATTGACCAAAATGGAAAGAAAAGTTGTCAAGGATGGAGAAGAAAGTGAAATACAGCCAACATACCTACACCTTGTCATTATTCAACCGATTTCGTCCACTTCTTTGTTGAACATTTATTTATTTTCCTATTTCATCTAAAAATCAATTGTTTTAAATTACAACCTTGGCTGAAAGCTAAAGCTTGGCTAATATTGTGTGGTTTTAATTGTCGAGAATGGGACCTTCTCTTTGCAATGGTGTTTCCGGGAAATGTTTCCATCAGGAGATAAAACATTTGCAGAAATTCCAGAAGTACTGTTGTTTCTTTGCAGACATAACAATCTTTATTAGCGTATTATGAGATTAGTTTATAGTGGGAAAGCATGTTAGTCATCAGTACTATGTTAGGGCTAAGGGCTATAACTCGGTCTAGAGATCAATCATGGAACTTTTTCAAGCCACCTTAGATCTCCATTAAATAAGGTCATGATCTTATAACCGGTGGCGTAAAAAAATTTTTTAATAAATTTTAAAAATGGACATAGAAAATGAGCTACTGTAACTCAGTTGATTTAGACGAGCCTTTGGTTTGGAAAGACCCGGGTTCGAATTGCATCTGTGGCATTAGAAATCTTTATCGGGTGCTTTCAATAAATGGTAAGTAGTTGGTTTCATACGAAAATGGAACGTCTTTCGATCCTCAAAACAGAAAACTGGCCAGAAGAACACACGCAATATATTGGAAACTACCGGAATAAGGATTAATCGCCCTATTCGTAGGATTTCGTTTCGAAATATTGCATAAAGTGACTCTAGCGTAAGTGTAAATCAGGAAGGAGAGCATAGAAAACAATATAAAGTGCATCTTGCATGGCCTCTAAATCTATCCTCGTCACACAGACCTTGTATACACCACTTTGCTTACAATAAAAGGCACAAGTGTAAGTAAGTCTTTCTTAAGTAAATTACTTTTATTTTATATCTAACTCAGATTCATACTCGTGTGGTTTTAACACTTTCTTGGGGTCGCTTATGAGTCAAAGGTTTATGAGAGAAGACCTCCACGTAACCTTTTAAGAAATGTGGAGAACCAAGAAGGGCTTCTAACCTAATGCCCGCTCCTCATCTTGTTGTGATGCACCCTGTTAGGTGCATCCAGGATAGATACTGAACGAACGAGGATGGGCCGGCAATTTAAAATTTAGCCAACCATTCTTATTGGCTCAAACCAAAATTTATATCTGATTTATATTTATTTGTTTTGGAGAGGAGGTTTAGTTGGTGACCCATCGTTTCAAGTAATGTCAACAGACTGCGCATTACAGCATGCAAAGAATAATCTTCTCTCTTCCATCATCTATGTGGATGATGATGAGGCCGAATGAACTCTTTCCACTTCTGTCTGTCCCTGGAGAGTCCGAAAAATTCTGTCCAGTTTGGTGTCGCTTGTTGTGATTTGGTTTTCAGGTCCTCTTTTATTTTATCTATCAGTCTAATATTCTGGGCCACTCTTTGGATCTTTTACCTTCCATCGTTGTATTCAGGGCTTTAGTTAGTAACCTTTCCGTTTCCATTCTGGTCACATGGCCAAACCATCGTAGTCTTCTTTCTTGTCTATTATTGTTATTTCTTGTTTTACTCGTTTCCTTATGTCTTCGTTTCTTAGTCGATCCAGCAGAGATACTCCAAGTAATCTTCTTCTTCTTAGCCAATCCATTTCAGTAGTTAATAATTTTTTCTCTTCGCTTTTTTTGAGATTCCAGCATCCATTTCCATAGAGAAGTATTGGCAGGACCATTGTCTCGTAGATGCTTAGTTTCATTACTTGTTTGATGTCCCTTGACTTCCATATTTTATTTAGTCGTCCAAAAGTTCGGGATACTTTAATACTCTATTACAGACTTAATAAAAGAATTAAACCACTAAATTCAAAAATTAAGTATCGATTCTATAATTAAGTATATATTATGTTTAAAAAAATCAAAGAAAAACAATTACAATGGTAGGGACACGAGTACAGAATGCCTACTTGAAAGGCTTCTAAAAGTTTCAAAAATAGCAGTAGAGTAGTTATTCCTGGAATAAATGGATAGAAAATGTAAAAACGATAGCCGGACTGAATTCTATCGACCGTATATAACTTCGTTTAAGATGGACTGGAACTGTTGCGTATAGCAGGATTCACCCGCTTTTGACGGGTATGACTATTCCAGTGATGTTTATAGTTTTGGTAAAATGTACATCATTAATAATAATAGTAACAATAAGCGAAGTAGGTAAGGGAACTAGCTAAACAGATCGATGATTCGTAGCCCTGCCAAAAGAAAGCTTTCCTGTTAAGGTCTTGTTCTAACACATCCACTTCGCGCTGAACCCACCAAACCTAATGATGCATAGGTATAAAAAGTATTCTAAGTATTGTATATGCCGGCATTATTGTTTACGAAATTATACTTGGAATAAAACCGAGGTGGAACGTGAGATCGGGCCCATTTCTGGCAGACTCCTTTATATTATTATTATTATTATTACTGGTAAGCTTGTTAATTATAAAGTCTGTGTAAGAGGAGATGTCTTTCGTTGTTTTGCCTCTAACCCAATGATTTGTGTTTTTGAAAACAAATGGAATTGTAATTACTTTGCTTGCAATTGAATTATAACTAACTAACATTAAGTTAAACGTAATTCATCCTTACAGGGTTCTCTAAGAAAATGACTTCGTGTCCGCAATAGAGATTATATGCTAAAGATTTGGTTGGAAGTGAACCGAATCGTTGACAAGCACATCATTGCCTAACCTAATTGCTGTTTTCTGCTCTGAGTCAAGAATTTTAAGCAGCTCTTAAGAGGAAATTAACTTCAAATGTGAGAATAGTTTCCGGTGGTTGGACAGATTTGTAATTTGCAACCCCGCTAATTAGTTCTTCAGAGGTGAAGTAATGTCTTGAGCGAAAGGGGAAAAAAGAAACTATCTTGAATGGTCAGACGTAGCTATGGAAATTCCACTTCCGGTTTCAGCAATAGTACTTCCGCTTGGAGTAGTTCAAGTTATTTGCAATTAGCATAGAAATAACTTATTTTTCATTGCGTAAATTCTAAAAAAAAAAAAAACCATTTTTCCCGATGATAAACGGAATGAATTTTCCACTAATAAAATATAACTAATAATATTATTATTATTTTATTTGCGCTCATAATAATTGATTATTGTAGTTTCTATTGTTGCAATCAGATAACCAGAAAACAGTAGTTTGGCAAGTGCTGCCACCTATTGCCGCGTATACAAAACATTAAGCAGAGTACTGTATTTATAATATTAAAATACGATTATCGCATTCTTATTCCATTTACGATCGTCGCTGTTTGATATATTTGTTTTAACAACCTAAAACACGTGAGAAATGTACTCCTAGCGAAGATGTGTTAGTAATAACAGTCTAGTTTGTTTCTGAGATCAGTCGGTGAATGTGAAATTAGTAGTGATATTATTTCCTTTTGTTGGAATGTACCGAGCGAACTATTACTGATTTTAGTTTCTGATATCGAGTTAACCATGACAACATCTATAATTGAACTGCTGTGGACACCTGGTGGTGAGACTGATAGACTAAATACTTTATCCATGCGAGGCTCTAAGAAACAGAATCAATACGTAGTTTGTGTACAAAAATTGCTAGCGAAAGCTGCCGTTGCTTTGGTGACGTGCGTGATAACAGCGTGAATATAGTTTTGAACACGAAATAACTTCTGTAAACATTAAAATCATTACTTTGCTCTGAGTTTATGCAGTGACACCAAGTAATAAATTGGTAGCTAGCAAAAATATTTTAATTCAGTTTTTTTTTTTATAATTTCCGTCTTTTTTTATTATGAACTAAATGAATATTCTTAATCATACCAAAATTAACATATTTTAGACTTTTCTATCCTTTTCTCGCATCATTTTGATATTTATTTCTTTATTTTTTGCATACGTTTGTATGCGTTTACGTCCTCAAATTGACCCTGATTGAGCCATGTGCAACAAACTCTTGCTATCTATCCATCGTACTCCTTGAACTAACCTATAAAGGTTAATTAAATCTCCGCCTCCCCCGTATGCTTTTGCATTCATCATATTACAATATGGAAAACAGATGAGTTTCACCGCACGGTGTGACACCACCACTACTCTGCTAATTTCTTCTCTGTAGGTTTTCTGAAGTAGCTTGAATAAGCCCTGTTTCTGCAGAGTTCACAGATCACACAATTTCTTGTTGGAGTTGTAGCCATGCAAATAAGGCTACGAGGCAAGCGGATTATTATGTATAAATTGCGTGTGTTCTTTTGACCAGTTTGTCCTCTTGTGTGGGATGAGAGGGAAAAAAAAAAGATGCTTAAGTTCTTAATATTAATATTAAGATAATATTATCTTAATATTAACTTAATATATTCTTAATAATATTAAGAATATATTAAGTTTTTAATATATTCTTAATATAATTTTTCGATTGCGTATATCTAGAAATATAATTTGATAGCAGTTTTATTGTTTAATTATGGCTGAATATTAACGTGATTGTACTTTGAAAATCTTGTGTGACATTGATTTTTTTTTTTTCTCGTCTCTGTAAATTGAGACAGCGTATGATGAGTCTTTTGCCTTTAGCGTATTCCTAAAGTTAATTAAATCCAAGAGAGTCTATTCTAGAGCACTTTTAGAAAGAAGTTCGACCCCTCTGTATGATCAACTGCTTATCATCTGAGCAATGAATTACAAAAAAAAAAAAAAAGGAAAAAAATAAATTTATTGGGAAAGTTGTGCAAAATCAGAACCTTCTTGGGTGCGCTATATTGAGATGTTTTGGAATTGAACCCATTTCTTGGCGAACTCCGCATTTTCTTCCGACACTTGATTGCTTATAACCGACAACACCTTTCAACGCATTTTCTTGACTATCCAAAGAATTTCCACTAATGGCTCGATATTTTCCAACTATTTCCTAATCCCTTTCTTGGTCTATTTTCCTCTCTTCCATTCCATCCTTCCAATAAACCTCTTCGTCACCATACACCGACCGCAAATATCTTCTTCAAATAGCGTTTGCTTCCATCGTATATATCCCCCTTCATCCTGCTCTTTTTCCCAACTACAACAAAAATTCTACAGCAAACAGGTTTTGTGTTCGGCACAAGTAGCGCCTCCATGCGGCTACCGGGTGAAACTAAGCTGAGGACGCAGCATTAGACGAATGATTCGGTGTGTTTAGACGTGACTATTGGAAACTAGTAGTCGAGGCTTTTGACCGTGAGCGGATTTTCATTTTAAGAATAAATAAATAAATAAAAGAAGACTACGAGGGAACGGAAGAAAAAATTATCCCCGCCATTCACGCTAAACCGGAGAAACGGTTGAAAAGTCGGAATACAAACGACAACCAGTTCCGTCGATGTGGCATTAGAATTTCGGAGGAGGTCGCATCCACTGTACAGGAATTTTCATTCCCTCGCTCTCCTGGTTTGTGGTAGTGCCTACGTCTAGCGCCAGCGTGTCTCCATAGCTACACCGACACACTCCGTAGCATGACGGCAGAGAGGAAGGCGTCGTCGGCGACACCCCAGCCAAGCTCCGATGCACCGGTATGAATTGTTTATATTTCGTTCACCTTCCTTTTTCCCTTTAATACGGGGTGTGTGTGTGTGGGGGGGGTTCTGTGGATGGTGATCGCCTCGAAGATTTACTCTTTCGCTCTATCCGTCTGTGAGTTTGGACTCATTCTGTTTTGTCAACCACCACCTTCATTGAATCTCTCCTGTCTAGTGTGGTTTGTTTAAACGTGATGTATGTGGCTCGAGTGATGATCTCGCAGTTGTTTCTATACTGGAAAGACATCTTTTAATGACTGTCCAATCATGATTATTAAGAACTGATTGAGACATAATTCTTGTTAATTTTACTAAAATATAACTGAAAAGTTAATTATAGATGTAATTCAGTGAAGTTTAGTTAGAATTTTTTTAAAAAATAATAGAAAATTTGAGAGTTTAATTTAAACACCTTAATTAATTTAGATATCAATTATTATAAATAGATTATTGGATAATTAATTAGATTATAGGAGGTGAGATGCGGTGATTGATTCATTCAATCCAATACCCTTGGAGGGTAATGGATGGCAATGCTGTAGCCAGTGAAGTTTTAACTGAGGCTCGGTTATTGCTGTTACCCTCCTGCTATGATCAGAGCTTTCATAGCTCAATAACACCTTATCCCTACACAGTCCTCTACAGATAACGGGGAAGATGAAAAGCATTCTTGCTTCGCCCCTTTAAGCCAGTCCTTATAAGGACTATAATTAGATTATATAGATGAGGAATGTTCTCAATCCAATATCCTTGGAGGGTAATGGATGGCAATGCTGTAGCCAGTGAAGTTCTAACTGAGGCTCGGCTATTGCTTGTTACCCTCCTGCCATGATCAGAGCTTTAATTGCTCAATACCACCTTATCCCTACACTGTCCTCTACAGATAACGGGGAATATGAAAAGCATTCTTGCTTCGCCCCTTTAAGCCAGTCCTTATAAGGACTATAAGAATTAGATTATATATATATATGTATGTGTGTGTATATATATATAGTAATGAAATTGATGAAAAAAAAATTTTCTTTTTTAAACTTGTTATTACTGTTCCACGTAGGTTTGAAAAAAAAAAATATATATAGTAATGAAATTGATGAAAAAAAAAGTATTTTTCAAACCTACGTGGAACAGTAATAACAAGTTTAAAAAAGAAAATGAAATTTTATAAAATAATGGCCACACCTCCATGAATATATGAATTCTAAACAAACAAAAGATTTTATTAAAATACCAACTACACAAATGAAATTCCTCAAGATCGGTGAAAAGTTCTATAAGATTAGATCATATCAAAATGAAGATATTAGAAATTTGAATATTTATCCCTAAATGATAAAATAGCAGATTACAGAGAAAGATTATCAACAGAAATTCTATGCTGGCAACTTAGATGAAAGCGAGATAAGGGATGTGAAATCACTTTTGAATCCATGAATGAAGAAGGGATTATACGTAAAATTATGTATAAAACATTAAGAAAGCTGAATTAGCTTACCAGTGATGTTATAAATTATATTTTTATATTCTAAATTATATAGAGACGAGGGAAAAGCTGATCTCCAAGCTTCTACTCTTCTGTCTCATCCAACTGTTCTCCACACTTCCTGTGATCTCATCGCTCCAAATTTTAGTCTATATCTTTTGCTTTCTCTGGGCATCCCCATTCTACGAAGGGTTGTCCATGGGTCGTCTTTGGATCCTGGTTACGTGGCCAGTTCAGTTCCACTTTAATTTGTGAACTGATAGACTCTATTGGCTTCCTTTTAAGAAAGATGGGTGAATCACCCTTCATCCATCGGCTCAATCCTTAATCTTCAGTGATCATTCCATGTTTTGGACTGTATTTCCGTGTCTTATCTATTGCTGAAGGATATTATTTATCTCTCAGATAGATAATCCCTGGAACGATGGATGCCATTCAACGACACAAGCATTTTTGTAAAATTCATTTCGAGTCCCACCAATTTTCTTTAGTCTTTCAGTTAATTTATCATCTTCATCAATTCAGTGAGATTAGTTAGTTAGCATATAATGATACAACTGCTGCGAGGTCCATACGACATTATCTTACGAAACCAATATCAACTTGTTTGGTTGTTTATAATAAATTTAGTTTAATCCTTTTGTTGGTTGTTTGTAATGTATTTTGTCTGTCAGTTGTGTATGTTCTTCCAACCGTTTTGCCTAGTGGTTGCAAGACAAAAAAAAACAAAAAAAAAAAACGAGTTTCTGTGAAGAGAAGCCCCTCCGTATGTAACCAGTTAACTCACCTTTTAGTTGAAAATTCCTGATAATGGTACAAGTGGTCTACTCTAACAGTTGGCCGGAGTTGTTGCATACCCACACAGTTATATGGAGATATGTTTATCAATGGCTGTTCTAATCGATCGTTTCTTGCTACATGAACGAGATAATCTAAATAAGAATAGTTTGGTAGCGGTACTTGAACTATATTTATAAAAATACTCATCTTGTTCATCATGAAATGAAGTATCATAGATATTCCCTGGGGTTGAGAGTATCTTTGATAGCCAATAATATAACAGTTCTCTTCTATTGTTGTTTACTAATGCTGCTGTCCGGTATCCATGGTAACTGTGTAACGAACATTAACAATTAAAGCACCTATTATTAATGAGCACACATTTTTTTTTTTTTCTGTAAACGACGTGTCCACAATTAATGAGTTATGTTTTTAATAAGTCGCTTGTTAGTTAAAAATTAAAAATATTATGGTTGCGTATGAGTGTCGCTTCCTATTTCTTACACTTCGTTGAGCGACTAATAAGTTTTTTTTTTTTTTTTTTTTTTTTTTCAGAATGCCGAATAAATGACTAATTACAACTGACAAGATTTAAAAAAAAAAAAAAAAAAGCGGAGACAAATTACATTTCTGTTTTATAATCTTTTAGAGATTTATTTTTAGATACTTTTTCTTTCGTTATCAATCTGTGTTGTTCGCATGGCTTGTGTACTTCCTGTTTTAAGTGTGGAAAATCTCTGTTACTTAGTTTGTTCAGAAAATTTTACTTTCCAACATTATCAATTCTCGTAAATGGCACTTACTTGAGAGCAATTATTTAATTGAATAGGAGCCGGGGGGGGGGATAGAGATGATGCGATTCCTTTTGTTTGATGGAGAATAATAGCTAATTGAAATGGTGTTGCGAATGCTCTATTGGGTCTACCGCATGGCAACGCATTCATTTCAAACAGAATTGGTAGGGGACAATTGGCGCTCGGAACAAAAATACTAATTTTGCATTTCTCAATTCGATAAAAGCAATTGCACTTATTAGTGTACTAAGGGTATTTCTTTGCATAATAAAATATAGACCATATTATCTTTGATTATGTTGTAAATCTTTTAATGCTTTATTATTTTCTTAACGGAAATAGGGAAGAAATGTTTTTGGACATCGGCAGACAGCCGGTCCAAACCTCTGATCATATCGTTAAATAATCCCGTCCTTGAGGCTGCACATTTCTAACCTTCCATATTTTTAGACAGTCCTATTGATGGGTGAGACGACCTAAAATGAATTCCTTCTCATCCTACCCTCCTACCTTCCCATCAAAAATATCTCTTATTTATGCACGATATTTCATCCTCCTTGAGGTAAACAAGTTGACGAGAAAAGCCTCTACTGAAAGACGCCAGTGGGCAGAATAAATAGTTCCATTGCTAGAAAGCTTTGAAGAATTTATCATAACTAGGAGGGGGGGGAAAGAGTAGGGGGTATCGGCACTTGGAAGTTTTCCTCTGTGCTTTTTCTAATATAACTTTACAAGACCTTCAAACGACTGTAATTAATGGGAGGATGATCACAATGGAATTACTTTGAAATAGGCCTAACTAATAGCATTGTAAAACAACAAAATATATATGCATATTCATAAAATATTTGACGTTAAAATCAAATATTTTATGTTTAATTTATATAAATAATAATGAAATGTATTTTTACTTCTAATTTTTAATCAAAGTTTGAAATATTTTTAACTAATTTTTTAAATTCTAAAAATACAGTACACACCTTTTTATATTTTTCATATCGTAATATTACAATTTGATTATGATAAAGTTCATTTTATTGAGTATGTACTCATTATCGCATTTGTATTGTATATTAATATTAATACATTAGTTTTATTATGTATTATTTAAGTAGAATATGAATTTTATCGCAAGTGTGAAACCATTTCCTCGACTATTGAGGGCCTAGAGTTGTTTGAAATAGTTTTGCTTGATCTCTAGACTATGTAATAATAATAATAATAATAAATAAAAGTAAAAAATAAATTATTCAAAACAATCCTCAGCCACCCAGCTGTAAACTTATAGTACTGTACTGGGTAGGAAACGCATCAAATTAAGTCACACAAATTATAATACAAAATGATTGTTGTTGTTGTCGATTAGTGTGTGGTACCTAAACCTAATGTGGTGTCAGCTTCTCAGTATTGAAATAAAATATAGGATATTTTTAAAACAAATTTTTGAATGTCTTTCAGTAACTACTGGCTTTAAAAAAAAAAATAAGCAAGCTATGCGAACTATTTTTTGACTGTTCTTTATCATATGGCATATTATTTTTCAGTAGGTTTTAATGCTGTCAATAAACACAATCTATTTTCTCCATTTTGACATTATTGTATAATAAACTTTATGTAAATCTGATTTTTTAAAATTAATATTTCATATTTTTCTCAGACATTTTGTGTTTGAGGACGCTTTCATTGTTTCTTGAAAACCAAACGATTTGCGATTTATAAATTGAATGTTTTTTCTTGTGAATAAAGCCAAACGATGAAATTTTGAAGTAATCATGTATTAGGTAAAGATCGTGAAATAATTCTAGCTCAAATAAAGTTTGTTTCATAATAATAATACAGCTCGGAATTACTGGCCACGTAGCAGGTTACTAATAAAAACAGAATTAATTCTATTTCTGCTCGACTTAATTCTATAATTTTCTCTAACAAAACAATTTTGTGATTATATTCTAAAACTTTCGAGTCTTTGCATGATTTTTAGAATGTAATTTTATACAATAATGAAGAAATTTTTCACTGGGTACTGTTGATTTCTGAGAAACACTCTGAATAGAAAATTTACTAATCGGAGAGAAGATTCTTTTTTAAAAAAAAAAAATATTGTATTAAATACGATTTAGAATAAAATTTTAGTTTTGGAGATTTGGCTGATGTAAGCTGTTCGGCTTGCAGTGTGAGGGGGGAGAGAGATTTTAGTAAAACCTCAGTAAGCTTTTGCATGCCGAGTTGGGCACGAGGTTATTACTTAAAGATGCAATTAATGACTAATCACGCATCTCGAGCACGGTACGATGACCTCCACGACACTATAGATGAAGTTTAAAAGTATTAATGCATAACTGTATATCATTAATTCTGGATAAGTATATATATTAAATAAAATATAAGACCAGTATATATTTGATTAAAATTAATCCTTATAAGGACTGGCTTAAAGGGACGAAGCAAGAATGCTTTTCATCTTCCCCGTTATCTGTAGACGACAGTGTAGGGATAATGTTATTGAGCTATTAAATTAAAGCTCTGATCATGGCAGGAGGGTAACAGCAATATCCGAGCCTCAGTTAGAACTTCATTGGCTATAGCATTGCCATCCATTACTCTCCCAGGGTTAAGGGCCTCATCAACCTAAAATTAATCCTCATAGTCCTTATAAGGACTGGCTTACAGGGGCGAAGCAAGAATGCTTTTCATCTTCCCCGTTATCTATAGAGGACAATGTAGGGATAAGGTGTTATCAGAGCTATTAAAGCTCTGATCACGGCAAGAGGGCAACAGCAATAGCCGAGCCTCAGTTAGAACTTCATTGGCTACAGCAATGCCATCCATTACCCACCAAGGGTATTAATCACCGCATCTCATCGATTCTCATTATTCCTTAAAATTGAACGCAGAACGATACTGACTTGATGGGTGAAGCATAAATGCTTTTCATATTCCCCTCCATCTGAAAAGGAAAGTTCTTTGGGTGGAGAATTATTGAGCTTTAAGCTCCCCTTGAAAGGGCAGTGAGATTAACTGTGTTCTGCTGAGCATAGAATTGATTTGGGTCTCTTGTATTTGCAGAAATCTGCTTCATTATAGTCTGAAGCTTGCTTGATCAGTGGGTTCGGATGATAAATTGTCTTGATGAAGAACTTTTAAGCTAGGTCGTGAAGGAGCAATGTGATGTAGGGAATGTTGACTTCTCTGTGAATTTGGAAGTTTCTGATAAACCACAGGGCATCCAAACTCATTCTCAGACATTTGTTCTGTATTCTCTGCAGCTTTTGAATATTTGTGTTTGAGGTATGACTCCATGCAGGAGATGCGTAAGTGATGACTGGGCGTATTACCATCTTGTATATGAATAGTTTGTTCTGAGTATCGAATTTACTTTTTCTGTTGATCATGGGGTAGAGCTGCGCTATTACTTTGGATGTCTTTGAACTTATGTGTTTTATATGATTAGTGAATTGTAGTTTTTTATGGAGAATTACGCAGAGATATTTGACTGTATTCTGCCATGGGATTTTAACTCCTAGTAAATGTATATCTTTCTTGATTGAAGGTTTTTTATAGTGAACAGTATGGCTGAACTCTTCTGTGGGTTGGCTTGGATTCTCCAGTCCATCAACCATTTCT
Source organism: Typopeltis vanoorti (assembly GCF_054136105.1). Lineage (NCBI taxonomy): Eukaryota > Metazoa > Arthropoda > Arachnida > Uropygi > Thelyphonidae > Typopeltis > Typopeltis vanoorti. The sequence goes on from NC_143559.1 coordinate 80,131,218, forward strand.
CTTGTGTATGAATACTGCTTTGGAGTCTTTTGATAGCTAGTTTGGGGCTGAGAGATCTTGCTAATAATGCAGTATCATCTGCATATAATGCTGTGATTGTTGAGCTTGGGTTTTGAGGGATATCCGCCAGAACCTTGCGTCTGGTTGATACAGTTTCATTTATTTTGACTTGCATATATCTGTCTCTGAGGTAAGAGTGAATTATTTTAACTAGATTAGTAGGCATATTGAATGTGATGAGCTTGTAGAGAAGACCCTGATGCCACACCTTATCAAAAGTCTTTGCAGCATCTAAAAAGACTGCAGCTGTATGAAGGTTCCGGTTGAATTTCCTCGGGGATCCGGCCACTTGGGTGAAAGACTGTAGTTTGGGTAATTGACTTTATTGCATTTTTGATTTGACTCGTAAGGTTGTTTGCAGCCAATTCTATCTCCTCTTTAGTATGAATAGCAGGGACTGGGCCAATGTGATCAGGTAGGATTCTGGAGAGTTTGTCCCAAGATATGAAAGAATGGGGAGGGGAGAATTGTTCTTGTGTACCGAGTTGAAGCAGAATAGGGTTGTGATCGGACAAAAGTTCATTTATTGTTTCCAGCTGATATTGGTAACTGATGTTTTTGAGGATGAATTTGTCAAGTGCATATGACCTTCCAGCTGAGCTGTGATGGGTGGGCTCCGTGGGTCCGGTTACAACAATAGAATGTTGCGTTGAATAATGGTTTAGAGTTCGATCTTTGTCGTTGATTGTGGAGCTATGCCAGGCTGTATGTTTGGCGTTAAAGTCACATCCAGTAATGGAATGCTGAGTGAATCATATACAGCATAGATTTTGATGCTGCCAGCATTGTTGGCATGAACTTCAATGCCTGTTATCTCTAGGTTCTTGGTTTGTGGATTGGTCAGAACATTGTGGCTTAGGTAGTTTTTAATGTACAGTATATGGCTGTTCCTCCGTTGCTGGTGAGTCTATATGTTTTGTACATAATAGTTTCCCAATTTGGGTTATTAGCTGGCCTGAGATGTGTTTCATTTACTAGTATTATGTCAGGATTGTGTCTGTGAGTGAACTCTTGTAGTTCTAGGATTTTGTTATTCAGTCCATTGGCGTTCCATGCAGTGATCGTGAGAGAGTTGGGATGGAATTTTCTTTTATTCATTATTGAGGGCTGTCAGAATTGAGTGGGTACCTTGTAGGAATCTTTTCGTGGAGGATGGCGAAGGATTTGTCATACTGAATTCTTGTAACATGGTAGCTAGTGAGGCAGTTAGTACTGATGTTAGATTTTGAGCTTGTTTGATCATGATATGGAGCAGCCTTTGTTCGTGCTGCCTCTGCATAAGTTTTGGGCATTTGTTTCTTTTCCTGAGTTGTCAAGCTGGAGATAATTTGGACCGGGGTACGACCTGCAAGGCTGTCTTGAGCATCGCTGAAATGTGTTGGAAGGATAGTTTTTGCTGACCCTCGGTTATTTAGGTGTGTAATGAATCCCTTGTAGTTGGTGGAGGTGAGGTCTTCCACAGTTGGCGCATTTAGCAGGTGTGGATATTGGCTTTGTACACATGACGGTCTGGTGGCCCTCGCCGCATTTTAAACACCTGTAATTTGCCTTGCAAAGTTTTTGGGCATGGCCAGATCTTTGGCACCTATGGCACTGCTCAGCTTACGACTTTTTCCTTAGTGGTTCAGTAGAAATTCTGAGGCCACAGATCGTTGTCAGTTCAAATATCTCTTTCTGTGTCTTATCAATTTCTATGAGTACCAGTGGCATTGGCCGTTTATCTGCCCTGAGCATCCTGCTCACTTTCACTGGTGTTAGGCTCCGACTCATAAGGTCTGCAGTGATTTCTTCACAGGTGGCACCTTCGGTTACCCCCCCCCCCCACGAAGTACTATTTTGAGATTCTTTTCACTGGGTAAAGCAAAAGTGTGATATGGTAGACTTCTGTTTATCCATTAATCTTGTCAGCTGTCTGTAGTCAGTGACTGAGGCTGGTTGGATTTTGACTCCTTCATCTTGGTTTTTAGCCCAGGAATATGAGATTTTATGTTCCCTAAGGGCTGATGAGACAGTGGTCCATTTGTCCTTGTCCCTTAGTATAACAGGTGGAACTTTTCGGTGTTCCTCGGGACATCTGATGTTGGTATGTCTTCATCCATCTGGTCTTCTATAGTTCTTGTTAGAGTGCTCTCCCTGAGAGTTGTTTTGACGGGGGGATTTTGGTGACAGAGCAGCAATGAGTTCATCTTGTGAAATCTCATTCTCCTCCTCCTCCTCTCCATCCTGATCATTAGAGTGAATGTATTGTTTTATAAATCCTGGCCAGTCAGATTCTAGCTTGCCTATTATGAGTTTCAGTACCTCTAGGGACTGCTCCTTGTTAAGGATCTGTTCTTTGATGTTTTCCATGTCAAAGTGGCCCTTTCCTGCCAGCAGAAATTGGTTGATAGCAGTATAAATAATTCCGCAGGGCTAGGGGCCTACCAGCAAAGTATCCTGTAGACCTAGATGGACTACTAGCAGTATATAATCCCGCAGGGCTTGAAGCCTGCCAGCAAGTGTCCTGTAGACTGAGTTGGTCTACTAGCAAATTAAGTCTTGTTGCAACCCACTAATTGGGGAAAAGGAGTATCAATATCTCACTTGGTCACAGTTTAGAAACCTACCTCCCTATAAAACCTTAAATCCACCACTGGTCCTCATTGTGGGTGGGGCCTGCCAGCCATTTGGCCGCTTGCACGTTTCGTGTAGAGGGGGAGACAGTAGGAATCACACTGTGTTAGCACCAGTGCAATGTGAGATTACTGAGAAACCTTGTATGCAATGTAATCAGGCTCAGTCTAAAATAATACGTCCGTTCTCATCAAAATCGCGGTCAATCTCCCATATATATATATCTATCTAAAATTAATCCTTATAAGGACACTAGCTTAAAGGGGCGAAGGAATAATGCTTTTCATCTTCTCCGTTATCTGTAGAGGACAGTGTAGGGATAAGGTGTTATTGAGCTGTTAAAGCTCTGATCATGGCAGGAGGGTAACAGCAATAGCCGAGCCTTGGTTAGAACTTCATTGGCTACAGCATTGCCATCCATTACCCTCCAAGGGTATTAATCACCGCTTCTCACGGTCGATTAATCCTGTCTAAAATTAATCAAAATATGATAAGCATGATAATAATAAAATATATTATCATTATTTAGGTATATTATAATACATTAAACTAACGTATTATATAACAGAAGTCAAGGATTATAACAAAAGAAAATAAGCTCATTTTTAAAGTAAACAAATGTTTTAAGAACTTTTTATTTATTTTTGAGAGATTATAATCTAATTGATTCCTAAACTACGATATCCACTTATCTCCGTTTTATTTGGTTTTTCTCAGCTCCCTCTGGTGACGAATGATTTAACTAAAATTCCAACAGATATATAGCCTCGTGGTGTTTTGAAACCATTAAGAATTGCCTTCCCTGATGGTATGAAACTCGTTAAATGACCAAGCAGTACACACAAGCTACGATTAAGAGCCATTTTCAAAATTAGCCAACTTCCTTAATAGATTTTTGCCTTATTTCATACCGTGGACGCTTGACGCACATTTAGCCCACAAAAGAACGTCTACTGGAGTCTCTAATTGAAGGAGTTTATTTCATTAATGAAGTGTATCAGTAAGAGGGTAATTTAGCTGTGGGCCGGAATTGCACATTTAGGATGAAAGCGAACAGTGGAAAATTGATGGCTTCTAACTAATTGGAACCTCGGAATTACTGCATGCGTTAATTGTCTCCACTTTCAACATCGCCGTTGATTTTTTTTTTTTTTTAAAAATCACCTGGCTAAAGATGTAGGGAAGCTTGGAAGTAGGTCTTCTCTTACATTACTTACTGGAGCGAATTTGTGTGTTCTTTCCCAAAGAAAACAAGAAAGAAAGGTGTACTCCATAAAGGGAATACACAGCGCTATCAAATGCAGTCATTCAAGATGTTTATGAAATACAGTTTGAATGACCTAAACAGTTGTTTGTAATCGAATTAAAAATACTGTAACCATGTTAACGAGCTCGAATGACTATGTTCGATCTTTATAACATTTTAAGGGAAAACGAATAAAATCCAAATTCAACATACAAATAAAAGCAGACGAATTTACCAACTGCTGCTCATTGGAATCTTTAGCGCGAGACGCGCGCTCGCATAATTTTCTTGGCTCGCACGCACACAGTCAACAATAGACATTTGTAGCATTCCATAAATGGATCTTTTGGCGTATAAACTTTTTAAACGCAGATCAAATTTTGTACTGGGAAATTGATCCTTTGAATTTTGGGATTATATTTTAGTAAGGTTACCCTGGGAAATTTCCTCGCAATCAGTCATGCGGGTTTAAGAGATGAAAGACGCGACGAAATTGTCCATAACGAAAAGATGGAAATATCAGCAATCCCGAGAAAGAAATAGATTCATCCAAGACAGGATATCCTCACAATTCCATTCTTCTGAGATCGATTCTTTTGAAGGAGCTGAATTACTTTCAACATCTAACCGCCTTTCTTGGACGCTTACTAAATATGGGTCATGAGTGTAATAAAGTGCCTGTGTGTACAGAGCAGCACACCACGAATTGTATAATGCGAGAAGGTAATAAAATCAGTTGATTCCTAGATTTTTACTGAATTCTTCTTAGAAGTCTTAAAACCATTTATGAGTTTAGCAGGAAAGGAGAGGAAAAAACTACGGGGAATGATGTACTGTCTTAATAGAATCCATAATTATCTGCATGATCGAATTCTCTTTATATCTGTCTGCTTAATTTACTCAGTCTTTCTGCTCATGTGGTTCTAACGATTACAAACATAGTTGGAAACCATAAAAGTCAACAGCCATCTGTGCAGCAGATTCATACAAAGTCGCCACTCTAGTAAATAATGAATTTCGACATAAAAATCTCGCGCATGCGCGAGATTTTTAACTGAAAGTAGTCAGCTTTTTCTTCGAACACGTATTTGACTTATGAGAGAAGTGTGAACTCCTTTATCACCGTAATTAAATTCCCAACTAATCCCGTGAGTGGGGAGGGATCTTCAAGTCATCCTATTTATTATGTTATCCATGTCCTTCTTCCAAAGAACCCTTCCTACCCCCTCTCTACCTACATGTATTCTTCCATTTTTAGAGATTGAATCTCGTTCTTATTCAGATATGTGCCATTCCCAACCTCCTTATAGCGGAAATATTCAAATTTGATTCATTTGAACAGCCCCCGAAGGTCTGTTTAGCTTTAGGGGTTTAAAGGAGGCGAGGGAAAGTATAATAAAACATCAGACATTCGTATTATCCTGGCTATGAAGAGTTGTTTGCAAACAGCTGGTGCTAACAGGAAAACAGGTCATTGTATTCGCGCGCGCGCACACACACACACACCTTTGCAATTTAAACTGTAATTAGGTCGCAATTCTACTTCATTAAAAGACAAGCCCCACCCTCATCTATTTTCCCAATCTACCTGTTGAAAATTCTTATAGGTTCAATGATAATAATAAAATATAAGTATAGTTTGGATTCTAATGATAAATTCCAAGCAAACAATAAACGTATTTTAAACTCTATGAACCTACGTATGTCCATTTGTATGTATAGTTTATGTAAAATCGGCCAAAACAAAATTATATTTCATTTTAGTTAGCTTTACGACTGACAATCTTAGCAGTTAGATGTCAAGGTAAATATGAATTGCAGACTTAATCCTAATAATACTTCGATTTGTCTGGGATCGGAGTAGTGCCACAACACAACATCGAAAAGGTCAAAGGTTACGTTTCAACCACACTCAAACAAAAATGATATAATATTGGCCATATTTATATGGCCAATATTATATCATAGCATGTCATTGTATGTTATAACGATGGATGCTAACCAGTAATATACGCGCATGCGCACACTTGTCTGGCTTCGTAATTCAAGATAATAGTACGTATAATTAGCTGAGTTAGGCCTATAGATGATGCGCTCTAGCGATAAAGTTCTATTATAATCAGAGTCGCTACGAATAGGGAAAGAACCTCTTGGAAATCCCCTTCCACACTTTTTTTTTTTTTTTTTTTTTTTTAATCATTTAGCAGCGTGTAGGTGTAGTGAAGAAGAAAGATACGAATTTCTCAATCTGGGTTTATAGACTTATCTTTACGATTCAGTGATGTGAAAAGCTGTTTAGAATTCTACAAGCATTTTGCAGTCTCCTTTAATGATAAAAAGAACAAAAAAAAAATGCCGTTATTGGAGTGTTGCAGAGTTGACTTTGAAGCCATTATTTGCTAAATAGAGCAAGGAAAACAAAGTTCACGAATCCGCGTGATACCAGATTAGAATTGGATTAAATATTTATCTTTGGAAATCTAATTTGATCATCTCGCTCATCCGTGAAGTATTAGATTTTATTTTATCTTAATGCCCGTGTTTTGTTGAATAGTCAGCGGTTTTTTTTTTTTTGTTTTGTTTATATATATATATATATATATATATATATATATATATATAGTCATCGTTATGGTCAGAAATACTCATCGGTCTGTTGCGTGTTTGTTAGGGATGCGTGATATTTCAGGGTGAGAAACTCTATTTTGTAAGAAAAATCACGTGATCTTGTTAAGATGCATGTAGTGAGTGCCCTTGGGTCTCAAAGGAGAAACGTTTTCGATCGATGGTTCAGTGGCGATATTCTGAAAGATATTTCGCGTTTATAGGAAGTGAACAAGCTCATCTTGCTGAAATGAAGTCGACTGACACGAACTTTAACATGGAATCTTGTATATCTTTAAGATTCTAAGGAAATGAGATCCAACAGAACTTGGTCCTTCCTTCTAGGCTTTTTTTTTCAAGAACGAAAAAAAAAAGTAAATAAGAAAACAAATTGATAAAACATCTGTAAAGAAAAAAACGTGAAGATATAGGTTATAATAATTAATAATAAAATATTTTCACATTTTGAGTCCTCTCATAATTGTCAAGTCACTGAATTTGTTGGTTAATGCAAACCGTCCTTGCTATCCACTGATTCGAAAGTTTCACTTTCAATGTGTAGTTGTTCTAAGCCAGGCCGTTTTGAAGTAATGATAAACAAAACATACATAAATAATAATAATAATAAAAAGGTTTGGTCAGTTGACAATAAAAATAATACAGTAATTAATAATATATATAAATAAATATAAAAATAGAAATAATTAAATCAGATCTGGTTATTATTTTAATTTCACTGCAAAAGTGAAATAATGTTCGAAAAAAACAATAAACATCTACTTCTCAGCAAACATATATACACATTTTAGTCCTTATAAGGACCGGTTTAAAGGGCCGAAGCAAGAATGCTTTTCTCTTCCCCATTATCTGTAGAGGACAGTGTAGGGATAAGGTGTTATTGAGCTATTAAAGCTCTGATCATGGCAGGAGTGTAACAGCAATAGCCGAGTCTCAGTTAGAACTTCATTGGCTACAGCATTGCCATCCATTACCCTCCAAAGGTATTAATCACCGCATCTCACGGTCGATTCCATTCATATATATATATATATATATATATTGACAATTCATGTTAACTCGGTTGGAATATTATAAAATAAGTTTAATGACTATTACCGAGAGAAAAGATGGCAAGATATATTTAACAAGATACTACTAGTTTACTAGTTTCGTTACAAGAACATCATCAGGTATCATACTCAAAGAAGTATATAAAAAACTACAGAGACTTAACATTGTACTAACAGAACAAGTGAAAAACAGTAGCATGTTTGAAAAAATGCAAGAATGAGTTCCATACAAACGAATATTACGCGCTGTCGCGAGTGCGCCAGTACTGAACAGAAGCAACGTGTGCGTCCGAGAGATTGTAACTTAGGCTGTTGTTGATATGAGAGGAATCTAGAGAAATTTCTCTTGATTCAACAATCTTTCTTTCCAGTTCATCGTAGCACACATGGATATTAGCAGTTTGAGTCCAGTTTACAATGTGCTGGCGGCCTTCGTCTGAGTTAGCAGAAAAGAGAACGTGGCTAGAGAGAGCGCTAGCTCTAGTCCTGTTATAGGAGATATCTCTACGGTGTTCATCCAAATGTAGAAGGATGGATTTAGCAGTCTGTCCATAATATGGCTTTCCGCAATCACATAAAATCTTGTAGACTCCTGGAAACTGAGTAGGAAGATGTTTCTGTTTATATTTGCAAAGTAATGAACGAAGTTTTGGAAGCGTAGTGTAGCACGTTTTGAAGTTAAATTTCTTGAGAATCTTTGCCAGTTTTGGTGAAAGAGAGCTGATGTAAGGCAAGGAGATGAAGGCTCTTGGGGGAGGGGGATCTTCAGCAGTAGTTGAGTGCCTGGGGGAAAGAAATTTGTCAATCTTCTTTGGAGAGTAGCCATTGTTGATAAACGTTTTTTTAAGAAAACTGAGTTCATTTATAATTTCTGTTTCTTCTGTAAGTAATGATTTGGCTCGGTGGGCTAAAGTGGAAATAATACCACATTTTTGTGGGTATTAAAAAATGTGGTATTATTTCCACTTTAGCCCACCGAGCCAAATCATTACTTACAGAAGAAACAGAAATTATAAATGAACTCAGTTTTCTTAAAAAAACGTTTATCAACAATGGCTACTCTCCAAAGAAGATTGACAAATTTCTTTCCCCCAGGCACTCAACTACTGCTGAAGATCCCCCTCCCCCAAGAGCCTTCATCTCCTTGCCTTACATCAGCTCTCTTTCACCAAAACTGGCAAAGATTCTCAAGAAATTTAACTTCAAAACGTGCTACACTACGCTTCCAAAACTTCGTTCATTACTTTGCAAATATAAACAGAAACATCTTCCTACTCAGTTTCCAGGAGTCTACAAGATTTTATGTGATTGCGGAAAGCCATATTATGGACAGACTGCTAAATCCATCCTTCTACATTTGGATGAACACCGTAGAGATATCTCCTATAACAGGACTAGAGCTAGCGCTCTCTCTAGCCACGTTCTCTTTTCTGCTAACTCAGACGAAGGCCGCCAGCACATTGTAAACTGGACTCAAACTGCTAATATCCATGTGTGCTACGATGAACTGGAAAGAAAGATTGTTGAATCAAGAGAAATTTCTCTAGATTCCTCTCATATCAACAACAGCCTAAGTTACAATCTCTCGGACGCACACGTTGCTTCTGTTCAGTACTGGCGCACTCGCGACAGCGCGTAATATTCGTTTGTATGGAACTCATTCTTGCATTTTTTCAAACATGCTACTGTTTTTCACTTGTTCTGTTAGTACAATGTTAAGTCTCTGTAGTTTTTTATATACTTCTTTGAGTATGATACCTGATGATGTTCTTGTAACGAAACTAGTAAACTAGTAGTATCTTGTTAAATATATCTCGCCATCTTTTCTCTCGGTAATAGTCATTAAACTTGTATGTATATGTATGTATGTATATGTATATATGTATGTATATGTATATATGTATGTATATGTGTATATATATATATATATATATATATACATTTTATTTTAATTCCCATGAAAAACTTAAATAATTCTTTAATTCAAAATTTAAAAAGGTGTTTTAATATCTCCTTAATAAACTCTATAATAAAATTAGTTATGGATTTCAGTGGTATATTATAATTTATAAAAAATTATAATAGAAAAATTAATCTTTTTTAATTTTTATGAAGTTTTGTAAAATATTTTTGTAGTCAATGTAAGATCGTCATCAATAATTAGCTGTAAACTTTTCAAAGAATGCTTCTAGTGCAATTTATTTGCACCAAGCTGACATGTACTAAGAGTGTTTTTTTTCCTTTATTTTTTATTTATATATTTTGCTGGTCATACATAAAACCGTGCTTCAGTGAGATGATAGTCAAATAGCGTTTCTTGTAGTCACCTTCGTGGACATCGCAGTCTCGTTAGCTTCTGTTCCCCTTTTCTCTCGCTGTTCGCAGTCCTGTCTTCCCATATTTGCTTTCCTCTATGATGACAGTTTTATATTCCTCAGATGTGATTCCTTTAGATCTTCAAAAACACTTAATGGCCTCTATTTGTGACGTCATGATGTTGGGTTACGTTTGAGCATACGTCGATTGATGGTGGCTAATGATCGGAGGAAACTTGAGGATACACGAAAATCATTGTGGAAGGAATTGCCGAGTCAGAGAGAGAATTGACTTTAGTTTAAGATTATTTTAAACTTCATTTCCGATGCAGCATGTCAGAGTTGTATGTTAATGTTAAAAGTAGTTTTTTTTTTTAGTTTATTTTTTTCCATAATTTAAATTTCAGTCATTCACTGCGTAGTTAAACAATTGAATGCCATACGATGTTAGTGTGACGTAACAATGCATAGTCGTTTAGCAAATTGGATTCTTAAAATATGTTAAAATATGCATCAATTTAATGAAGTTGGACACGACTGTGCTTTTTTTTTATTTATAGAATGTTTTTTTAATATAATAAACCTGAAAGATATTGGACAGTGACCTTATTAACCAAGGGACGAAGAACTTAATGGAGAATGCACCACAAAATATATATCTTGTCAAAAAATGATGTGAAGCCTCTTTATATACCTCAACTTTTCTCATATTTGAGAGTGTACTTTTTTTTTTTTTTTTTTCATTGTCTAATAGTTTGGCTGAACTTCTACTTCCGGCCACATAATTATTGATCTTCTCCTTACTGAGTAATTTATAGCCATCAGCTTACCTCATTACACGAATTTATTAAATCCTACAGAGTGCAGGATACCTCATTCTGCATTCACCATTTTCGTCAATGCAGATATTGAGCAAATATCTACACTACCTCACCAAAAATTACGGAACGCGTATGAAGACTTTAAAAAAAAAAAATGGACGATTAACAGTAATCTACAATTTTTAACGGACTGTCATTGGTCGCTTTCATTCCCTTTCGTCTAATTCTCATCGCTCATTTCAGTCAGCATACATTACCTCACGGAACACGAGTGTTAATAATCAAACGACTGCTTCGTTCTTGGATTTCCGCCCGTTTTTCTTGTGTTGATGACCTCGTCAATGAGCGATGCCATTGACCATGGATGGCGTTCAGCGTCCCGCCTGTTGACCTAGATTTTTTGGCCCGTTGCCGGTTAACTTGATTGGATTTCGATTTCTCGAGTGTGTGTGTGTGTGTGTACGTGTGTCTGTCTGTCTTCGAGCAGTTCACTCGACTGCCGGTATCTTGTGCGGAAACGTTGTGCGATCAGACACTTTCTTTGCTGTTCTGGCACCTCAAGGGGTTAGTTCTGCACTTTGTCTTCGCTGACCTGTATGCAATCAAGCACACCTGCTGCTATCACTTACGGAGAAGACAATTAGTGTTTTTTTTTTGGGGGGGGGAGTAATTGATTACGATTAACGGAGCAGTAAATGAAAGAAGAGTGATTAGATCCCTTTCCCAATGTTCAGCTTACTACTGTAATTGTGTAGTTTATTTGAATAGAATTAAACTTTGTTACAAAGCAGTAGTTACATTCTCAACAGATCTCATTAAAGTTAAGAATGAAATCAATGTAATCAGCCTCGTAATCAATGAAACAGTTAGCGGTTAAAAACAGTCGTGAGAAATAATGAATTCAGAACGCTTTGCCATATTAAATAGCAGCTTTCATAGCTGCAAAAAAATTCCCAGTCAACACAATAAAAGAACAAGCCACTATTCAGTAGCTAAAATGATATTTCAAGCACGAGCTTGCATAACACAATTGAATTGTTGATCTGGTTGCCTCGCGCTGTCTCTGCATTGTTAGTCAGATATTGCAATATAATAACATAGAAAACAGACCGTCCAATAATTATAACAGAATAATTCACTATAAACTGACTTCAGTTTTGTACAAATGTTTTTTTTTTTATATTTTTTATTTGCCATGAATATAACAATGATGATGTTTATAATGGACATATTTACCGATTGTAACGAGCGCTATTGTATTTTTTTTCCCCCAATAAGACTTCATTTGATTATTTTCTACAATCGCTTGAATATAGGTCTGCCAATGGTGAGACGGCTCCTATATCATTAATAGCGAAGTACCTCAATATCATCGGCAAATACTCAACTAACAGTGATTTAAGTTTCTAATGTAATTGAGAAATATTATATAAGAGAAATGAATCCTAAATTACGACTGCTTATTGTTTAAATACATTTATACAGTGACTTATAGGAATAGGGAGGATAAACTGGCAATTTGTCTTTAAAGAATCGGAATATTTTAGACGTTTTTCTGAAGTGGAGGGATTGACAAGTTGTTTCACGTGAATTGCTGATTTGTTTCAATTTCTTTAATTGCTGTTTATCATTCGAGTTCCATACATCGATGAGTTTATATTAGCGATTATTCATTCCGTTTCATTCTTTTCATTTGTTCATCCTCTATCCTTATAATGGATTTTATTTTCCATTGGTATAACTGAACGATGTTCAAAGCATCCATAAAGCTGTCTTAGTACAAAATCGAAAAATAAATTATAGTTTCAAAAAAAAAAGAAAAAAAAAAAAGACGTTTCTACGATCTTTTTCTGACAGCTCAAATTGTCTTTAAAAAATTATTCCAACCGTTCGTTTTAAAAGACATCTCAAACACGGAATAGCAAATAAATACAATTTCTTTTGAAGTATTTTATATTAAACGTCTGCGTGCGTTGAGGTGATTTGAACTCGGCATGAATACAAAGATAACGATTTATTTCTAGAGATAGAATAATGATATTACATCTCGCTGTGTTTTAGATGATTACTGTAAATTATCTGCGAAAACGAAAAGAACTTCCCTTGAAAAAAAAAAAAAAAAAAAAAGAAATAATACTCTTGTACTGTAAGCAACTTTTTTAAAAAGATATTTACGCATTTCTACTTAAAACTAACAAAATAAAAGCTATGTAAACAACCGATTTGAGCTGTCAATTTGGTTTCAATCCGATCACTTTTATGTGGAAAAAAATGATTAAAACCATGCAACAATACACGCACAAGTCAGAAACGTCTGTGGGCTCAATTGTTGTTTTGATAACAAATAACGTACCAGTACAACAATGTTATTGTGAAAGGCATTCAATCCCCCCCCCCCCCGACAAACGTTCATCGTTTAATCGGTCCATTGTTCTTACGTTACACGTTTATAATTATTTCGCGGATTCCTTTTTTTTTTTTTTTTAGGTCAGAACTTGCTCCTGTCACGCTGAGCAAGGTCGGTCATGCATTACTATTAAAATAATTACCTTTTAACCATCACAAAGAAAAAACATCAATCCAGGAAGACAAGCACACTTGTTTCATTTGATGAAAACACAGTAATGATATAACGGAAGTCATGCACCCGTAACTAATACAGGCTTAGAGATAATATCCATTAAGCCTAATACCTTTCATCTGTACTCGTGATGAAAGAGGGAAAAAAAAAATTCTAATTAGACCGTATAAAGAAGTATTTCATAATTGATAAATGGCGTCGTTCTTGAAACATGTAAACTACAAATTAATACCGATAACCTGTCAGAAAGTTCACTTTTGCGTGGATGATCGATTAAAATCAGGAAGCAAAACGACTGCATGAAAGTGTTCTCCCTCTATCGGTAATGTTCGGAACTTTACTTTTAAAGGATGAATTTTACCCTCCGCAGTCCGTAGAAGTTATTACCTCCCCCTTACCTTCCTTCTCCATCCCTTTCCCGGCCTTGCAGCTCTTATTTCGTTTGCCATTGCTCTCTTGTAGCAAGCGAATCAATCGATCATTACTTCCACCATTTAAAACGGTTTGGTTTGCTGATGCGAACACCACTAATGAAAGTGAAGGCTATTTTCTCAGCCATAATTATTTAAATCAGCTTATACTCATGTTTATAAGGATGGTGAATAATCTTTAAGGACGCGCATGCATACTAACTACACCGCCTTTGAATATTTTTCGACACATCCTCCTGAATTTTGAAATGTCTGATGATATGCACCACCCTGTCAAAAGTAAGTACCAGAAAAAACTATCGTTTCCATAACTTCTGAATGTCAGTTGTCATGGAAACGATTGGTTGATTCGTTTCTATGACAACTATGTGAAAGACCGTTAGTACTTTATACAAGACTGCATTAGTAGTAATCCGATTATAAGCTAAAAGTTGAATAACCACCTGTCTAGATTTTTTTTTTTTTTTTTTTTTGATTACTGAGAACAGATACTACACCTAACCTCGTCCAAAAGGGTATATTTAACCAAATATATTTAGTGTAGTATCTATTGTTTTAGTATTCCTTTAATAAACCTTTTATGCAAATTAACTCGAATTACAGTTATAAAATATACTACGGCAAGGAAGGCAACGGGAAACCACCTTGCTCATAATCATCTCCATAAATGCTACCATGCTATTCCAGGGGATAGGATATATGTAATAATATTTGTTTTCAGCTCAAAGTCCTTATAAGGACTGACTTAAAGGGGTGAAGCAAGAATGCTTTTCATCTTCCCCGTTATCTGTAGAGGACAGTGTATGGATAAGGTGTTATTGAGCTATTAAAGCTCTGATCATGGCAGGAGGGTAACAGCAATAGCCGAGCCTCAGTTAGAACTTCATTGGCTACAGCATTGCCATCCATTACCCTCCAAGGGTATTGGATTGAATGAATCAATCACCGCATCTCACGGTCGATTGAACAATCAATTCTTCTCCCTTCCACTCAGTTCAATTGTATTCGTTATAAATCATTTCAATAAAAATATTTATTTATGAAAAGGGTATCTGAAAGACTTTGTAGATATTTCCAATTCTTTTTTAAGATTAAAAATATTTTAAAGAAATTGCATTTAGTATATAAGTTTATTTTCTATTTTATATGAAATATTTAATTTGGTTGCAGAGTTTAGTGGTAGTCTTACTTTTTTATATGAATTTGACGAAATCAATTTCTGCGTCATCTTACGCCTAATATAACAGAATGCTAGATTTGATTCTGAAAATGTAATCATTTTCAGAATCAAAGTATCTACAGTACCTTTTTAAAAGGTGTCGTTTTGGTATGTGATGAAGCAACTTATATTCATCTGAAAAATAATGGAAATTTTTTTACAAAAAAATTCCCTAGCCCTCTCACAGTAGTGATGTACTATAGGCTCAACCTTTTGTTTGCGGGAGACACATTAAATTAACAGTTGGTAAAGCTTTCACCATTGTTCATTATAATCAGATAAATTTTGTTTTGTTTTTTTACATGTTCAGTCTCTTCAAATATCTAATATTCCACTATTTCCGATATTTAAATATCTCGGCCTTTCCTGGCAACTTGCCAATGAATGCTGTGGCGCCATCTGTTGATGAAGTATTTAAGCACCCTACCCTATCGTTATACTGTATTTGTAATAACAGCACTTTATTGGATCTCTTGAAAGTAGAAAATTGCTAAATAACTGAATCGCTTGCGGAATTTTGGGTAGACCCACCCACCAACTTAGTGTTGGTGGGTGGGTCCATCTCGTTTGATTATCAAGATCCGGAAAGGCTGGTGTATCAGTCTTACTGTAGAATATCGATCAACACTAGCATTTGTTTCGGCTGAACGACTAACGTGATGTTTCTACCTGCGATAATAGCAAAGAAGAGCAAGGGCCAGGGTTCGGTGATGTGGTTTACTCTGGGGAAATCTTCCCTCGGCTTAAAACGGTGGCGGTCACTGGTTCTGTTGCAGCACACTACATCAAAATCACGAGCGGTGTTTTCGCTTCTTCGTTGCTTATGCCAGCTGCAACGAATCTTCTGGCAAACTACGATTGATCACGTGACGTACTGCGATTCGAGCGACCAGTTTTCTCTATTTTAACTGGGAGCGCATGCTATAACACGATCTGTGCGCATTATCGTTTGAATAAACTTTTCATGAGTTCATATCAGGTGGGCACGTAATAGCATGCTCCGGAGTTTCTCGTGAATAGTTGGGAACATCATTGTTCAGTCTGGAATTCCCCCCCCCACACACACACACCTTAGGGCACTCACCTGAATGTAACATTATTTCTGAACTAGCTGCTGGATTGTATGAAATAAACAATGCAGTGGAAATCGATGGTTTAGAGGGCGTGGCTTTTTTTTTATATATATATTTCAAACGATTTCATTGGCTAGCTTCCAGTGTGACATTTTTTAAACCAGCAATACTCAATGAAAACTTGCCTAGTGGAAATGGATAGTATGCAGGGGTGGGGCTTTTTTGCTCTTACTTAATTTCGGTGCTTTGGGGATGTGTCATGTTTGCTGTGGGATTATTAAGTGTGAATATTATTATGTACCTAGCGTATTGACGAAAAAATTAAAAAATAAAAAGATTAATTATATTTTTCCAGCCGTTTACATAAACGTGAACTGGAAAATATGATTCCATTCTATAAATAAAAAAAAGCATCGTATTGGAATATTCAGAAACTGAAAATTAAATGCATCTTTAAAAAGATAAATCCATAGAAAATAGCAATTAATTTTCCAAAATACATTTTTCAGCCATTTATAAAAATAGAAACCTTGCGTAAAGAACGAATAGCGTAGCATATGAAGATTAGGTCAAGTCTTTAAATGTTTGAGGTTTCCGTCTGTTTCATCTGAACAGCTGTATATTATTTTCTAATGTGTGGCTGCTTTGTTTCTTGAAGTTGTTTTCCTTGATCTTAATAACCTCTCGGGTATACTCTGCAACTGCTGTGTGAAGGAGGCGGAAAATGGGACAGGGTTGTGGAAGACGTTCTAACCATTAAAAAGAGGAAGCGAAACTTTCCAAAAATAAAAAAAATGCTTAAGAAACTAGTAATCCCCTAATGTCTTTTCATTCCCCAAAGAGAGTAGGTGGCCTCTAGTCCAAACATTTCTGAAACCGGTAGGCTGGGGAAACCCTTGCATACGCCTAAGATCGATTAACTCCGGAATCAGGTTTAAAAAAAAAGTCTAGAAAAAATTCTAGTCAGTAACCGAAATGTTATGAAGTACTGATCTCTTACTCCACTTTGATATGCGGACTAGCTAACTCACCTTCACTTAAAAAGAACCTTATAAATGTTCTTCGCATCTTAGACAAGATTCAAATCTCCTTTTCCAACCACAGGGCCTCGTCGTTACCGAACTGAGCCACGGAGACTCAAACTGCAATTTCATTTACTTTATTTGTATATTTTCATCCTGTTCGAAAGTATATAAAAGCTACATAAAAAAAAAGTGCTCTTCCAAAACTCGTTTTATTCCAAACTCCTTATTTTTTATAAGCATATATCCCAAAACTTGATCATTATTGGTAGATATACATTTATATTGTCAAAAACTCGCTTTGTTATTGCTTTTTTATTTTATTTTATGGTTAGATGGGCGAAGCAAAAAAATGCTTTTCGTATTCTCCGTTATCTGTAAAGAAAATGTATGGATAGGGTAATATAGAGCTGCAAGCTCTGATCATGGCAGGAGGGTAACAGCAACAGTCGAACCTCAGTTAAAACTTCATTGGCTACAGCATTACCCTCCCTAGGTGCCCATTTTAGTCGCCTCGTACGACATGCTTGAGCTACAGTAGCGATTTTTAAGTAAAGCCCTTTCTAAAAATTAAGACTCTACCCCGGACTACTCCCTACGAGAAGCCGAAAGACAGTAACTCAGCATTGGTTCCACTCAGTGACGGCCGCTCTCCCACTGAGCAGGAACCGCTCATATTCCAGGGAAAAGCAAGAACAAAATTCCGGAAGAAACCTCCTGTTTAGAACTAAATGATATTAATAAATAAAAGGTATATTTCCAAAAATTCTTTTTATAATTCAAAATTATATTTTTATAAAAAATATTTTAAATTATAGAATTTAATATAATATATAACTTCATATTCTATATGAGAATTATAATTTGGCTGCTTGAATTGACTACTCCTTTACAAAGTAATCATAGTGGCTTTTCACTATGACTTGTCAACACACAACTAATTAATTTTCGTCATTAATTTTTTTTTAATCCATTTTTTTTATTTGTAGTAACTTTCAACGATTACAAATTAGATTCCTTTTATAGGAATGTCATTCATTCCGCAGTTTACAGAAATACACGTACAGTATATTTAAAAATAAAAGTAATCAATAACTACATTTCATTGATTTATTCAATGACTGAGGTGTTCAACACGAATTCCTTGTTTACTCGAGTTACTTTTGTGCTTTAATTTTAAAAATTAAATGCTACTAATTAACGCAGCAAATATTTAAGATTTAAAAATGATAAAGGATAAAAAATAATTTTATTTTAAATTCTATATTAGAATACACCATTTTGAAAATCATATGTATATGTATCTTAAGAACAATAGTTCATCCGAGTTACAAAATTTCTATTGTAACTTACAAGCAGCTAGTGATGTGTCGTTATGGTTTTGAAACGAAATAAAACAAAGAGTAATTAAATAGTACTAGATGAATTTTACCCCTAAAACCAGATATTCTTCATTTCTGTAGGGAAAATAAAGTTTATTTGCGTAAGTTTCTTTTCTTTTGATGAAGGTACGGTAGCGAATATTTTGGGGCTAAATAAGTATTATGTTTATGCATTGCTTCTTTATTTGATTTGGAAACTATATTTTATGCCTTGTTGTCTTTTAAAGAAAACATTAGTTTAATATGTACGTGTTCAGTATATCGTTTAGGAATAGTAGTAGCCTATATAAATGAATAACTAAAAGATAATATGTTAGCATGGTGTATTTATTGCACATTGCAATATCCTTATTTGTTTTCAGTTAAAGTTCTGAATTACTTTATTTTAATTCAAAGTAGAACTTTCACTCCAGTAGGATAGATTCCTCCCCAGCTTAGAATTCCATACTGTCTTTGAATCCAAGTAGGATATATTTTAAATTTAAAAATCTATTCAAATAATGAAGACTGTTTAATCTAGTACGTACTCTGTTTACAACATCAGTGATGTGCGGTTTCCAACTTAAATTACAGTCAATTTTTAATCCTAAATCACAATAAGTTCTTTTTTCCCCCTATTTCCATACAATTGGAATTTTAATTTTCTCCACTATTCCAATGATGTAAGAATAACTGCATGAATATATTTATCTTAAAATATTGCATTTCTCAAGTTAAGAATCATATCTTTTATTTCGAGCCATTTAATCTAAGTTTAATTGAATGGAACCAGTTTGCATCTACCAGCATTTCTTAATATGTTGGAAGAAAAAATTTCTAATTAAATTAAGAAATTTAATGAACTTAATAGTTATTTTGTTATGTGACTTCCATCCACAAAACGTTGTAAACCTGAAGTAAACCAGCACTGCTGGTGGAGTAGGACATTATTTTTTATTTAATTTTTTGTTATTTTTTTACACAAACCGGAAATCTTAATTGAGGCCAATCATAGGACTTTTTCAAGCCACTTCTGGCTTCTACTATGCAGGATGGTGGTCTGGCACTAGACAATAAAATTCATCTACTACTTAAAGACAGTCACAAAACATCCGCGCCAACAGCGGGATTCGAACCCGTATCCTATTGGTTAGAGATCGCGTATATGCTAACCACTAGCTCAACCAGCCTGCCAATTGCCCTTAATAGCTTAAAATATGTTTTTGGAATTATCTTTACTAATTATTCTGTTCATAGTTTCTTCTTATCGTCCTTTCTTTTGTACATCTGAATTCTGATTAAAGCAGATCTGTTTTGTCCAGGGGCGAATTTTCCATGCTTGCTGCGCAAGCTCATTAATTGAGAAAGAAATAATATTTATTTCTTAATAAACGCATGCATTTATAAGCATTCCATTTAGGCTTTTATTTTTGTAGACAGAAGACTTCTTAAGCTAGCGCGACAATAACTGAGCTTTGCGTTGTGTATCGAAGGCCGATGCTTGCTCGGTTGTGTGAGCTTCCAGGTCCTCGCTGCAGCACTGTGATTTCATGCTCGCGCATAGCCATTTCCGCTCCCTTCACGTCGTCTTAAACACAGGCCATACGCAGCCAAAGTAGTTCTAGCCAGTGAGCTTCAGCCAGCCTTTACAAGTGTGCGTGTTGCTTGGGAAAATTAAGTTACAACCAACTTTTTATGACGATGTTATTGACCATTCATAAAGAAGAACCGTAGGGTAGAATTTGCATTCAAGTAGCTAAATTGAAAAAGATAGAATATCGTTTGTAAAATAAATGTTGTATTTGTATGATTAAATGTACATAAATTTCTAAATATATAGTTTTAAATGGTCAGTAATTCATTATTCCGCTAATCAGACTTCAATCACACCTCTCACTCCCTGAATGATAACAAGAGCAAGCGTGAATTTCATGACCAGCATTCGCCCTTTATTTTGTCGGAATTCGCTTTCGAACCCCCTGTACATAAATATTGCTTTATCGCATTCCGGTATTGTTTTCTGGTTGGCTCATACTAAAAGATGGTCAGTGCCGTACTTTTATCGCAATAGAATACGTTCCTAAATCCGCCTGTGATTTTTTTTTTCTTTTATTTTCTCTGAACCTTTTCTAAGAGCAGCGATGCTCCTGTCTTCCATGCTAACGGCACACGGGATTTGCGAGAAAGGAGAACAACAAGAAGGAATAAGTGATGTGGGTTGCTAAGCAACCCGATTACACACACACACACACACACACACACACGCACACACACACACAGGAGGATAGCTGCAAGTGAACAATAGTCTTGTAGCACACCGTAACTATGAAAGCAAATATTATTGACCCCAGGAATTCTATTGCAACTATCTGTGAAAATTATTTACTTTGCGTGGGAGTAAACCCAACTGGACTAGCACAAATAAATCTGTACTTCTGCCACATCTATTCAAGTGAATCAGCGTCATAAACATTTTACGTTGTTCGTGTTTTTATTATTTATTTATTTTGTTCAAGTTTATTTTTACATATTGCTGCGAGCATAGTTTATGAAACGCTATCCAACAGGTGAGTTCTCGAAACGGAATGCCATTTGGCATTTTTATTGTAGCAAACCAGCGCGCGCGATGCCCAATGTTACCGAAGGGAATTTTGGAATGGAGAATTTTATGCAGCAAAACTAAAATCTCTCACGCTAAAGTGCAAAAATGGGAACTAATGGGGAAGTGCGCGATGAAGAATTGGATTGAGAAATCTTCTGGCCAATGAAGTGTAATGGGGATGGCTAAAGCCAATATTTCAACATTTTTTTCGCGGCTGGCATTTGTGGTTATTGTCAGAAGACCTTATATAATCCTTTTGGTCTTTCTTTTTTATTTTCTTTTTTCTTTTATCCAGCTCTTCGGTAGTGTGTGTGTGTGTGTGTGTGAGAGAGAGAGAGAGAATTATATAGCCTGGTTATCTTTATGGTAAACCTTCATGATGCTAGATTGATAGAAGGAAAAAAAAAACAACTTCAATTCTTGTTACCGATTATACGAATTTTTATTTATTTTCTTTCTTCATTTTTTTAAAAATCTTTGGCTCAGGCAAGTAGTGTTTCCCTTCTAGAAGAAATTCGTTTTTTTTTTTTTTTTTTAATCCCACAGTCCAGCAAAATCGATAGTAAAATATACACGACTGCATATGCAAATAAACACTCATTAGGGTTAGGAACATTATCTCTTATTTATTATTATCATTATTAAAATTGCAGTCTTATGTACAAGAAGATTAAACAGCCATTAATTTTCAGAGATTTCTCTGCATTCAGACAGAGTTTACATATACTGTATATTAATTGGTGTAGTACAATAGTCACAAGCCTAATGAAAAATCTATCATGTCGTGTGGATATATATTCGATTAATCCCGTGACGACGAATGTCCAAAAACTGCCTAAACACCAATTTCCAAAAGTTAGATTTAGCAGACGATGTAGTTTCGTTCAGTATGAAGGATTGTTTATTACATTATAATCAGGGGCAGCTGTGTATAAGCACTGCGGAACTGCAGCATCCCCAATTTTTCTCGATATATAAATATATTTATTTATATTTGCTTGTAATATTTAATTTTATCATCAACAATCCTATACAATTCTCTTATTTTGTATAAAAAAATAATAAAAATCCATCTTGTAGCACTTACGAGGGCGAAGGACGCTAGCAGCACTGTGTTTACCACAGTGTCATATTGCTACGCGCGCAAGCATATGCACGTCATAGTGAGATGCGAGCTATTAGCGTAACGCGGCACTGTCCGTCTCTCAGTTCCGCAAATTGTTTATATGCAGTTGGCGCCAGTAGTAGAGCGTTCGTAGTGCTTATCGTGTTTACTCCGTCTCTTTAAATATTTGGACATTACAATTAAAGGATTTAATTGTAATGTCCAAAAATTGTAAATCCACTTTTATAAGTAATTTTATTTTTAAGTAATTTTGAATTATACGAAACTGTATAATTTTATCGATAATAAACAATATTTTTTCATGTTTAATTTTTACCATAATTTTGATATTTTATCCAAACACGTGTACACTGTACTTACAGTGTGTATGTATATTTCGAAAATTGCAGCACACCCACGATTTCAAGCCACGCGCCGCCACTGGTTATAATTATATTATGAATAACGTTTCTTCCCACTATCTGAATTCTCTTGGGTTTCGATGAGAAACTAAAACTATGCTATATTTATAAAATAAATAAATAAATAATAAATTTGATTAGATTATTAGTAGTGCGGAAAACAAGGCTAAAATAAATTTAAGCGAAAAATAAATTAAAAACAGAATATTTATAAATTATATAATGGATGATTCAGTGGAAATCCCCCCCCCCCAAAAAAAGGACTGTTATAGGAGTTAAAGTGAGCCTGATAGTCACCATTGAGATATGCATCTTATTGATTTAAAATAACTTATTGTCATGTTAAAAGAACTCTTTAGACTACTAATTATAATGAAGAGCCAAAGGCTTCAATTCGGCGACACGAACTTGTTTAAGTTAAGGGATATTATATCCCATATATTGAAGCCTTTGGCTCTTCATTATAATTAGTAATTTAATAGGACACCTCTTGGCAATTCTCATAGAAGGGATGTAAGTTCTGTTCGCTACAAACTTGATATTAACTAGGTCTGCCTACTCGCTGATGAGACCTCAAAAAAGGTCGAAACAGGTCTGGGTAGTGACCTTCTCTCATAATGTAGAACAGTAATACAGCTCCTAGGAGCTAAGTTCACATTATGGGTAAATATCAAGAATAGTGATCGGAGCTTGCTCCACCCTTTACATGAGTTGCCTCAGTTTGCACTACCTTCAAGGGTCAGGTGCTGCACTATCCAGGTATTTGCTTACGCTTGGAATCGCCGAACTTTATATTGTTTCTATATTCGGCATGAAATTCTTTGAGTTTCTTATTCGGCTATGGGATATAATATCCCTTAACTCTTTAGACTGTTGGTTCAACGAATCGCATACTACTCGACTCGATGCACTGTCCAAGCGGTATATATATATATTCCTCTTAGTGCTTGTTTCAGAGCGCCGAAGTACGGAAGTAGCAAGAAGTACATCCTTGAAATACGCGAAACACGTATGTTGAGACCATTTCTGTAGTATTCGACACGATTTTCTGATAACTTCCTGAAAGACAAACAAGTTAGACATGTAGTTGAGGAACCAAAATCGCCTGTTGAGAAAGTAATTGTTTATTTTTAATCACCAGGAGTCCCATGAATTTTTAAGGATGCTGTGGTTTCCATCGGCTCCGTGAAGTCCTAGTGGAAACCTGGAACCAGGGCCGTCGCCAGATTAGATCGCGCCCTGAGGCAAACAATTAAATATCGCCCCCTGATGGATTATAAGACAAAAATATAAGAAAATCCCCAATTGCTATTTTGTTTTTATTACAAGAGAAACATTAATGCAAAACGATTACATAATAATATTAATTGAAATGTTTGGGAGGTGATATCGCACAATAAAACTGTTTATAAGCTCTTCTAAATTCAAATTATAAGCTTCTCCGCCTCTATCGATATAGTTGCTAGAGCAACCAATCTTTCTTGGGTCATTGCTGTTCGCAAATAATTTTTAATCCGTTTAAGCTTGGAAAAACTTCTTTCCGCACTTGCTACGCCTACGGGAATGTTAACGTAGCGATGGCGCCTACCTCAATTTGGCTGAACGAGCGCCTTTATTAAGCCGCGCCGTGAGGCAGGCTGCCTCTATGCTACACCCTGTTGACGGTACTGCCTGGAATGTCTGCGTAAATGCAGCATCAAGCATAAATACTCAAAAAAAAAAAAAAGTTGATAATCATTCATCTCTATGACAACGCATCATTTTTTTAATCGACATATTTTATTCTTCTGTTCTTAAATAGTGTCCAAAGAGCTGCATTTCACTGATACTTGACTCAATGCGTATGATCACCTTTGCTAATGCTTAAATAAGAATTAATTTTTAAAAAAATTAAATAACCTCTTATTTATTCAATGTTATTTATAAATATTTGTAAATTATAATAAATATATTTGCGAACAAAGCAAAAAAGCACTTCTTTTTTTTTTAATTTTCCATAAAAAATCAGTTGTAAACAAATCAATCAACAAATATCTACTAAAAATTGACAAGCCAGCCAATATATTTTTTTTTTTATTCTTTGTGAAATAAAGTTCCATTTTTCAATTCAGAAATTCAAAAAGTCTGTGTGAAATCCTGGTAATACGTGCATTATATTAACTGACCCATTCTTGGAAGCTTTGGCGATGACAGCTGTGCATGCACCACGCGATTCATGTGACATCGCGTACAAATACAGTGGAAGAAAGGAGGAAAAAACCGTTTAATTCTCGCTGCTTGCGTTAAGGTGATACTCGCATACAGGATTTACAGATTCGGTGTTACTTGTATAGACTGCAATATACACTGGCATCCTACCTCCCTTTCTCCACTCCTTACTATATATATATATATATATATATATATATTTTTTTTTTTTTTATTTTTTTTATGAAGAATTAAATTACTAGAACCGAGATTTAAATCTCGGTTCTAGTCATTTAATTCTTCATAAAACTATGTATGTTAACCGAGTCAATGATCATTCTGTCATATATATATATATATATATATATATATATATATATATATATATATATATATATATATATATATATATATATAAACGCTGAAGTTCCAATACTCTCTTGGCTTTCTATAAATCTCACTGTTTCCTGGCCTAAACGCAAACTTTGTTTTTTGTTGTTAACAACTGACAATTCTGCGGATAGGAGGAGCTGCTGGTTGCTAAGCAACACAATTATATAAAGTGACGTAACTTATACGTCTGCTCACTATCGGTTAGGCAGCAACTGGCGTTGGCTAGCAATAAGTCGTTTTTATTCAACACAATACGCAGACATTGTTTGGTTACTGCGGCTTGTTGGCAAACTAGTTTCACTTTATCAAGGATGGTGCAGATATTTTTGTCCTTCAATCTTATTATCCTTAAAAAGATTCTCCCCCCCCCTCTCTTAATCTGCACAGTATCTGTTTGGCTTAATATCATGGTGGTTAAATATGCAATTCTTAATTAATTCAGTATTCTGCAAGATTGCACTGTATGCCTCCGGGATTTTTTTTTTTTTTTTTTTAATCTGCAAGTGTACGGAGCTTAAGCCTACAAGTAATAGGGCAAATGTTACATACCAATCGCTGCGAATTATTATTTTTTTTTGTTTTGTTTTGTTTCTTATCTTTCTCCTGCATTTCCAAAACAAAAGACATTAAACACGCATGAACTATTCGTTCCTCGTAAGAAAAATTCGAAAGCCTCTTTTCTCTTTGTAAGAAGATTATTTTATAAGCAACAAGCTTTCTGATCGTTTGGGGAAGAAGGACTGTACCCAATGTTCAGCTGCTTATTGGTTGAAAGACTCGCTAGCCGATATGATTACACTGGAGCTTGTGTGCTACATGACCAATAATCCTCTGAGGCTGTTTGTTCCTTTATAGTATTACAAGGCACGTTGTCACGAGATTCTTAAGTCTTAAAGAGAAGATACTCGCTTGGGAATTTTGCAGTCCTGTTTTCACGTTTCTTTTGTTTATTCCACTCAACTCTTTCGGAAATTTATTTACGTCTGTCAAACTTGGACTTTTCTGATAAAGTTGAACAAATAATTTACAAAATAATTTACAATTTATCCCTTATGAACGGGGGGGGAAACGCTTTTGAATTAATAAGCATAAAGGAAATAAAAAAAGTTAAAACTCGAGACATTGCTGTATCTCAATAATTAACTGTAGCAAATCTTAAGGTATTCGATATATATTCAAAAATTAGGTGTACTTTTAAAACTATTTTTATAATTGAAAATTTAATTTTTTTTTTTAAATTTTTGGAAAAATCTCATTTAGTATTTGGATTTCACATTTTATTTATAAAAATTACTCATTTTATGCATTAGTTTGTTGTTGTTTTCCCAATACTCCTCCTTGTATCTCATTGAGAGCATCTATCGTTCTGGTTAACCGAGTAGGTTCTTAGTAGGTTAGGCAACTATTGAGAAGACAAGAGGTTGGCTGAAATGTAGAACACTACTTATCAGTTTTAATGATTACGTATATTGTTATTGCTATTCTTATTGTATTATATTGCGAGAAACATTAAACTCAGACAAGTAACTGCTTCTAAATTGCAACCATTCTTTCTTAGTACTCACTTTTTTTTTTACTTGATTTTTTATGAGATACTGTACGCCCACAGATGCGAGACCCTTCGACACTTCTGCACGTGTCAGAAGGAGAATCCATTCTGCAATCCGTCTTGCGGGACGAGTTGTTTATTATTACACTTCGGAAAATTAACTTTTCTTTTATGAACATTGTAGTTTTTAAAGTGGTAACTTGCTTATACAACAGATGGAAAATTTTACGTATAAAGCACGTGATTTCGCGTGTTGGTGACCAATTTGTACATCCTTTCTTCTCCTGATGAATTGACTATTCTTGGCAATCTGCCTGACCGTGTTCCATGAACTGTGGGTGTACAATATCAGTTACGTTTTTCTAGATGAAGTAGGTAAAACAGTCCAGGGATGAATTGGAAATCGGTTGAATGATGCGACTTGTCTACGATTGACGTGATTTTTTTTCCTCCACTGCCGCCTCTTAAAGATCCTTTCACTTTAGTTCGATTGCGCTGAATTTTTCAGACGATGTAGAAACAGCCACATGAGAAATTTGGTCGAAATGGTTGAATAATATAAATTGAAGAGGTATCGAGAGAAGAAAGAGAAAAATAACGATATAAATAAAGAAATATATCTATTTTAAATATCTTATTTCTCTACTAGAGATGTGTCGTTTTGCTTGATTGTACTACGTGGTGGTCAGTGTGGATTTTCACGTTAAACGAGCATATTAAGTTATCAACGACAAAATACTCGAGCCACCCGCACATGAGGGGAGAAGATATTCGCCACTACCGTTAAAAGTTCCCATCTAACTTACCACGATTTGTAGACGATGATTTTAATCAGAGTACGCTGGACTGTTGGGCAGATTGCTTCAAAATCACGTGAATTACATTTCTGACCATTCTTCTGTGAATTAATTTATTTATATTTATCATGTAAGTTCAGATTTCTTCTAGTTATTCGTAAGAAGACTGATTTCTTTCCCCCACCCCGTTTTCCGTAGTACCATGCGAGTTTATTTAAACATCAGATTGACCCGAAACAATATACCAACCCGGAAGTAACACGCACACACTATATCGACATCCCCATCCCTTGTGAGTAGAACAAAAGATGAATAATTTATTATTATTATTATTATTATTGTTATTATTATTACACGACATGTTAATCTCCGGGACTCATCGCGAAAGGTCACTAAACTGAATAATCGACCCAACAAAACCATTTTTATCTGTTTATCTCCCTTCATACGACAATCGAACCCAGACTTAGCCAATCGAAGGATGCTTTTTCTTTCAACTGTGTTACGAGGATGCTTAGTGAAATACAATAATAATATAATAAACATTTACTTAAAAATGAAATAGTCAATGAATTGAAACATTTTTAAAAATATATCCTATGCAATTTTCAGATTACTTTTGAATGTGCTAAGTTTGACATAAACCGACTTATTACTTCAGAATTCGATGTTATGAGTTGAAGAAATTGTAAAAAGAAATTTTTGGAAGACCAAAACACATCTTGAGAACTTCCACTCTGAAAGGTAAACATGTTCCGTATGTCCTTCACAAAAAAGGAAAGATGTAACCATCCGCTGCATCAAGTGCAGCCATGTATTCGTACTGCGAGGCACGCGAGCAGATGTATGCGGAATGTGAAAAATATTAAGTTAAAAAAAAAAAAAAAAAAACTATGATAGTCGTTTTTTTTTTTTTTTTTACAAAATATAAGACAGGCAGCAACCTAAACAGAAATCAAGGGGGCCATACTGAACGATACTTGGAAAAATCTAATTAATTCTCTCAGTTCAACAAGAACTACAGTACGCGAATAATCATATTACGCGTTTGCATGTAACGTGTGTTCATGATACTGAGTAGAAATGTCACGCGAACGTGTTACCTTAGCTACCTAAACAGATACTAACGTTTTTTGTATTCTTAAACCTTTTTTGCATTCACCATTTTTTTGTACTGTGCAAGCCTTGAGAAAGCTAGTCAGTTACTAGCGAAACCGATAGGCAATATTGTACGAACATACGTACGAATTAAAAATCTATGGTCAGTTTAACAATAAGTCTTATATTTTGTATAATTTAAATAGTCGTTTTTTTTTAGCGTGCCGAGTTGTGATGTAGGAGCTTTTTGTTTATTTTATCGTGCTTCCCCCCCCATTATTTATTTACGTCTTAATTTTTGGTGTTAATCTCACCCAAGAAAGGTCATTAGCCAGTAGAATACCCTTTGTTCAAGCCCACAGATGAAAAACTGTGGAAGAGCTGTGGAATTTAACCATGAAAGCAAATGCGTAAATCATGTCTTCAATGCTTCTCGGCATTCAACTTCAAAAGTCTTGAGTCTCGTGCTCGATCCACTGCGCAGCTGCTCATGCGCGCATTCTAGAGGGAACATGATTGTGTATATACTTCATGGTACTGAGTTCTTGTATATTCAATATTAGGATGATGGTCATAATATGAGACGAGTCAAAATGATAACATTTCGTTTTTATATGATCGCGCATATCGAATTCGCTTAACGCGAATTCGACATGCACGATCATAGTTAGCGTGGTTGAATGAAAACGATACTATTTCCCGCTTTAAGCGAGTGATTCATCAGTTAACGCTGTTTTTTTACGTTCTGCGAAAGTTTTTGTCGCCAATCTGCAACGAGCAGAAAAGTTGGAAGTCATTAAGAGACTTTTCTGCTCGTTGCAGATTGGCGACAAAAACTTTCGCATAACGTAAAAAAACAATGAAAGTAGCGAGTCTACAGTTCGGACTATAAGAGCAAATGAATATAAAGAACAAGGAAAAGTTGATACTGCTTTTTTAAGCATGCAGATCACCCGAAATAGAAGCCATTTAATGATCGAAATGGAACGTCTTCCATCACTGAATTGAGGATTATAACAAAAAAAATAAAAATAAAAAAAAAACGCCCTCTTAGTACAGGGAATTCAGGCAAAAGTTCTCAATATTTTTACCTCATTGAAAGAGACCAAATTCAAGAGGAATGTGAAAGCCTTACTGCGAGTTTAAGATGTTTTCACCGTTTTAAAAATGGAGCTGGACTGCATAATGTAAGAATAACTGGGGAATCTGCTAGTGGTGATAAAGATTCTGTGGCCAAGTTTCCTGAAGAACTGCAAAGGACAATTCAAGAGGGTGATTATGACGATCGGCAGATATTCAACGTCGACTAAATTGGTCTATTTTAGAAGCGTATCCCAACAAAAACTTTCCTAGCTAAAATTGAAGCATCTCAGCTAGGATACAAAGTATCTAAAGATCGTCCTGCGCTTTTATTAGGAGGCAATGCAGAAGGCGACTTTAAACTCAAGCCTATGTTAGTTGATCGTGCACAAAATCCAAGATCTAACATTATTGAAGAAATCAGCATAATTTGAAAAAAAAAAAAAACTTGCATTTAATGAACCGGATAATGAAGATGTGGGAAACTTGCTCGAATCCCATTCAGAAAAGTTAAGCGAGGATGATCTCCTTCAACTAGAAGAACAGCGTGCATAATGAAGAAGATGATGATAAGAAGCGCGAACAAGAAGAGAATGTTACGACTAAGAAGTTAACTGCAAAAGAACTTGAACGAGTTTTCAATCACATTGATTATGCTAACGAAATTTTTGTTTGATGCTATCCTGATATGGAACGAAGCTTCGAAGTCCGCCGAAATCTTGATAAAGCGATCGCCAGCTGTCGCAAATTGCATGACAAGATGAAAAAGTCGAGCACGATTCAAACATCTTTACTTAATTTTTTTGTAAAAAAAAAAAAAAAAAAAAAAAAGCTCCAAAACTTTGGAGAAGGGAAGGTTAGCTGTGACTATTTTGATGATTTTAGCCTATAACAGGGGTCTCAAACTCAAACGCAACAAAGAGACAGTCAATTAGTGTATATCTGACACGGGCAGTATTCAGTATTATTCTATGAACCAAAACATAAACTAAAAAAAGAAAGACTTTAACAAAAGCCCTTTCGTTGCCGGGTCTTTACGACTTACGTAAACAGTTACACCACCATTTAAATTTATAATCATTTTTATTTAAAAATTTTAAAAATATAACAAGTTAAGAAAATATAAGCTCAATTACATTTTATTCATACTTCAAGAAAATTATTTAAATACATAATTTTGACTTACAAAAATAAAGATTTCCATCTACGAATTCTTTTTTTAATTTGATTTTGATCCTGAGACCCGACATCTTTTCCTCTGTACTACCATGTCAATATCTGCTTTTTCGTTTCATGTGTGCATTTAATCTAGAATCTTTTATCCATGAGGAACTTTGACTTATTAAGTTTCATAATCGAAAATAATTGCTCACATACATAGGTGCTTCCAAAGATTGACAACAGTTTTGCACAAGAAATTTTATTTGGGATATTTACTACCGAGGTATTTATAAAAATTCGGTATGCCAACTTCGTTATATTTATTTTTTAGTTCAGTATTGCACTGGAGTTCAATTACTTCCATTTGTAATTCTTCGCCAACATCTTCAATATTATTTAAAAAATGTGAACTGAATACTAATAATTCATTTTCAAACTGGTTGTAATCAAAAATCTTTTTTTCAAATTCAATTTTCAATTCTTCAGTTTGAGGAATGTACTTTTCAGCATCATTATTATTTCGAGAAATCGATTTAAGTGTAGAAAAGTGGGCTAAATTATTCTTTGCCAACTGGGTTTGCCAAAGATAGAGTTTTGCCAGAAATGACTTAATTTAATCATACATATGAACTGTTCACGGCCTTGCAGAGCAGTATTTAGTGGCTTTTTATCTGAACTAAAAAGGCCAAGTCTTTGCACCAACCTTCATCGGTGAGCGGAGGAATCAATTTTCCTTTGGATGAAGTAAACATGTCGATTTCTTTTAGGAGTTCAAAATCTTTTTAAAACGACGCCACGACTAAGTCACCTAACCTCCGTATAATATAGCAAACTGCTGTATTTTGTTGGATGAATTGGATTCATCCAACAAATCATTGAATTTTCGATGATTCAAGGCGTGAGAGCGTATCCAGTTTACTGTTTTAATTACTACACTTATGACGTGTTCCATTTTTTTTTTTTAAAGCACAAAGTGACTCCTGGTGTATTATTCAATGAAACGATTCAAGTTTGTCCTTTGCACAACATTTTCTTTTTCATTTGAAGTTTTGTAACAAGTCTGACGTTAACACCAACTATAGCAGGAGCCCCATCTGTAGTCGCTTACTAATTTTGACCAGTCCTGGTGAGCATTTTCAAGACTTTTCTCAATACGCAATTATAAGTCATTTCCTGTCGTTGGTCCTGACATAGGCATTATATCCAATAGTTCTTCAGTCGCATTCATATCATCATCAAAGCCACGAATAAATATTGTTAACTGGGAAATATTAATAATGTCTGATTCTTCAATTCTTGAAAAGTTCTGCCTTCTTGATCTATTTTTCTTTTTTTAACTTTAAATTCAGACACTGTTATGGGGGGAAAAAAAAAAATCGGGTGTGGCTGTGTCGGAACACCGCCGAAGGGGTTTTACGTGGATACACCAGCGGATTATATATGTGTTGGGAAGTGCAAATCAATGAAAACAAGTTTAATAATCGATTGTAATTTTATTTATGATAGGTCTATGGTAAGAGAAGTAAGATACAAACGGTAGACAAGATACATCCAAGTTTCTGGTGAAAGTGAAATCAATACAAGTGTTACCTAGCGTGGTCGCCGTGGTCTGAACGTAAGTGAGATTAAACTCGCGTTCCATAAAGTCCTGTAGTGATCGGCTTTTGTGACACATCGACATTGAAGTCACCGGTGATGATGATGGGCGTGTGCAGGTTTGGATCGATACTGGGGATTATTTTCTTTATGTTTTCGAGTATTGCAGCAGGGATCGATAGATACAACTTTCTATCGCTGATGATGAAGCATTCGGATGAATGTACACAGCTTCAAGGACAAATTTAGATACACCGTTGATCGTTACGTCGTCCAGGCATATATCTCCCACTGATGGTTCTTCGACTCTAAGCTTACGACTGACATCAATGGTAACGATACGCTGACAATCGGTGGAGCTGTTGAGGTTCCTGTATATGGCCACTCCACCGGCGGTGCGTTTGGATGATGGCAACGAAGTTGACAGTTGATTGCGTCGCCTTTCTATGGATGTATTCTTACATGCTTTAAGTTCGAAACCAGATAAATTCACAGGTGCGGCATCATCCATCCAGGTTTCACTGATGACGTAGTCAGACCTGTTCATAATGGACTCAGTTTCGATGTCTTCCGCGTCTGTACCAAACTCTGTGCGTTGATCGCAGAGACAAGCTCCCTGCTGTGAGTTTTCGCCGTTGTCGTGATCATTATCCACGTTTAATATCTGGACCTCCTCTGTGATCGCAGCAGTCGACGATCGTCGACCACAGAAACTATCAACTCGCTTAACCAGCGTTGGCAAGTGGTGTTTCTTCATTCTCTCGTATTCATCGCGTATCTCCATTACAGTGGGTGCTGAATTTCCGTAACCGTGATAAAATTTATAATCGTCTCTCTCGTTAGTCAAATACAGCCCGTCGATAGAAGTGACTCTGCTCAGTACAACGTACACCAGTTGATTTTGTTGAGGCTGAAAGACGACTCGATCGAAAGTGCCTCCTTGCGATTTGTGAAATTGTTATGGCACAAGCGGGCTCGCCGACCTCCATTGCTTTTCCATTGTTACCGATCTTCCGAAATCCACATCCATTTCGTTCAATCCATCTTCCGAAGCGGTGACATAGTCGCTTACGTCATTTACATCCATGGATTCGTGCGCCGCCGCTGCCGCCGAAGTGCTGGCGCCTTCAGCTGCGCCGCTCCCAATTTCTTTCGTTCCCGATACGTCCTTATTCGTTCCGACCCAGACATTGGGATATTATTGGAAAGCTGACGAGCTGCTCTTTCGCGTCGTATACGTTCGTATTTCTGGCTGGCTTTCTGGCGAGTTTAGGCGGACATTGTGAAATTTCTAAAATTTTCAATTTCAATCCACATTTTCTTCACCAACACCGGATTGAAATTTAAGAATTATGCTTTAAATCGATAGATCTCGACGAGAGCAGTTGATTGACACTAAAACGAGCGTGGTACCACGACAGAGTGAGACGTTATACTGAGTGGAAGTTTCCTAGGCGCGGCAGATCGTACACAAAATGGCGGAGCCCCCACTGCCACCGGCGGGGTGCTATCTGAAGGTCACCGACGAATCTTTATTCCCTCAGTTATCGAATGATATAAGTTTGGTTTGGCAACCTTTAATACTTTAGAAATTATTAAGCCAAACCTTATTGAATGATTTCGTTACATTCAACTTTTCGTCTCCCCCCCCCCCAGTACTGTTCTGAATTTAAAGACGTATTCATGTCAAAATTATAAGTTATTGAGGTAACTTTTTATTAACACGCTATCATGTTACAATGATAACCTGTAACTTATTGACATTGTATCACGTGGCTTAAAATGGCAGCGTGACAACCTTTCTTCCATTCAGTGTTGCCTTCCATTCAATGCTAGAAACAGGGTACGAAGAATTGTGGTAATAAGTTTTACTTTTGTTTAAACATTTAAAAGTTTGAATTTTTTTCGGGTTAATCCCTGCAGGATGTTAGAAACATTGAATTTTAGAAAACAAATCAAGATCGCGGACCGGATACGAAGCCTTTGCGGGCCGTATCCGGCCCCTGTGTGACCCCTAGCCTATAGACTCGTTATATTTGGTTGGAAAGTTACTACTAGCTAGACTATGTAACTTTAAGCTTTGGTATGATTATGGAATAACGATCTGAAATGATTCCTATAATAGGATAGCATTAATCTTCATTAAAATTATTTGTTTTAATTAAAAGTAAAACGAATTGCTTTAATAACCGTTAACGTTGTAATTTAGTTATCAAATTAACTGTAAGGGATGTTGCGTTGGCGATATATTTCGGTCAGAATCTGTGGCAATTGTGTCGTTGGAAGCCATCGAGGCTGTAGCTGACCATTGCATGGCGAATGTGGGCAGCGCTCTGTTGACCATGAGGAATACGTGCTGTGTCAAGGGTCCGGTAATTGTGCGCACAATATGTCACAGTGATTCTCTCGCGCTGTGCCTGCTAAAGAGAGGAGTGTGTGCAATGTCGGAGAAGGAAACCTATTATTTCTCCTTAAATTATTGAACAAAAGGTAGCGCGTGGTCCGATAGCGTTATCTGCTGAGCCTGAAGTTCGTATCTTCAGAGAGTTCGAGGGGGTTTGTCAACATCGAGTCGATACAGCCGTGCAGATAACGCAAAGCCAGCAATTTATGGCCCAGATGGACATTTAAGATAGGCGTCTTACAGATAACAAGATTTATGAAGGAACTGATGGCAAAAAAAGCGAGATGTAGTAAAGTCTGGTTTTACACGCCAGACAACTCCTTTTACATGTTTAGAGGACGCGATGTTAGAACAGTATATCAACTGTCTCCGCTTAACTCCCTTTAAACATGAGTCATTTATCTTTAAGGTTGCCCTTAAATATGCAGCCACTGAGTTACGTAAGTAGTAGCCGAGATTAAGTTGTTTGTAAGTATTAGGTTGTTGTACAGTGAACAATTTTATTAGGAATATGAGCACAGAATGCGATCAAAGCCAACTTGATCGTTAGGAATCTCTGATTACCATAGTTATTAAAGGCTGTCAGAACTTGCTCTAAGGCTTCCATTTTTTTTTTTTAATATGTATAATCAACAATACAGTTAGATCCGGATACTTCAAAATAAAACGTGCCTTTTTTTTTTTTTTTTACACTTAACGAAGTCTCTAGGATGGAAGGGAGGGAGACTAAACTATCATGCATACAAAGAATAAATATGTAATATAATTTACTCTAATTTTTGTTCTCCTTCAGCTTTTATAGGTTATACTCATAATCAACCCTGACTGAGAATCAGGAAATGTTAACTGTTAACTTCTTTGGGTGATGGACTGAGTCCTTGATTCTTCATCCGTTTATCTGAGTTCTTGTTTGTGGGTGCTTTATCAGCTCTTTGTGAGCATTTTGTTGTTTCAGCTTTCTTTTGCGATGAAGACTTTCGTCTTCTATGTTTGAAGCGGTCTGAGGGCTTGTAGTCAGCTGCCTGTCGAATTAGCTGATTTGGGTGATTGTCTGTGACTGTGAAGAATTTTTGTGCAATGCTTATCCCGTGGGTCT
This sequence comes from Typopeltis vanoorti, assembly GCF_054136105.1. Taxonomy (NCBI): domain Eukaryota; kingdom Metazoa; phylum Arthropoda; class Arachnida; order Uropygi; family Thelyphonidae; genus Typopeltis; species Typopeltis vanoorti. The sequence continues at coordinate 80,167,124 of NC_143559.1, forward strand.
TGATATCTGGCAGGTTAGCTTCTCGATGTAGCTGGAGGTTTCTGATGAACCAGGGAGCATTTAGTGTGTACCATTCTTAGGCATTTGTTCTGGATCGTTTGTAGTCTTTGAATGTTTCTTTTAGTTGTGTGTCCCCAGGTTGGTGAGGCGTAAGTTAGTTGAGGTCGTATCACTGATTTATAGAGGAGAATTTTATTGTTTATGTTTAGGAGTGGATATAGCTGTGCTATGGTGTGGTTGGCCTTAGTGGAGGCACTATTTATGTGTGTTCTGCAGTACTAGTCACCGTCTGGTCAATAGTACTGTAGAGCTTTTTTTCTTGGTTGATTGAGATGCGACATTTGCTGTAACAATTCTCTAGTTCGTTGACTGCTACTTGCCTTCTGTTTATGGCCAATTGTGGTCGGAGGGATGTGGCTATGATGATCGTGTCATCGGATTAGAGGACGGTGATAGATGGGGACAACTTGGGTAGTTCGGCCATGTATATGGAGAAGAGTAGGGAGCCTTGGGGGACTCCAGCTGTGATTCTTCTTTCAGTGAATCTAACTCAATTTATTATTATTATTATTCTAAATTTTCTGTTTCTCAGATATGACTTGATAAGTGGGACTAGTGGTATTGAGATTCCTACTTGCTGTAACTTGTAAAGTACTTCATAGTGCCAGATTTTGTCGAATGCCTGAGCTATGTCCAGGAAGATTGCGCCAGAGTACTGGTGCCATTCGTATCCTTGGGTCATATATATTCTATGATTCTATAGATTTGTTGAGTTGTGGAATACTCTTTTCTAAAGCCGAATTGTTCGTCTGGTATGACGTGGTTGTTTTCCTCTTGAATCCGTGCAAGTATTACACGTTTTATTACACGGCTATCTTGCCTACGCAATGATAGTTGGCTGATCGGGCGATAGTTCTGTGGGAACTGTGTGCTTTTCCCTGGTTTTGGAATTAGGAAGACGTCTGTGAGTCTGGGGCCTTTTGGCATTGAGCTTTTTTAGAATTTGGTATATTTCTGATGGTGATATGGGTTTGTTGTTGGATTGGGGCTTGGCGTTCTGAGTTATTTTGAGCACTTGGGTGTGAATTTTTCTCATGAAGTTTACGTCTACTTGGGCACAGTTGGGCATTGTTTTCCCAAGTTATCTGCAAATGGTTCCGCTTTTTCTTAATCTTTATAGACTATTCCGTATTAACCTTTGATTGGAGGGAGTGTATTGTGCTTTGAGCGACGCGGCCTCATAACTTTCAATATTGACTGGTCCTCTGTGTTTAGGCGATGTATCTTATTGTTCCAAAGTTGGTTTCGGTGGTCTTTTAGTGCGTACCGAACCTGGTTCGTTGTTATGTTAACTGCTTGTTTACCTGCGGGATCCATTGTTCTATGATATTGTCTTCGTTGTCTGCTCTTTTGTTGGATAAGTGGTTTTATTTCCTCTGGGAGTCTGTTTGGCGGAGCATGTGTGGTTGTTTTTCAAAGGTTGCCACTGCATTTCTATTTCTTCAGTAGATGTTATGTGTGGTACTGGGCCTATGGTTACCTGGAAACCTGAGTGGACTTGGTTCCAGTTGAAAAAGGTGTTATTGTCTTCAATTAGGTCGTGTGTGGTGCCTGGTTGCAGTATGATGGGGTTTTGGTCCGAGCTCATATCGTTGATCGCCTGTATTTGCTAGCCGTGTATTTGCTAGTCTCTAGTATACGTCTGGTCGGTCGATGGCTCCGTAGAATGTGGGCTCTGCGGGTCCTATTATTGCTATATTTCTTGTAGTAGCATATAAGTTGAGTGTTCTGTCGTTGTTCTTTGCATTTCTACTGTTCCAAGTTGGGTGTTTAGCGTTAAGATCGCCGTTACTGCTCTACCTGCGTTCAGTAGTTCTTCCAGGTCTGCTTCTAGGAGTTTTTATTTGGGGGGGGGGGATTTGTAGGCCGTTTGTCTTTTCCATATGGACTTCGATTCCTGTTGTTTCAATATGTTCTGTTTGGAGCTTAGCGATTTCATTGTTTTATTCCTCCTCTTGTGTAGGATCTGTCTGTACGATAGGTGATATAGTTGTTGATTTTTGGTTTGTCTCTTGGGCGTAGATGTATTTCGTTGATGAGGATAATATCGGCTTGGGTCTCTGCAGCAAATTCCAGTAGTTCTGCGATCTTCTTTGTCAGTCCATTCGCGTTCCAGCTGACAATCTGTGTAGAGTTGGGAGTTGTATTGTGTTTATCCATTGAGGATTGCTGAGAATGTCGGAGTTCTGATAGCCATATTTCGATGCAGCTTGTCAAATTTGACAGGTCAGGTTTATTGGAATTTTTGGATGTAGGTTGATCGTGGTATGGGATCTTGGGGGTAAGTTGGTCTTGGTATAGCTACCTCTGCATAAGATTTTCTGCTTGTTGTGGAGGTCGTGGTTTGTATGGTGGTGCTATGTTCATGTGGAGGTTTATTTATTTGGAGTTGAGTTTTTTGATTCTGTGGGAATGCTGCACGGTGAGCCTCCGCAGTTTTCCCACTTTGCTAGTTGTGTGCGTGGTTTTTGGAATTCTGTCGTTGCATGTTTGTCACCACATTTGACGCATCGGTATTCTGCTTTATAACAGAATACCGATGCGTGTTTAACCACTCGCAACACTGTTGCGAGTGGCTAAACTTTTGGTAACGATAATATTGCGTCGTTGTTGACTTTTGTTTCAGTGATTCAAACTTTAAAACTAAATTTTTCATTTCGCCAGCCTGGCTGGCCGAGCGGTTAGCGAATCCGCTCTCCAGCTAAAATACACGGGATTCGTACCCGGCTGCTGGTACGAATCCCGCGGGGTATGAATGTTTGTGATTGTCTGTGAAAATACTAGTGGTGGTGGGAAGTAGATGGCGTTGGTGTAGATGATGCGGTGGAGACGTAGATTTGTAGAGTAGGTGCCCTCCCTCGATGAGTCTTTGGACTCCCTGGAGGTATTACGTAATTATACAAATAATAATAATAAAATCACAGATAGTTTGCAGATCATAGATGTGTTTTTGGTCCTTTTGCTGCATCCTCAGGTGACTGGTCTGAGCTCTGTTGTTTAGTGCTGTCATGTTCTCGTGGTTTGGGTCTTCGAGATGGTCTTCTATGGCGATTATGGAGGGAGATGTCTCAGAGTTTTATTCTGGCTGGCCAATTATTAAGTAATTTTCCTAGTCCTTTGGTCCTTGCTACTCCGTCCGCTGTTTTGTAGCGGTATTCAGTAGTGTGTTCTTTTGTATAAAATAATTATTTCTCAAATCACAAACTGAATCTCTTTTTATCCTTTTCTTAGCACTTGTTTTTTCGAATACAATTCACAATTCAATATGCTAAGGGTTCTCCTTGCTAAATCTTCCCATATCAACCAAAAAATAACCTCTCCTATTAAATACTTTAATTCATCATAAGTGAACGCTTAGTTAGTGCATAATCAAATACTAAAATATAGAACCAAAAGACAATAAGTTGGCATTTAAATTAAATGTTTACTCTTGTATATCCTTTCCCAAGGGCTTTAACAGGCCTTTAAGACCCATAACCTTCCAAGCATGATTGGATTTCGTAACCGAAATACTAGGATAAGAAGGTCAGCCCAATGCCTCTAAGTCTTCCTGAGTGTATCCCTGTGTGTTCACGGGGCTGGTTTGCCTACTTGCGGAATGAACCCCCCCCCCCCCAGGATAAACTGGGGAGAAAAGCCCTGCTGTCCACGCCTAAGACCGACTAACTTGGCTGTGGATGATCCTTAAGCCCCTCACGGACGGGAATCGAATCCAGGACACTCTTTCCCCTAGGCATATGGTTGCGAGGCGCAAATCCACTAGGCTAACCGCGCGGACTATATTTTATATGCCAAGTTATTTTATTCAAATTAAAATCTTTTGACTGTGTAATTTTGTATAATTCAATATTTTGTTAGTACCATATCTTGGCCTATTTTATTTTTTTTCATGTATGCATTCAAAATACCAGTTGTTTTGGGAAAAATTCTGCAGTTTATCACTGCGTACTGGTATCACTTTGTATTCCTTTTCACATTATATTTATGATTACAGAAATAATGGAGGAGGATTGTAGAAGGAAAGAGGCCACGAAGCAGACCAAGAATTCCATATATAAATAACATAATGATGCTAAGAGTTATGAGATCACAGGACAGAATGTTGTGATGTGCTGCTATAATTACCAATCTTCGGGTTGATGCACCGAAGAAAAAGAAGATTATATTTATATCCCATTTAAAACCTGCGAACTTAGAAAAATTTCAATCATAAAATATAAATTCATACAGAAATCTTATTACGAACAGTAATTCACGGGGCACTTGACATTTTACTCTTGGTTTTTGTATACTGATTTTTAAAATATTATAGCCAAAGTGTAAATCATAAAATATACGTAATGCAGTTTAAGTTATTATTATTGCTAGTAGTAAATGCACAGTAATGTTCTCTTCCTAATGATCATTCGAATACATTTAAGTAAAGAAAATAATGAGGATTATTTCCCCCCCCCCCCACCTCCTGTATTCAGGAAAAGAAGTTCGGGTGTACCATACAGTACAAATAGCTTTTGAGATCTTTTGATTTGCAGAAAAGAACATCGATAATAGAAGTCGCCCTGAAAAAGACATGCTATTGAAATTTTTTTTTTTTTCCTCCGAATACTCTAATGAAAAGGCAGGGTAATTACCCGACTGCTCTTCTGTCGTATGGTCCGCCGGCAAAGAAATAATCTTATTTTAATTGCGTATCGATTGCTACTTCGCTTGCTTCCACTCAAATTAAACTCCGATCATCGATAAAGTCAGCTAATATCTATCTCCTGTGTAAAGGAAATGGAGTCGATATTTCAAGAAATATAAATCATGTCCCCCCTTTCCAATAACAGTCGTCTATAGGGAAAATAAAGAAACTCAAGAAAAATGCCATATTGACTTGCTCTTCATCTTCTGTGAGAGGCGTAGCACTTCTGATAACGTAACATACATCAAGCTCTCTTGATAGAAGATAGCTCTGAAAGCTTTTCTGGCAGCTTGAATACCTTAGAAAAACAGAATATATATATATATATATATATATATATATATATAAATTCTCCTAAACTTTGCATCTGGTTTTTAAAATAACCATTGAAGCCTTTAATAAATCTTTGATATTAATATTTTTCGAACTATTTTGTCCTTATATTCCACTTCATACTATAATTGCATTCTTATGTGAAATATTAAAAGGTGTATGCTTTCTTTTTAGAATTTTAAAAAATGGCTTTGATATAAAGTTTCGAAACTTTTAAATTTCTATTTTTTATTATAAAATATGGATGAATTCCTAATATTTTCCATTGCAATAGTCTAAATCTATTTCAAATTTAAATTTCACGAACTCACCAAACGCTGTCTCACAAACCTTTTATGTTTTCTTCTGTATGCCTTTTCTGTAGATTTTCATGGATGCTGTTCCATTGAAATGGCATCCATCATTCTTCAACCCCCTTCATCGAAGCCTTCAGTAACCCGAGTAGCTGCTTAACATCCATATACTGCTCAAGTGCTAACCCAACGAATCTGCTTGCTTCCTCATGAAGCATTTCCCAAGAACTACAACCTCTAGTCGTTCAAAAAAGAACAATAACAGAGTCCTGTCTTAACCTCTGCCCGCACATCGCACTAGTTTATGTATCTGGAATCTCCCCGTACAAGGGGGGAGCTAATGTATATGTAAAAGGTTATAAATAACATAAAAGTGCATTATTATTTTGGAGAGAAGTAAATTTTACAGGTAAACTGTGTCAAAGTAAATGACGTCACAATCACCCCAAACTCTTCCTCGTTCAAACACACACGCACATATGTGAGAGAGAAATGCTTGCCATGTAGACTTCTACCAAACGGACTCTCACCCAACAATAGAATGCATAATGAGCCTCTACAACCGCAATATTCTGTTATTCATGGAGGTAATGCATATGAAACTAGTGTAGAACTTCGTACAACTAGTAAATTACTCTCTAGGCAACGAGCTTCAGTAGCTGACTTGGTACTTATAAAGATTCATCCCTTCTAAGACGTTTCAATTGAAGGCGAATTATCTGTTCTTATACGGGGGAAGGTGTTCTTCCTTTCCATCCGGAAACTGGAGTTTTGCTTGTCGCAAAATAGATCAACTGAACATGCATTTAACGATAAATTTACATTGACCTTATAGCCCCTTAGGTCAATGTAAACTTATGGAGGGTTGATATGTTACTTTTATATTAACCCTCCGGAGCTCGCAGTTGATCTGACAGATACCGGCAAAATGTTTAATATAAATATTCTTATACAATTCAGTGTATAGCTTTGGAGGTCATGAGTAGCTGTGCATTCATATGTTACGAGTGATATTCCGCACTGTTTTTTTGCTGTCAGTTTGGTTTAACACACGTTATATAAAGGTTTGTGATATTTGACAGTAAACTGTATCTGAGAGATACCGCGACCTCCGATGTCAGTATGGTTTAGTTTTTTTTTTTTTTTAATTCTTTGTTCAATAATTTCTAGATTGTAACTGAAAATAAACCATCATGTATTATAGGCTTATTTATCATACATGTCCTCTAGGAGATGTGCTTTACATTATGGAAAATACTAAGGAAAGTGATCTGGAGCTTACTCCACTTCTACTACGAGTTGCCCATAAGGTTGCTTATGCTTGCATCCGCCGAAACTTTTAGTTTCTATATATTCGGCACGAAATTCTTGTAGTTTCTATATTGGGCTATGAAATAATGTTGGATTCAATATCCACTTAATTTTACCATCATGTATTATATTTGCAGTGTTTTTTCTTTGTTTTATTGCATTTTAGCACATACTAGTAATGAACGTATCTCTAGGATATACCACGCTCTCCGGAGGGTTAACTTTGTGCAGTTTGTATGAATAACTTGAAGTTTTTTTTCGCTTTTTCCATTAACTGCATTCCTTTTGTTAGGACTCGATAGGCAAGTATCTGGCAAAATACCTAATGAGAATTGGTAAAATGGCACTTTATGCGCTGGAAACATTAACCAGGCCTAGTGTAACTGTGGCTTATAAAGCTACACAACACAGAGTTAGAAAGAAAGATATCTGAAGTTGCACTAATCCACTTAGATCTTGTGCTTCTTTTTTCGTAATGTATGCGCCTTTATTTAGCAGCATACAGAACTAAGTTCATCTTGACTTGGCCATGGTTTACTTTCATTATCGACCACACACCAAAAGGTTTGCTGGAGAATTTTTCATGTCCAAGGTTGACTGGTATTGTAACATTCCGAAATTTTAGAATACGTTGTGTTTTATCACAGTTGAATTCTGTCAACTGTAGTAAAATGAATACATCGGAAGCGGCACTGATGATTGGAATCGTTGCGCCATCTATCGAAGGTTTAAAAAATTCGGAAATCGTCTAATGTTCAAAATTTATAGAAATAAAAAAAAGCGTTTGTATCTAATTAGGATATCTGTTTACGATATTTGCTACACTGAAGCGATAGAAACTACTAAAATATGCAGTATTGACAATTCAAGTAATAAAAGATTAAAAAAAAAAAACTATAACATTCTCAAACTGTTTACAGTTTGAACTCAAGATTTGTAATTATCCCGTCAAGAATTCTACAAAAAAGACTCGAGCTACCTACCAGATTAACAACATCCATTCAATTAGTTATAATATTGTATTAGAGAACTGTAAACACGACCACCCTAGAATAAAAAATAGTCATTAATTACATTTCCTTGCTAATTAAACTAATGCTGATTTCATCGTCTCTTATTTCTCCGATAAGCAGTTTAAATCTTATTTACAAAAATTATAAAATATCTCATTAAGTGGAGTTTAAAATTCTTTTCACTCATTTGAAAATCATTTAGCGTTTCTCAAAGGAGATTAAAAATTTTGGTGCTAAATAACTAAAGGACTTATATCTATATTATAGAAAATGAACATATCAGAGCAATCGATCCAATAGTAAGCTATGGTATAATTAATTATAACTAAATATCTTTTGAAGTTCTGAGTGTAAGTTGTTTGTTTTTTATTCACCCACAAAAGGTTATAATCTGCAGCATATCAAGAAGTACTGAGTATGGTTGGACGAAGAGTTAAATAATCTGGAATCCTTCTTTACATCTAGGTACTTTTTCGAAATGGTTCAAGTTCTGCATTATGTAGGATAGTGGTTTCTCACCGATTCAGGAAAATCACGAAAAACCATCAAAATATGTATATTCAACCATGACACGGTGAGATACGAACTCACCTGTTGATTTTTAGAACAAATGCCCTATCCCCTTTATCCAGCCAAACAATCCTAGCGGATAGCATCTTATAAGACGCTTCACAAAACACTGAATATCAAAACTTTCTGTTTTTGTTTTGTTTTGCTATATCAATAGTTTTCAATTGTCCCATCATGACTTATCCCTGGTCTGTGACATGACACATGTTTCTTCTGATCAGTTGCAATTTTTAAATCAGGACCACCAAATCCCCGTACTACTCAGATCACAGGTGACCCTGGTTTGGAAAAAGTTCTATATCTGTTAGTATTTGTCACAGCTTATATTATGAGATTATAATATTTTCAAAAGTCTAAAATATGTGATTGTCTGTGAAAATACTAGTGGTGGTGGTCGGCGGTAGATGGCGTTGGTGTAGTTGCGGTTCGTTGTAGTTGGTGGATTGAGTGGTGGAGACAGAGTTGTAGAGTAATCCCTCCCTCGATGAGTCTTTGGACTCCCTGGAGGTGTCATGTAATAATAATAATATCTCGATGGTAGAAACTTGAATGCTTCCAGACAGTTGGAAATTTATATATTTCGTTTAATTTTAAAGGATTTTTTTTTTTTTTTTAAATATGGAATCGAAACGCGTTTAAGGTGACAAAAAGTCATTGTAAACAACAAATACTGTATCTACTTGATGAAAATTTGATTACATGCAGTTATGTTTTATTTAAGACATGTAAGAAAAGATATTACTTATGAATTGATATTTTTTATTATTATTATTATTAAAGACATCTGTGGAGTTCAATAAACTGGATTTCATGATTTAAGTTTGGTATGTCTTCTAATACAGAAAAACCACCGAAATCATCAGAAGACCTGATTTTGATTTCGGTTTTTAAATTCATTAAATATTTTCATTTTTCAAGCCACTAAGTAGGCCGGTCATTCACAATCATCATTGAGTACGGGGGGGGGGGATTCGAACCCGCGGCCTGTTGATTAGAGAGTGGATACACTAACAACCCGGTTCACCAAGCTGGCGACTTTATAATTTGATAATAAGTTCAGTGTCATTATTATTATATCGCTTTGTATGCTTTTTTGTGCATTATTTCATGTCTAATGATCATAAAATAATATGCAAAAATCATTAATTTTTGGGAAATAATTTTAAATATATATATTTGAAATATTTTCTGTTTAGGAAGAGAGAGAGATGTAAGCTTTTTAGCTAAACATAAGTTAGCAGGCATTATATTCATAGGCGACCACAATTTTCATCCGACAATCTCGAGTTTTACTTTGCATATAATATGCAAGCCGCTTAGCCAATTTATTTATTTGAAGATAATTTATTAATCCAAACGATCTTGAAGTTTATGCAAAATATAATATATATATTATATATAATATATTATGAGATTATATATATATATATATTTAATCAATTAATTAATTTTTATTTTTGCCCTAGTTATCACAAAGATATAAAAGGGTCTTCACTGCACGTTTTGTTAGCAATTCATCAATTTCTTTATTAAAATATTTAAAAAAATGCTCCTCTTCATCAACTGTCTGTCACGTTTTAGTAACTAAATTCATATTTCTTTTAATAGTTTTTATATAAATTTTACTCGGAATAATAATTTTTCTTTAATTTATGATAAATAATTAAAAGGAGCTTTAAATTAAACTAAATTGTGTTTCAGACACTCTTTCATATTTCACATAAGAAATATACAACAAACTGGAAATTAGTTTCAAAATTTTAAAAACCAAGGAAGAAATAGACATGGTAATAAAGAACCTCACTAATCAAATCAATAAAGACATAATAGCAGCCACAGTATCCACGATTGCCAACAAACAAAACCGTCTCCCGGAAGAAATCATGAACTTAATAAGGAAAAAAAAAACAGACAAAGAAAAAGATACCACAACACGCGTGCTTCCCAGGACAAAACAGCCCTCAACAGACTAAACAAATATGTCCGAGAAGCTCTCCAAAACCACAGGAATCAACAATGGGACAACAAGCTCACCTCCATCTCCACAGCAGATCATTCCATATAGAAATTCCTAAACAACCTCAGGAACAAGCGCAAATCCCTTCCCCCTCTCCAAGCAGAACAGCACCTTGCATACACAGATGCTGACAAAGCTGAAGCCATAGCAAGAAACCTAGAGAAACAATGCAGTCCTGCATATGAGAACCTAAACATCAGCCATGTATATAAGATTCATCGTAAAGTTAGGTTCACAGTAAATCGTCCCGATGACAATCCAAGCCTTTAATGCCTACCGAAATAATCGGCATCATCAACCACCTCAACATCAAAAAAGCCCCAGGTCCCGACGGCATCACTAACAAAGTCATCAAGCCACTACCACGCAAAGCCATAGTACATCTGGCAAACATCATAAAAAATCCATCCTCAAATGGCAGCACTTCCATCAGTCATGGAAAATAGCTGACATCATCCCAATTCACAAACCAGGCAAAGACCCACGCCTACCTGAAAATTACCGTCCCTCACCAGACTCCAAGATCATGTCAACTAACTAAATATCATTCCACAAGAAAAATTTGGCTTCCGTCAAAATCACAGCACCACCCAACAGATCCATAGACTGGTAGAATACATCACCACAGGATTTAATTGGAATCAGCACACAGGAGCCGTCTTCCTAGACATCTCAAACGCCTTCGATAAGATCTGGCACCAAGGCCTCCTCTACAAACTTACCTCCTCTATATCGCAAACCTTCCACTAAATATGATACACCTGATAAAATTATACCTCTCAAACAGGAGGATGCAAATCAAATCAGTGAAACAGTCTCAACCCAACGGAAAATCCTCGCTGGAGTTCCTCAAGGATCACTGTTAACCCCAATCCTGTTCAACATCTATATGGCAGACATCCCTCAAAATCCTCTCACATCCACCATCGCCCTTTATGCAGATGACACGGCTATACTAGCCAGCTCCCGCTAACCACATCTCGTAACCAAAAAACTACAAGACACCATCCTGAATCTAGAAAAATGGTTTAACAGACTGGCGACTACAATTAAACCCCCAGAAAAGCACAACGATACTCTTCACAAGAAGACGAGCATCCCCCAAAGGAGACATCACCTGTTCAACTCTAAAATTCCCTGGAAAACTGAAACAAAATATCTCGGAATACTTCTCGACAAACGATTATGCTTCAACAGCCACATCAAGAGCACATGCACCAAAGCTTCAAAAGTTATCACCCAGCTGTACCCCTTGATCAACAGACACAGCAAACTAAACACAAGAAACAAAATTCTACTGTACAAGACAGTAATCCGTCCCACAATTATATACGCCTCCCCAGCCTGGAGCCATACCTCCAAGACAAACATCCTCAAGCTACAAAGACTACAGAACAAGTGCCTGCGAATGATACTGGACGCCCCGTGGTTCATCAGGAACGCCCAGATCCACGGGGACATAAATATCCCATACATCTCTCCACTACTATGCTCCCTAACAGAAAAATTCTTTATGAAGATATCTACGCATCCAAACCAACTAATACAACAAGCCGGAAACTATGACGGTAATGACCACTGGAAACATAAAAGACCGAAAGCCATCCTAACACTCAACGACGTGTAACCACTTCTGCCCACTGAGGGCGAGCTAAAATATCTCACAAATCTCTCCCATCACTGCTCCCGAAACAGACATCAGGGAATATAACAAGCGTCAAGCTTCACCCTCTGCGCTATATATGTCCTGCGTCAAAATTTTGGAAATAGAAAACAATAATTGTAGGCAAGTCTATAATTATCTATAAATGATTTCTTCGTTTATTTGTTTTTTTTTTTCAATGAAATTTGAAATGAATTAATCTTTATTAAATTCAATGTGGATAGGTTATTGATTTAATGTGATTAAAAAAAGGTTGTCGGTGGCAGAAAGAACAACAACAAACGTGAGATCTGGAATTAATTTGCAAATAATATTACTTATTTCATATTATGTATGTTGAAAGTAAAATTCATATTAAAGCCATTCTCTAAATATAAATTTCGATTATTCAATGTATGGTTCGTTCTTTAATCTGCTTTCTCCTGTTACCCTCTGATATTTCATGCCCTGAAACTCCTCCGACCAGTACATTTTCTCCATCAAATGGAGTGTTAATATTTGCTCCATTAGACCATTTCTCAGTTTAACCCAGTTGTACATTAGCTTTCGTGTTGATAAAGGCGAGTCATTTCTTGTCATATAAGTGAAATTATTGGAAGAATGGGATGAAGTTAGCATCATTTTCCATTTCATCAACTCCATAAGCTAAGGCAGAATCAGCACTGACCTCTTTATCCATGCGAAGCGCTACGGAAATTGACGTGGAAAATCGATACTGCTATTTGTAAAAGACCCCACACGACATAACAAAAGTATTTCCATCTGGAATCCAATTTTCTTCTCCTGCACGCTTCACTAGAACTGATTTTATTCGTATAACTTTAGTTAATTGCTTGCTATTGTGAATGTCGCCAGCTTCATTGTAAACATCGTAAGAATTCAAAATTTCGTCACGAAATTATACATTTTGGAATATATATATATATATATATATATATATATATTTAAAAAAATAAATAAAAAATACGTAATTCACCGAAAGCACTAAATGAATAAGTAATTTTTTTCGGTGGTCAAACTTTGTTCTTTTTATTAGTTTTTTTTTTTTTTTTTTAATTCTTTCTGGCAGTGTTTATTTTCATGATTGATGGATATAATAACGTAATAAGTACTTTATAGCAATTTGTTCAAATTCCTGTAATTTCTTCAAGCATTCTGGGTCAAGAGCTGAAATTGAACAGAATATGAAGTAATCAACTCGTGCATCACGCCATTTGCTTTTGCACGCTTTGGCAATTTGCCAGACAAATCGACAAAAATGAATGGCATTCTAGCGCTAAATAAAGATCAAAACACAAATAGTTCGGTGTTACCAATAAATAAGAAAAAAGTATAAATAGACACTCGCTTCCCACACCTTTTTAATTCTGAAATATGTCTACTATTTATTACAAGCGAGTATATCACCTGCATGGATGGATGGCAATGCTGTAGCTAATGAAGTTCTAACTGAGGCTCGGCTATTGCTGTTACCCTCCTGCCACGATCAGAGCTTTAATAGCTCAATAACACCTTATCCCTACACTGTCCTCTACAGATAACGGGGAAGATGAAAAGCATTCTTGCTTCGCCCCTTTAAGCCAGTCCTTATAAAGACTATAAGGACCTGCAAGAATTGGATGGTTTCTGATTGATTCATTCCATTCAATCCAATACCCTTGGAGGGTAATGGATGGCAATGCTGTAGCCAGTGAAGTTCTAACTGAGGCTCCGGTTATTGCTGTTACCCTCCTGCCATGATCAGAGCTTTAATTGCTCAATAACACCTTATCCCTACACTGTCCTCTACAGATAACGGGGAAGATGAAAAGCATTCTTGCTTCGCCCCTTTAAGCCAGTCCTTATAAGGACTATATAAGGACCTGCAAGAATCAGAAGGGGGGAATCAATCGACCATGAGATGTGGTGATTGATTTTATATGAGATGCCCATATAGGGTAACGGATGGCAATGCTGAACCAATGAAGTTTAACTGAGGTTCGGCTGTTGCTGTTATCCTGGGTTAATGAGTTCGCTCTCTTAGGTTTTGCCCTAAGGGAGCAATTGAGTCTCCGGGGAAAGTGTTCTCCGGCACGGCCCGCTGAGGGGTACTTGCCGGTGAATTATTTTCCTCGGAATATGAGCGGTTCTGCTCAGTGGTCGGGGAGCCCGTCACTGAGTGGAACCAACGCTGAGATTAGGACGGTCTTTCGTCCACTATGGAGTGGCCTAGAGATCGTCCGTATTTTTGAGATTTCACCTTTACTTACATAGTCGGTGATTGATTTTATATGAGATGCCCATATAGGGTAACGGATGGCAATGCTGAACCAATGAAGTAACTGAGGTTCGGCTGTTGCTGTTATCCTGGGTAATGAGTTCGCTCTCTTAGGTTTTGCCATAAGGGAGCAATTGAGTCTCCGGGGAAGGTGTTCTCCGGCACGGCCCGCTGAGGGGTACTTGCCGGTGAATTATTTTCTTCGGAATGAGCGGTTCTGCTCGGTGGTCGAGTTTCACTGAGTAGAACCAACGCGGAGATTTAGACGGTCTTTCGCCCACGAATGAGTGGCCTAGAGATCGTCCGATATTTTTGAGATATCACCTTTACTTAAACATTCGGTGATTGATTCATTTAATCCAATACCCTTGGAGGGTAATGGATGGCAATTCTGTAGCCAATGAAGTTCTAACTGAGGCTCGGCTATTGCTGTTACCCTCTTTCCATGATCAGAGCTTTAATAGCTCAATAACACCTTATCCCTACACTGTTCTCTACAGATAACGGGGAAGATGAAAAGCATTCTTGCTTAGCCCCTTTTAGCCAGTCCTTATAACGAGCAAGAAGGAGTAAATAGAGAAGATAAGGGAAAAAAAAGTCCTTTTTAGGACTTCCAGGGTAACAAATGGCAATGCTGTAGCCAATGAAGTTTTAACTGAGGCTCGGCTATTGCCCGTTATCCAGCCATGACTGGAGCTTTTAGCTTGATAACACTCCATCCACACAGATTCTCAGATGACGGGATAAAGAGTCAAGGACTCAGTCCATCGCCCAGTTCTTTTAAGAACGTCCAAGAAGATTCCCTGTGTGGTTGCCGGGATAAGAATAGCATCAATGCAAATCCAAGCATGTCCTAAGAGGCGACTAAATGGACGCTGAGATTCGAGAGGTTGAGTTCGCTCTCTTAAGGTTTTTGCCTTAAGATAGCAATTTGAGTCTCCGGGGAAGGTGTTTTCTGGCACTGCCCGGTGAGGGGCTTTGTCGGTGAATGCTTTTCCTCGGAATATGAGCGGTTCTGCTGCTCGGTGGTAGTGGGTGGAAGGCCATCATTGAGTGGAGCCAACGCTGAGACGGACGGTCTTTCGGCCACTATGGAGTGGTCTAGAAATCGTCTTAATTTTTAGAGATTGGCTTTACCTAAGTATCACCAATGTAGCTAATGCATGTCGTACGAGGCGACTAAAATTGGTACCCAGGGAGGGTAATGGATGGCAATGCTGTATCCAATGAAGTTCTAACTGAGGTTTGGCTATTGCTGTTACCCTCTTGCCATGATCAAAAGCTTTATAGCTCAATAACCGCTATCCTTCACTGTCCTCTTCAGACAACGGGGAATATGAAAAGCATTCTTGCTTCGCCCTTTACTCCAGTCCTTATAAGGACTATTAAGGACGTGCAAGAAGGAACTGGAGTGATGTCAACCTTAAGATCGACCGTGAGATGCGGTGATTAATACTCTGGGAGGGTAATGGATGGCAATGCTGTAGCCAATGAAGTTCTAACTGAGGCTCGGCTATGCTGTTACCCTCTTGCCATGATCAGAGCTTTATAGCTCAATAACACCTTATCCATACACTGTCCTCTACAGGTAACGGGGAAGATGAAAAGCATTCTTGCTTCGCCCCTTTAAGCCAGTCCTTATAAGGACGTGCAAGAACAGAGATAGATGGGAAGATGAAAAGTAGAGAGGGGGGGAAAAATCATAAATTTTGATATACATGTATATTTATTTCTTTTTGATTTTGATATCCATTTATATTTTACCTATTTTGTTGCTAAACTAGATACGCGCTGTATATTCTCCGTATGTGTAGAACGAAAATTAAAAACTAAAATTCTCCATTTTCAGGAGCTGGTGGCTGCTGGTCCTGATCAAAAGAACTGGCGAGGAATTGGAATAGCTCTTCTTGTCATCGTAGCCGTTTGTGCTCTGATCGTAACAGCCGTAATATTTCTCACACCAGGTATGTTTTCCTATTTATTTCTCACCCATGATTTTTAATGAATGAATTTCATTAACATAAACTCACGCGTTTAGGATTTATGAATAGCAAATTATGAACCGGGACTTTTAAACTTTCAGATGTATTTTAATGATTTTTAAGATTATATAATGATTTTTAGTTTCTGTTTATGGAACTCTAAAATTAGCCAAGTTTAGAATCTTTTTTAATTGATAATAAATCTTCCTAAATATAAAACAGGTATGAATATTTAAAAATGAATGAATAGTATTAGAAAAGAATATGTAATTCACGTTTCATGACACCATCTTATTACGTAACTTTTAAGTTTGAGGGGGATGCCTGTAAACCATTAACAGATCTTCTGAAATGTTTCCCAAGTGGCCAACGGTGTTTAGTGGATGTTATAAATCATTGTAATCTCTTGAAACATCCAAGCATTCGTTTCTCAAGGGTCAACACACTGTCATTTCCTTAACACCAGCAATGAAAGATATTCATTAGTTGGATCTGTCGATCTTTTGTGCAGCAAACTTCAGCCTGAGCAGGCTTAGTTGCACAGTGCATATCCAGCTGGTCAAATATCACCGTTTGTGGAAGCTGTGAGATGATCAGTTTATGCAGTAGGTGTTATAAACTGTATTATTTCCATCATTTGGATTCGCCACTGTAAAACAAAGAGAAAAATTATACCTTAAGACCGATTGAAAAGACATGTTTTTATCAAGCTTAAATTAGCCAGTATCAGAAAATGCAAGCTCTTTTTCTCTCTGAGATTATTTTCTCTTCCCCTATTGCAGTCAAAAACTCGAAGATATGCAGTTGATATTCAAAAAGCATTTGCTGTAAGTTTTCGTTGCCTTGTTATTAATCTAATATTAATATCACAACCATTTTTGGAGACCTAAAAGGGGCTTGTGAAGTTTTGTTTTTAAGAGAAGGATTATCCAACCCATAGCTCAACCACGGTGCCAATGTATGATGCATTTACAATCTTTCATGGATGGAATAATCATTAGTGTTTTTAACTTGTTCCCACTAACAAAATTTATAGAATTTTTAAAATTATAAACAGAAATTTTATTACCCATAAATTACATCCTATAATATTAATAAAGCAGTTTTAAGTTTTTAAACATTTTTTGTAAAAACTAAAATTTTAAATTAAAAGTGAAAAATTGTTTTGCAGGAAATTATATAACAGTGCAGAAATGAAAAACGGGAAATTTTAAGATCTATATTTAACTGAAATATTACAAGTGAAATTACAATTGAAACTTAATTTTGCTCCATACACAAAATATAAACAATTATTACAAGATTCTTTATAAAATATTGTAAATGCTCCAAATTATATAAAAGTAATGAAGAATATAATACAAATTTCTAGAAATATTTACATCTTATTAAATTTATTTTAAAATATGCTAATAAATATTATATAAATTTATAAAATATTTATTTCGTTAAATTAATGAATTAAATGATAGTTTCCATCATTGGACGTTGCTCCGACTAAACATATCTGTGATAAATCGAGATCACTTTCTGCCCCTTTAATGTTCTTTTTTTTTTTTATTGCATTGTCGCTGTACATAATGGACGTTTTCCTTTTGAGTGTTTCAGCTTCCTGTAATAACTTCTCATAACTGTTTCATTTCTGTCGCGTGATTATGCGAAGATCTTTTTTTTTTTTTTTTTTTTTTGTCCCAGATACAAGTTCCATAATGCTATCGTTCCTGTGACGTCATCAATCAAAATAATGACATTTTGATATTTTTCTTAATTTTCTTAATATTACATCCATCGAAATTTGTCCGTAAGATGGCGCTCTACATGCCTGACCATTTCTATCTTTAAACACAAACCGGTTTAAAAGATCTAAAGAATTAAAATAATGCAATAACGTAAATATGTGCGGTAAATATGTTTGGCAATACTGAGTCTCTCAGTGATAACACACGCTGTTCTGTACAACATGCTGCAAATAATCTACGTAATACAATATTCCACACAAAGCTCTGCCAATATCACTTTTTAAGTAAAGAAACCGGTTTTGTTGGCATAGCAACATGAATGGCTATTCTGTCTAGCGAGAACACCCATGGTTCATTTAATGTCCATTGTTAGGATACGCTTATATTATGATTTAGCAACAACACTCTTTGTGTTGGTTCAAGCATGAAAATATCCTCTTGTCAAAGCTTAAAATTATATAAAGGAGTCTTTTGTGTTTTCCCTCTTTGCTTAAACAGTTGTGCAAACATTGTCACAAATCTATATAATGTTCTACATAAGAAAAGACTTAAGAGTTCGTGATGTTTTGTATAACTCATTCACAGTATCATTTATATGAAAAGTTAGGGTATTAATGCCTACAAAATGCACGCTCTAGATAAATGAAATGTTCAGTTTTTTTAGGTCTGTTTGCATTTATAATTTAGGTGCTGCTTTGCACATTATAATTGTAAAATGAGCCCTGGATTCATTTCTTTTGTTGCTTTGAAAGTGTCCATTCTCTTGGTATTCAGTTTGTCAATAAAATGTTTATTCTTCTTTGAAAATTTGATACTCTTATTCACTTTTATTTTGTCAAATTCTCGTTCTTTCCATTTAAAGTCTAGTTGATAAGTGCAGGTGGGAAGGTGTCAGGTAATCATGTTTCAAAAGTCTAGTGAGAACTCGAAACCTGAACTTCAAACGTATAAACTGAGAATGCAACTGACTTATGTAGAATTGTAATACTTTCGTTTACGATGGCTTTTCTATCTAAGCTGTTTTTGCTAATCGGTTGTGTTTCATGTATTCTATTGAACTTGAAGAGTTTTCTTTGTAAACGTAAGAATTTCCATTTTTAATTCTGTTTGTACTCTTTTTTTTTTTTGTATTTTAGTAGATTTGAAGTTTTATTGACATAATGTGGATTTTTTTTTTTTAAATGTGTATGTTTTATGACTTAGTTTTGTTATATTAAACATTTGGATTTTTTTTAAAGTATGAATTATTTTTTTAAATACTGCTTTGTCACTTTTTTATACGCCTTTTTCAAAGTATATAATCAGTTTTTTAGATCGGTTTTTGTTTGTCATGTCCGTCCGTCCGTACGCACGTAAGTTATTCAGGACTCTGGCTGAATTATTGTATTCAGATTTTGTATTAGGAATCCTTGCAAATCTTTATCGATTCACTTCAATTTTAGTTGCAATTGAATCATTAATTACAGGGGCCAAATGTGTCGTAATTATACTTGACAATAAACTTTGCTTTGGTTGGATGGAATAATTGAATACATTTTGGAATTTAGAATGTTTAATAAGAAATCTGTGTAGTTTCTTTATGGATTTTAGGCAAAATGATTTAAACTAATATTGATGGCTCTCGTATGGCTAGATAGAGTTTAATGAAATGCGTCATTTAAGTTCTTTATTAAAATTTTGTTGTGGCGTTTTATTTGGATCATTTTAATAGAAAAATTAGGGGCGGGAGGTCGGGCAAAAATGCCACTACGAAACACATCTTTTGATGATTGTATACAGTCTTTTTTTTTCCTCTCTCTTTTTCTTTACTTGTTTTAATATGCTAGACCTGCAGTTTTTTGGTCACGTGGATGTGCCTATTGCTGTAAGAAATTTACGGCTTTTGTTCAGCCATCATTACTAGGACAGCTTTTAGCGTTTGTGTTCCCGAATCGATCGTGGCCTTCAGATGTCACCTGTAGCTCTCTCTCGTACTCAGGCATTTTACAGTGCGAGCTCTCTACTCGAGAATTACGCAGTATATTTTGTTGTTGTCATCAACAAGTCCACAGACTGCTATCATAGTTGGAGAGAAGGGTATAGCGATCATCATGTGTGTGTGGGGTTATAAAATATCAACATATTCCTTTGTAAACTATTAGTGAATCAATACATATTTGTTAGATGTCTACCATAAATTATTTTGATCTCGGACTCCCCTTAATAGAATAAGTTTTGAACATTGTTTAACCGTCTTCTCTCTCTCTCTCTCTCTCTCTTTCTTTCAAACATTGTTGAAAAGATTTGAGTTCAATTCTCGTCATGATGCGAATAATTTTATTTCTTCTGACAGTGACTAAGCAGGTACAGGTTAGACATAGGTTGTTTGGAGTTAGGGCCGAAACAATGACTGTTATGAGACTACTTGTAAAATGTCTGTTAATTGCGTGTTATTCTAGCCCAGTGTTTCTCAAACTTCAGATATACGCGTACCCCTTCTTAAATTTTCATTATTATCAAGTACCCCTAATTAATTAATTAAAGAATAAATGTATTAATTAATTAAAGAATAAATGTATTAATTAATTAAAAATAAAGTCATTAATTAATTTAAAAAATTAATTTATTAATTTAAAATATTAATTGAAATTAAATATCTATTTTATTTGAATTAATATTCATGTAAACAAAAAATATGATTTATTTTTAAATTTTGGTTCTCTAGGGATGTCAGACAACACGACACACGCTTATCAATTTCATTTGATACAGATGCAATATCAACGTTTTTTTGTTGCTCACAGCTACTTGTATTTGCTAAATTGCTCTCTTTTGGGGGTTTTATAAATCCAGTCTTTAACCAATGATCCATACGTAAGAATTTGAAAGCTAAAAAAAAAAAATACTGTATTCACTCGAATATAACTCTAACTTTTTTCCCCAAAATTAAAGCTAAAAAATCGTGTTGCGAGATATGTGCGGGAATTTTCGGAAACTAAAGTTTTCCGAAAAAAACTGAAAATGGTGCGACTTACCAAGAAGCTCCTACATCGAGAACAGTTTCTTTGTGTGCATCGTCAACGTCATCTACCCAAATAGCGTCTTCTTCTTTCCCATTATTTCAAGCAACCATTACCAGTAATTTATAAGACTTGAGATACGTAGAGCAGCTATGAAGAACTGCATATGATTGGTGCGGTATTAACAAAAGATCCCGCGCGAACTAAAGACAAATTAGCATTTCAACAGTTCAGTTGAAATGTTAATTCCCTTCAACCGAATTTCATAATATCGGAAACACATTCACTATATATTTCTTACGCAGTATATTAGTTTTAACACGTTAACGACGCGGGTGGTGTCAAGCAAAACCATATGTTCCACCGGCAACATATGGTTTGTTTGGTCTATACAGCAGTTTCTGTTGGAGGAAGGATGTGATTCATTAGTTAGTGCCGTTTTATCCCGGTTGTCTCTAATTCACTGTTTGTTGAGAAATATAACGACTCCTTTAATTATGCATAGCCGAAAATTGCCACGTACCCCCTAACGACCTTTCGCGTATCCCCGGGGGTATGCGTACCACACTTTGAGAAACACTGTTCTAGCCTGTTGATTAGAACCAACAGGCTAGAATAACACACTTAATTTTCCGTTTATTTTGCGAGACGAAAAGCCCAGTTTCCTAGAGAGGGGAATCCCTTCACACAGTTGGTGATGTGTGTGTGTTAAAGATACCAAGAAATTTTATACTTGGTTTTAATTCTTTTCCCAAGTAAAGAAAACAAAATTTTGCACGTGAAATATATTCACGTCAGAGCTACTTGTATATGTTACGCTCAGATTATGAAATCGCACAATTCACAGAATGCGCAACATTTTTGCCCATTCCATGAACTGTGTAACGCGCTTGTACAGTTCGTGGAATGTGTAGACTTTTGCGCAATTTATGAAATGAGCATTACGTTTTCTGCTCATTTCATGAATTGGGTGCAGCGGTGCATGATGTGCGGAAACTCGTGATAAACTGGTGAAGAGCATTTCTTATTGGTTGTTGCTGTGTTTTTTTAGAAGATTTTTTGTAATAGTATTAGTCAAGTGTTACAGTAAATTTGTACTACATTACATCAGAATTCCTTTCGTCGTATGTAGTAAGGTTAGTTTCATTGGCGTGAGTTGCAGGACCCGCGGCTTACATAACATGTGACAATTCACCACTATTACCTTAATAAAGTGATATTTTAGGATTCCACGAACTGTTCAAGTGCGTTATACAGTTCATGGAATGAGCAAAAAATGTTGCGCATTCCTTGAATTGTGTGATTTCATAATCTGCATGTAACTTATATAGAAGCGCTAATGACTTCATATCACTTGTCTTAGTATGCATCCCATAATGCAAAGCACACCCCCTTTCAGGCGTGTAATGGGAAGGGCCACTACCCAGACCGCTTTCCCTGTTATAGTGTGGGGTTACCTCTCCAAAAACTCGTGAGATCCCCCAACAATGAACAACCCGCAGGATCAATACTCAGCGTTGTTCCCCTCAGTAACAGGCTCACCCTTCCGCTGAGAAGAACTCTCAGCATTGGCTCAACCTCGTGGCAGGCTCACCCCACCACCGAGCAGAGCCACTCATATTTCATCTGGGGTTTAACAACAACAGCCGTGCTTCAGTTAACTTCATGGCTACAACATTGCCATTCATCACCCAAGCTTCCAACCGGTTTCGACCTTTATTGAGTGTTTAAGTACAGGTCAATCTCCAAAAACTCGTGCGATCCCCCAGGTCGCGCAACAATGAGCAACCAGAAGGATCAAAAACTCAGCGTTATTCCCCTCAGTAACAGACTCACCCCGTCACCGAGAAGAACTCTCAGCGTTGGCTCTACCCAGTGGGAGGCTCACCCCACCACTGAGCAGAGCCGCTCGGATTTCATCTGAGGGGGTAACAGCAACAGCCGTGCCTCAGTTGACTTCATGAGCATTGCCATTCATTATCCCCCCCCCCCTGGGTAGCAGCAACAGCTGTGCCTCAGTAAACTTCATTGGCTACAGATTGCTATCCACCACCCAGGCGTCCAACCGGTTTCGACCTAGAGGTGCTGTTTAAGTAAATACAATTCTAAAAATTAGGCGGTCCCTCAGACCATTCCCTACGAGTGACTATCCAACTCAACGTTGTTTCACGCGATAACAGGCTCACCCCGTCACCGAGAAGAACTTCTCAACGTTGGTTCTATCTATCCAGTGGTAGGCTCACCCCCACCACCAGACAGAGCCATAAACTCAGCAGTGGCCCCCACTCAGAGACAGGCAAAAATCTATCCCTAAGCAGAGCCTCTCATATCTCAAGGAAAGGGACCACTTCTGCTCAATGTATAGTGAAGCAGTCTGAAAATTAGACGATCCTCCAGACACTCAAAACGCGAGTGACCGAAAGACCGCCCAACTTGGCGTTGCTCCACTTAATGACAAGCTCACTCCGTCACCGAGATGAACGTCTCAGCGTTGACTCTACCCAGTGGCAGGCTCACCCCCCACCACCACCAAGCAGAGCCATGATCTCAACGGTGGCCCCACTCAGAGACAGGCAAAAACCTACCCCAAGCAGAGCCTCTCATACATAAAGGAAAACGAACCACTTCTGCGCAAAAGCACATCAGCGGGAGCCAAACCCGGGAGAGATACCAAGTCCTTATAAGGACTGGCTTAAAGGGGCGAAGTAAGAATGCTTTTCATCTTCCCCGTTATCTGTAGAGGAGAGTGTAGTGATAAGGTGTTATTGAGCTATTATTAAAGCTCTGATCATGGCAGGAGGGTAACAGCAATGGCCAAGCCTCAGTTAGAACTTCATTGGCTACAGCATTCCCTCCAAGGGTATTAATCACTGCATCGCACGGCCGATTCTCCATTTCTGCATCCCCTACAGAACTTCCTTATAAGGACTGGCTTAAAGGGGCGAAGCAAGAATGCTTTTCATATTCCCCGTTATCTGTAGATGACAGTGTATGGATAAGGTGTTATTGAGCTATTAAAGCTCTGATCATGGCAGGAGGGTAACAGCAATAGCCGAGCCTCAGTTAGAGCTTCATTAGCTACAGCATTGCCATCCATTACCCTCCAAGGGTATTGGATTGAATGAATCAATCGACTGCATTTCACGGTCGATTGATGCATCCCCCTACAGTCCTTATAAGGACTGGCTTAAAGGGGCGAAGCAAGAATGCTTTTCATATTCCCCGTTATCTGTAGCGGACAGTGTAGGGATAAGGTTATTGAGCTATTATTAAAGCTCTGATCATGGCAGGAGGGTAACAGCAATAGCCGAGCCTCAGTTAGAGCTTCATTAGCTACAGCATTGCTATCCATTACCCTCCAAGGGTATTGGATTCACATCCCCCTACAGGTTGAAGTAATGCAGATCATATATATCTCATATACAAGTAAATAAAAGGTGCGTGACCTTCATAATAAAAATCTGTGGATAAGAGAAAAATGTAGAAAGTTTTTTTACCTTGATGTATAATATATTAAAGATACCAAGAAATTTTATACTTGGTTTTAATCCTTTTCCCAAGTAAGCAAAACAACACACGTTTGTGTGTGTGTGTATTTATTTATTATTATTAAGAGAGACCTCCAGGGAGTCAGGGACTCATTCAGGGAAACCACATACTACACACACCAGTTACCATCACATGATTCACACAGACACCATTCATTCCCATGATGCTGTGTGCACAGAATTCTCGATTTTGCTTTCAAATTCTTAAATCCATTTCTATAGAAAAGTAAGGAAAGAGAGAGAGAGGGCACCTGTTGATGTGTGTTCCTTGAGCAGCTAACAGTTGTGGCCCATATGGAAGTTACTACAGAGAAGATTGTTTCAGAAGACGGTGGCAGATGAAATGAATACGGATCGGCTTGTTAGGCGTTGGTGGAGCAGATCACATGAATCTATCTATAGAAAAGTCATTTTGAAAAAACGGAGCTTCTGCGAGGACGACGTGATTGATTGGAGTGAGGGAAGATCATTTGCTGAGCGACTACTCTCTTCTGGACTGCATCAAAAGAGAAGTTTCTGATACACTAGCCCAAATGTGAGAGCACTATTCTAAAATTGGTCGGATTTGAGATTTGTATAGTGTTACGAGTTTTTTGGGTGAGAAGTAATGTATTGAGCGGAAAATAATACGTTTTTTTTTTTTTTTTTTTTCAAGCTCAGGAGGCTATGGATGTGATGATTATGCTAAAAAAGGCTAGCGGATATGTCAGCTTAAGAAGCG
The DNA here is from genome assembly GCF_054136105.1 of Typopeltis vanoorti. Lineage (NCBI taxonomy): Eukaryota > Metazoa > Arthropoda > Arachnida > Uropygi > Thelyphonidae > Typopeltis > Typopeltis vanoorti. Next base: position 80,192,314 of record NC_143559.1, read on the forward strand.
AAATTCTCGACTGCATTTCTAAGTATTATGCATGGTAAGGGAACTAGTTAGATCTTCCTCATGAGAAATAAAACAGGACAGTGTTTGGTAACGCTGAGGTTGTCTTCCTTTCCTTCGAAAGACAGCAGAAGATGACACTGCAATTTATGTTGGCTTCATGTGACAATTTCCAGCAAGTTTCAGCAAAGGTTGTGCTACATCTGCTTAACAGAGGAGCAACGAAGAAGAAAATACGCATTCCTTTATGAATGGCTTGACAATGCTTTTTTTTTTTTTAGGGTGACTATACAGAAGTTAAACAAGAGCAGTCACAATGGGATTCTCTCGCACTCGTTTAAAAAAAAATCAATACGTTTATATGAAGCTGTTAGAAAGAATAGTCTAGAAAGTGGATGCCTCATCATGATAATATGCCTCCTCAACGCATCCGACTTGTTTTAGTCAAACCCTCCAAGTATACACAGATTTCCATTTTTGGTTGCATGCTATTTAGCTGAATTCAAATATGGAGATCTCTATACTCGTGGTGTTTTCGTTCGTTTTTGGCTAATAGTTTTCCTCATTTCACAGGTTTAGACATCATAATGGTTTGGGAAAGGATTGGAGAAAAATACCCACTTTAAAGAAAACTAAATTTTGAATCCCGTAAATATAGTTTAAGTAGAGTTTAATAAACATGGTGTAATAGAGAGGTTGTAATCTCTAAAATTGGGTTATATGTGGTTTTCTGCGTAATATTACAGGTACGTATTTACTTTCATACTTCAGCAAACCTAAAATAAGTCTAGTCATGTATCATTAGTATCCCGATGCCTTCTACCAAGGTCACACTATTCATTTTCTTAATACGATGCAGATGTACGACACAGAAACCTGCTAACCAACTTTCTCCTCAAAGGAAAACTACAGTTGCCTTTCTTTAGTAAAAAGAAACAAAACTCATAATTGAGTTTCAATGGTTAGCTCCAAAAGCTTGGATTGAGCAGAATAATTGTCCTTCGTAAAATGTTCTTGTGTTGTTTCTAATGGTGGCAGGCAGTGTAGGCAATCTAAATGACATTAAACTAAATTAAAGATAATTAAAAATTAAAATTATCGATTTAAATATTAGTTTCTTTGAAACCTTTTAGGGGAATTTCCTTCCCCCCCTCCTGAGAACCATTCTTAAATGAATATTAACTAGAATAAACGAACGAATATACTAAACGCATTTGTGTTAGTTATGTTAAAAGCCGCTTTTAGAAAAATGTGTTCTAAAAGCTATTCTCTTGACAAAATACCCATTCCCATATTGAAGCCACAGCATCATCATCATCGCGGAGATTGCAAAAGAAAACAAAAAAACGTTTGTACGCAGTTTATTTTATCAAAAGTTTATCAAAAGTTTATCAAAAGTTTATTTTTGATAAACCTTAGTTTATCAAAAGCAAAAACAATTGCGGCCGATTCGGCTTTTCAACCTTCAAGTCACTTTTCCCAAGAAAGTAGAAAACAAATGGCCAATCGTTGTAGTGAGGAGCTTTTAGTTGAAAATCGTGCTGTGTCTTATTTGCATTAAGGTCCCGATGGTACACTTTGAGCCGTTGTCATTGGTCTTACCATGATCTCGCAATGGTTACTTTTTATTTGTTTCTTCTTTAAAACTAATGACCTACTGAAACCATTCGCCAAAAACGGTTATTTTGTCACAGAGAACGTTCTTTAAATGAATCCATTAGGACTTAAGACTAGTACGAGGGATGGGACATGCTTTTATGTTATTTTTCATGCATTTACAGCTTACATCTCCTTAATCAGAATCACCGACCATCCATATATTTCCAACATTTGATCGTCTAAACATTCCATTATTGCAGCAGTGTTTTTGAATATCCTTAAGGGATAGTCAGTGGGGAGTATTATTTTATTTTTTCTTCCGACATGTTGTGTTAACGAAGAGGTCTAAATCACTTGACTATGTCAGAGGATAGCTTTTTACTTTGTTTATAATTTCGTCAAATAAACTGAAAATATGAAGAGAGTGTCTCCCATCTTGTTAGTCGCTCACATTCTCCTACTGCGGAGCACACACTCATACAAACAACCGAGTTTCAAAGAGTGAAAACTTTGATTCATTGAATTATGGCTAAAAAGTTCTTATGAATATTGCTCTCATTCTAGAAGGTATTCAAACCCAAGTGTCTTTCCAACCAAAGGACACACAAATATTCTTCTGAGAGCACAATAAAGGCTCAAGAGGTGGAGATAATTGTTTCTTTTGTTTCCAGCAATTCAAATCAGAAGTGTTTGGTAGATTCAGCGTCATGTTAACCATCAACCAACATTTTATATGATGCCATTTCAACTCCGTTGACATTGTATAAACCACCGAGTATTTTAAGAAATATGCTGCAAAATGCTGTATATTGAAGATTTCTATTCTTCACTTAAACGGCATATTTATCACGGTGATAAATGTTGCACAATATGACTGATGCAGATCTTAGTGCTACTATCCTCCACACACACACACACACACACACACACACACACACACACACACACACACACACACACACACACACACACACACACACACACACACACACACACACACACACACACACACACACACAAATTATTGATGCTGTGATTTAAGTGCATACTCTTACCATTTTCTTTTTCTTTTAAATGTTCGCCTGTTATATAGATGTACAGCTTTTATGCAAACTACGATTACAATTTGCAATTCTATTTTGCTATTTTGTATTTGAGTAATAATTTAATGCATGCGAAATTTAATCAAAATCCAGCAGTCGGTTTAAGAAATCCAAGGACGCATCATTATTATATCCAACAAATGCACCAGATGCGATCCGTTACTGCCATCTTCTCTGGTGAAAACCTATTCGGTCCAAAATATGACTTTTCTCATCCGCCAGCTAAGTTCAGGAATTTCTTTATTTGCTGATTTCTGATGCATCATTCCAAGTAATGAGATGTGTATACAAAGCTTGACAGATAATAAAAAGGGTTTTATTTTTCGAATTATTTACGAATGTTATCTTTTAACTTCCAGATGAAGAATCGATCGATAAAGATAAATTTTACAGCGACCGAAAGTATCCTCGCTGCTTTTTCTCTTATGAAATAAAACGTGAATCCGAATACGACGAGAACATAGTTTGCAATAAGAAAGTGAAGCTTTCACATCTACTCCCGCATTTACTTTAGCTTACTCACATTTCCCTCTGCACGTGTTCTCGTATATGCTTGTAGGCTTAAATTTTTTATGAAATATGTTCTCCTGAAATATCATTGTATATCGGATTTTAAATTATGTTGTTACCACGAGTCCAACAGCAATACGTTGCCAGAGGGCACCACGTGTGGTGATTAAGGTGTAATTTCACGTACGTCTGAAATTCGATTGCAGCGCTAAGCTAGAAGGGATTGGTTGTCGGAAATGCAAAAGTTTTCAATTTACGCAAAGATGACAATAATTATTGATTTGCGCTATTGTAATACAATTTAGGTTTACCAATTTATTAAAAATTAGTTCACTTCTGTGAAAACAATGTGAAATTTAAACTGCAGGTGATCAACGGCAGCATGAACAATCTATAGTTTGAATTTATCAAGTAACTAACATTTGTCTTAAACTTGAGTAGCTATGTGGTGACTTAGACGCTGGTTTAAAGGAAAAGATAGAAAGGGAAAGAAAAGAACTAACGTGTTCGATTTTAGTCAATAACCATAATGACTTTTTGTCTGTTGATTCCTAGGTTAGCAGTCCCGTAAAACACACGATTCCTTGTCATAATATTCCTTACAATTATAAACGCTAAATGTCAGTAGTGGTCATTTGTATTCTCGTCGCGTAGCACTCCACTTCTAAAAGCCACAATGAGCTTACCCTCACTGCAGTTACGTTACGTTAAGACTATTTTATTTACAAATGTGTATACTTCTCTCTATGAAACTCATCATCCGTTGAGAGTAATAACGTTATGCTAAGCTGCTCTCCTCTGCATGCACTGTAAAATCACCAAAAAAAAAAAAAAAAGTCAAAGTCCCCAATTTTTTCGAATTAGCACAACATCCCTTCAGAAGTAATTTTAAGCTCCCTTCGCTAATTATAAAATATTTATAATTAAGTATTATAATTCGTATTTTCATCATCATCAAATTCATGATTTGTGCCTTTTGGAGGTGTACAGGATATCATGATTGTACTACATGAAAAATTTACACCATTACTAACTTCTGATCGACAATTTTCCTCCAAATTAATCTGTTATCTGTAAAGACTCCAACATTATCAGATCTTATATTTTTGTCTTCTAAAGAAGATGGCTAAGTGGATTGATAAATCCACTTAGCCACTGGTCTTTCTCTGGGTATTTTTCCTGGCATCCTGGCGAAAACACACTTGTTAAGCTAGCCTTTCCTCTCCAATTCTGATTAAGTGACAATACCACCTGAGATTAGCTCTGCTAACTCATTCTGAATGCTAACAATATAAAGTTCTTGCCTAATATCTTCACTGCCGTTGATGCCATCTGTTCACTTCCCTAATCGTTCTCAGAACTCTCATATCTGTGGTGCAGAGGCGTATCAAGGGAGGAGAGGAGGGGGAGATTCGCCCCAGGCGGCATTTTGATCCTTTTTGAACTTTTGCAGTTAATTCTAAAATACAGTCTCGAGAACTCATTTGCAAATATTGTAATACCGATACGAATTCTCCTCACAATTGCTGTAAGTGTTGCTAGTTGTGAGAGGAGTTTTCCTAAATAAAATTGATTAAGAATTACCTACATTACTATGAAATAGATTTCGCCAATGTCATCGATGATTTTGCTAACAGAAAAGCAAGAAAAATAACATTTTAGAATGTTGAAATTAAAGTTTTACTTCAAAAATAAACAGTGTTTTAATTTATTTCCCTATACGTCGTTTTGACTTTTTGTAATATTTTTGGTGTGTATTGAGAGGGGCGGCAAAAGCTCTAGCTACACCACTGCTTTGGTGTCCAGTGTTTGATCAGGAATTTTATTTCTAACACAGTTCTCATATCCCGAAGTTAAAATTGATTTGAACACCATCCTGCATACAGCTAGTTTAGTGTTTTGACTTCTTTCTTATTTCATATAAATTTATTCAGCTAACTTCCTACCACACCAACTTTATTAATTTTGTTATCTATTTTCATATTTATTTTGTCATCTTCATCGAAAATTGGGCTTAAATAGCTGAAATGATTTACTTGTTTTATAGGACCTCCATTCAGAATGCAGCTGAGGTTTTCAATGTTCCTGTCTATTTTCATAGGTTTTTTTTTTTTTTAATTTTTTTATTGCTGATTTTCATGCCAAATTTGTTCAGCTATTATTCAGTTTAGTTAGAGAATTCTATAGACTTGCACTGGATGTGCTTAGGAATACAACATCAAGCAAAGAGCTAAGTACGATATCCCCAATTCTAATATCAGGTTTAATGCTACTTTCGTTCATAATATGATCCACATAAATAAAGAATAACAGTGGAGATAACGTACACCCTTGTTACACATCTGACTTAATATCAAACCATCTTCCTTTATCTCCATCTATTGTAATTGATGATTTACAACTCAAATTGAGACTAAGTATTGCTTGATATAATAGCCCATTGACATATAACTTCTCTCTTGGCACATTGTCATATGCCTTTTCCAGATCTACGAAACTTAAATACAACCATTATTATATTCCCAAGATTTCTCAATTATTTCACTTAAAATGAAAATATGATCCAGAAACCTCTGTTTGGCCTGAATCCTACTCGTTCTTCACCACGCTTTCCTTCTACACTTTTTCATACCTTTTTCTCAAGTATACTTTTATAAATTTACCAGTTTTAAAAGACTCGGTGGAGAAATTCCCTTGTAATTCTCACATTCAGTTTTATTCCCCCCCCCCCACTTTTAATGCAGAACATAACAGAATTTAATATTTTCATTCGACTGTTAAATATAATTTTTTATATAATAATTTTGTATTTATATAATGTTTATATAATGCTAGAACTTTAGATAAAACTGCATAGAAATATCCCTTTGAGGATAACGTTTTTTTTTTCACAAGTTCCACAATTTCATCTTCTCTCTAGAAAAATTTATATGCTGTGTCTTTAATTTCGAAATGCTTATTGTGCATATCAAATTTTCGATTGTTGGGTCTCATGCTATCACTTTCTGATACGTCAAGGTGTATTACACAACAAGGCCTTTCCTCATCACCAATCACTATAACTAACGAAACCAAAAAAAAAAAAAAAGTGCGATTCATTATATTTCTTAATTTTATTCGTTCCTTAACTTTACAGCTGTTTAGCTTTAAATGATATAAGAAATAAGCCACATCTATCACTGTTTTGTATAATAAAAACAAATATTAAATAAAAGTAGTAAATTTTCGGAAACAATCATAAAAAGATGATCAGAAAGTGTGATACTTTGAAAGGGGAAGAATACTTACGATCTCAACAAACAGCAATATCACTTACTGTGGCATACGTAATCTAATGCTAGCTCACTGATGTTTTCCTGCAAGCAGCGTACACATCCGTATTGATTGTTTGTGGGGCAGGAAGAAAACGTCTTTTAGGCAAACCTAAATCAAAATACTGGACACTTGTGTTAGCTTAACTGATAAAATTTTACTGATACTTCCTTCCCTTAATCATCTTCGAAACATTTTGTACCATGGAAACACCAACAAAGCATTGTAGTTAGTTGATCAGTGCACTTTCTTAGCCATAGCTTTTAATGCGGAAGATATGGAGTCACATGCCTAGTTTTATACGGTTTATTATTATTATTACACATCTTCTGGATTCAAAGAATCATCGAGGAAAAGTTTTATAACAAATTATTACAACTATTTCCTTGATGGACTCCATATATTCACCAGGGAAGGTCTGCTTATCCACCAAACACATCTACCATACTGAATCCTAAACTGATTCATGCTTCTGGCACAACATATTTCTTGAAAATTCTATACCATATCCATCCTTTATAAATACCTCTGAACAGTTTAAACTTCTGAATCGTATCACCCCCATCATCTTCATTCTACCAAACTGTGCAGATTATGTCTTCCATTTATTGCCATATCACAGTTTACACTCCTGAAATTATTTTTATCGCATATTTCTGTATCCTCTTCAATGTTTCTTCATGTCCCAAATCCTGGTGTGAACAGGTTTGAAAATAGTAATCCGGATAGCGTCTAAATAGAGCCTTACACAGTGGAACTACTATTGATTATCTCTGCTGATCAATGTCTTTCTTAATACGAGCAGTCCTCCGGATGTCTTTTGCAAATATGTATCTTGAATTTCAAATTTTTATTCATTATCACTTCCAGAATCCTTTGTCCCCTGCACTTTCTTCGGTGTAGTTCCATTAATAAAGCATGCAGCCTCCCATTTGTGAATTCCAACGTGCAAGGCTTTAACACGCAGTGACGTTAAACTGGCATCTCCAGTTAATGCGACCTGCTGACTTAGTCTCATTCTTCTGAATAGAATACGAGATTGACACTATAACTAATAACCCTACCTAAATTCACAAAATCTGCAAACAACTGAATGGTTCCCCTGATGTTCAGTGACAATAAACGATGGAGAGTAATGGTCCCAGTATTGAGCCTCAAAGAACCCAAAAAATAACCCACTTGTAACCTTTTTTCTTCCTCCTGATTATTCTTTTCCATATACAACTCTGATATCTGGCAGACAGTCAGTTGTCACATTTGATTTCTAGATCCATGCTTTGCACTTGTCATGTGAGAATCTGTTAAATGCTTTTGCAAAATCCGGAAAAATCATAGTGGCTGCACTTCTCAACAACTTCTCTTATTAATTTGATAAAAGGCAACTGGATTACTAAAATAAGAGCGCCCATTAAATAAGGGGCGCTCTTGTTTTAGTAATCCAGTTGCCTTTTATCAGCAGGCTTCTTATCCCTGCTGACCTCCCCCCCCCACAAAAAATACACGTGTTCTATAAATTAAAACAAAAAGAAAAATCACGATAACTCAAAAACTGTATGATTAATTGTTATGCAATTCGGTGAAAAGATGAGATGTTGAAAGAGACACCCATCGAAATTATAAATAGTTTAATTCGGTAACAAATAGTTGCAAAGACAATGGTCAAAAACAAGAGGTAAAAATGAGATTGCCAAAGTGTCTTAGTAAGGAATTGGTCACCAATACAGCGCTCATGACGACGTTTCATACTGTTTAGAATAGTGTCAAGGACATCAGTTGGTAACAACAACCATTGCTCCTGCTAAAGCTCTCCTAAGTCCCTCAGGGTTTTAACAAGGGGGGGGGGGGGTTAAGAGCAGCAAGAAATCCACCTATGACATCACTTATATGCTCAAAAGGATTACGGTAATGAAACTTAGCTGGAGAGTCCATAAGGTGATGGTATCTTCTTGAAAATATTGGTCCACGAGCTTCGCACTCGATGAGAACAAGTATTATCGTCTTGTAGGATAAATGTCTTCCCTATCTCATCTCCATACGGACGAACATAGCAGTCCAGGACCTCGTTTCTATAAGTTGTAGCATTCATGGTTCCACTGGAAGCATAAACATCCACTCAACGAGATGTCTCCTGAAACGATCACACTACCTCGACCATAAGTGTCCCTTTCACTGATATTACAAGGATGATAACATGTCCTTGGTTCTCTCCAGATCAAAGCACGTGTGGTATCGCTTTGTAGAGCAAAGTCGGACTCGTTATATAAAACAGTACTGACTCCCATTGGTCTTGGATCTAGTTGACGTGGAGGCTGGCCCATTTCAAATATTCTCTCCTGTGCCCTGGGGAATAGGAGCGCTCAGACTACCAGTCGCGTAGCATATACACCACCTTTGTGAAGCCTTCTATGCACAGTGGAAGCAGATACCAATGTTCCTCTAGCCGACCCGAGGTGAGATCGCAGCTGATTTGCAGAGGCACTTCAGTTTCAACAAACAGATAACCAAAGATGTCAGTCACTCACTGCGGGAGCTGTGGCCTTCCTTCACTGTATCTATGAGATGTTGTTTGTGACTGTTGGAATTGGTTCTACAGTCGATGAACCACAGAACGACTCGCATGCAACTATCTGGCTACCTCCGCCTGACTTTGACCTGCCTCTAGTCTTAGGATCACTCGCCACCTGAATTCATTGGTTAAATGATATATTGTAGTCACATCCAAGTATTTTGTTCTCAGGAAATGTCTTGTTCTCACTCCAGACAAACGGATTACCACTCAAAAATGATCGCTCTTATGCCCTGGCTCATTTGCATATACCGCTGAAAGTGCCACTCATTTGTACACGATAACCAAACTCAGCATCACTTTTTACATATATACGTGACTTTATAAGTTGTTTTCTCCCCCGCCCCTAAGTTATCGCAATGTTTCTCTTTGTTCCTTAATTTATGGAAGCCAGTGTATTACCCCAAATCTTCCTGTCTGTATACGAGCTTTTTCTGAACCCTTGGCAACCACTTTAGAAACACGAATGTTCTGATACTCCCATTTTGCCACCACCCTTATGCAGTGGCACTTGTGTTACCTTCCCTACTTTTGCTTCTCATTGGATTTTCCAGCTGTAAACTTTCATTAAACAAGCAGATCAATGGCACTGTTAATACCTTTAGCACATTCTCTTAAAAGACGTCACGAAATCCTTTCTGACATCCAATATTACTTAATATTCTGAATACATCCACTTCACTCAGCACTTATTTTTCAACTCTGCACATCCCCGTCAAAGAGTAAAACCTACTTTGCCAGAATGAACATTAAATTCATTAAACAGCTCTACTATGTTATGTCCGTTTTGGTCACTTGACTACCTTGGATATAGCAAGGCCTATCATCCACAGTCGTTTCTTTTCCTGCTGACACATAACGAAAGATTTCATTCGAATTTTCTTTGACGTTTATTTTATGAATGATTACAATTTGAGTTTGACAATGTAGTTTATTCTCTGAAATTATATATAATTCTCTTAGAAATAATAATGAAAATTATATTTAACATTATAATTTATTATTTATCATATAAATCTTTTACAAAATTTATAACGTTCTAAAAATATTAAGAACACCTATTAATGTTTCATATTGCAAAATTTTATTAATGATTTTAGTGGAAGTAATGATTGGCGGTTCTGATTTAGAGAGGAAGCAAAAGTTCTTCTTAGGACTTCCAGGGTAACGAATGACAATGCTGTAGCCAACGAAGTTTTAACTGAGGCTCGGCTATTGCAGTTATCCAGCCATGACTAGAGCTTTTAGCTCAATAACATCCCATCCACACAGATAGATTTTCTTCATTCAGATGACGGGATAAAGAGTCAAGGACTCAGTCCATCTCCCAGTTCTTTTAAGAACTTATGATTGGCGTATTTCACCGTCTCGAATGTGAAAGTTACAATAAATTTCGATCTTCTTATCCGAGTTTAATTTCTTCAAATTAAGTGGATATTGAATCCAGCATTATTTCAAAGCCGAATAAAGAAACTACAAGAGTTTCGTGTCGAATATAGAAACTATAAAAGTTTCTGCGGATCCAAGAGTAAGCAACCTTTCAGGACAGGGGCAACTCGTGGTAAAGGTGGAGTAAGCTCTGATCATTATCCTTAGTATTTTCCATAATGTAAAGAAGCACATCTCCTTGTGAACATGTATGATGCTCTACATTATGGGGGGAGTCACTTCCCAGACAGGTTTCGACCTTTGTTGAGGTCTCATCAGTGGATAAGTAGACCCAGATGTAAATACTCAGGTTGAAGTGATGTAGAAGTTATACTTTACCATACGAGTTGCCAACGGGTGTCACATCACAAAAGGCACCAAGAACCTGTTGTCAACTAGATGAAATAGGTAAAATAAATCAAAGAATAAATTGTTAACATCTGTTACATGATGCAACCCGCAGAGGTGTCTGCAACATTTTATTTTCTTTGTCCTCGTTACAACACTGGTTTCCATTTTGATCTGTTGTGCAGAAATTATCCAGTTGTGGGGATATTAATTATGTCACAAATTTGGTCGAAATCGGTTTGAGGAGTAAGAAAGAAGAAAACGACGCGTTTAGCTTGTTTTCACTATCTTCAATTTATTATTATTATTATCGTTAATTTACACATAATGATCAGGTTGTATACCTCTGCTTAATAAATGTAATAGACCAGTGATATTCAACTTATGGAGTCGTCATCAGTATGAATTCTGATCCTACTCCTACTGATTCTTGTAATCAGCGACTCTCTACGGTCCAGTATTTGGCTTAAGAATTACTTTCATGATCGTTTATCTGAAATAATCGTAGATGCTGAAAGCAATCAAAATCTAATATTCGTCTTGTAATACTAGAGCTCTCAGCATTGAAATCATTCAATGTGAAATCACGATCCGCGTAAAAAACTAATATTCCTTAACTTTTATAACTATTGTGACAGTACCGGGATGGTTTGCGATTCTCCAAAAGATAGTACAATGGCTTTTGGTTATTATTGAAAAAGGGCGAAGAACCGGTATGGCATCTTGCCTTACTTATTTAAGTAATGCAGAAATAATGAATGGTCACTTTATTAGAGATACCCACTTAATGTATTGAATCGCCACGTGTCTCCAGAACAATCTTATGTCGTGGAGTATCGATTCTATTAAATTCCAGAAACATCTACAGCATCAATGTCGGATGGACGTGAATCCCTGCAATCCCATCAGATTTGCTGGCTGGTCGCGAAGATATCATCTCAAATATATCAGTGGGACTGAAATCTGATGGCTTTGGAAAGAGAGAATTTATTAAGGTAAAAACCACTGTCATCTTTCATAACCTATTCTGAACATCGCATGTCCTGTACACATGGCGCGTTATCCTGTTGGAAGTGTCCATCACCTGAAGGGCAAATGGTCAACATACATCGATGTAGCATAGATGTAATGGATGTATTTGGATTGCAAAGATGCTCAGACAGTACTATTCAGCTCATTTTAATGATCTAAGAGGTGCCATCATTATACTGCCGCCACCTTGCATTGTTGTAACCAAGCGTGATTCTTCTATCTTCGTGTTGGCTTCACGTTGTTGCTATTTCGTTTACACTAAATAACAGGAAGCGAGACGCATCTCTCTCTCTCTCTCTCTAAATTACCTTTCTCTAGTCTGATGTTCCTTCTCCCACATTATCTGTACGTATCTGTTTTTGTTGTACGGATATTCTCCTCGGTCGTCTTCTGTTATGGTTCAATCATGAGCATAATAACAGCAGACACTGTTGATACGAGATAAACGACATTGATTCGATGCTTTGTTTTATGGCCTTATTTTCGTATATACGCGAGACTGTTGCTGAGATGATTACGACCAGTGCAAGATCAGCGGGAACTAGAAATAGACTAGTAATAGGATCTCATACCAGCTTGTCTTGCTCCGGTTATCACCTCCCATTCCAAGCCGTTCAGTTCACGACCTTTCGCTCATCGTCATCATGCATATCAGGGCTGTCCAACCTTTGGTAATCCGAGAACAGCATTTAAAAAAAAAAAAAAAAAAAAGATTTACCCGAGGGCCACCTAATAATATGTATCTAGTAATTTGGTGAACAGCAGCGGCGCAACCTCGATAGCTGAACAAACGAACAACAACACTAATCGCGCGCTCACGTTCCCCGTGAGAGGTCAGAGCATGCGCGTTTGAACAAAACACTATAAGAACGCGAACGCTTCTTTGACACATCTAATACTTGAAAAACACGTGAGTATATAGGGATGTAAACACACCATATAAAATTAACAGCATCGCGATTATCGATTAGTGATAGAATTAAAATATCTAGTACGCATTTAATTCAAATTGTTATTTTATTTTTTTCGCTCGTGAAAATCAAAACCCACAGGCGGGCCGCATGCGGCCCACGGGCAGTGCTTTGGACAGCCCTGGTGTATATAATATCACCTGGAAGAGGAATCTACTGCCTATTTATATCCACTTCCGGTTATATGTCTTTAGTAGTAGAACTGGTAGAGCCCATTTAGTATGGGGATGTTTCTGATATTTGTCAATCCGTTTATCTTGGAAAACGTTTTATTTTCTTTATCAAGAATGTAGGTTGTTTGTTGTTTTCACTCTAAATTACATCTTCAATGTTTGAAGGTTATCTTTAGTATGGTTTTTGGCAATGAGATATGTTTATCTAGGTACTCATTTAAAAACTAAAATGTGAAGCTACAATAGAAAGAGAAAGGAATCAACCACAAAATGTGTTATAACTAATGCACCAAATGGTAACTGGATCTATGTATTTGTAATTAAGCTGATATCTTCATGCCAACTCATACCACTGCATCTCCTTCCATGACTGAAGTCATAAGTATCCTCGTGGTGAAAGAGAACTGAAATAATGTTCTCGAACTCAGACAGTCCAAAGTCATTCTACCAGGAGGTACAATACACGAGGCGATGAAGCAGCTGCATCAGGGTGGAGATTTATATAAATACTGGCGCCTTTTGTACACATTCAGCCGCTTATCTTGCCAAAATCTTGTTACCATGTCTATACGAAGTATTCGGTGACAAATATAGACAACATTTTTCAAAACACCTGTCGGATCATACCTTGGCTCAATGGAGAAATGAGAACGAAGAACAGGAATGATTCATTTCACACACCAGCTATAAATGCTCTAAATGCTATAACATGGAAGAGGATAGCTTACAAAATTATTAGTCATCTGGCACTAATCCAATAGCATGGAAGCAAGCTCATTTCAAAAAAGTAACGATAAAAATAAAAAGTAAAGATAAAATTAAGCCATGAAACTATCACTCCTTTGTCCTTGTCTCAATTCTCTCAAAAACAACCAAGGTCGCTAAGCAAATATCGTCACTTTCAAGTGATGATCATCACTTTGGATTCCGCCAATCTAGTTCCACAGCATATATCCTAAAAATTCACGATTGGAAAACCGTATTTCTAAGAAAGATCCGAAGAAATTCATGTGCTCACTCTCGCCATTCCACTATATTCGATCTGATTTAGCATAGAAACTCCTTACTAAGCTATCCTTTTATGGATCACAAGGCTATGGCGTGATTTATCGCCTCATACCACGGAACTCTAAACTAGTCACGATGTTCTCCACACCAGTTTATTCTGTGTTCGTTTAATTCTAGCTTGTGTGCACCTGACATTACTTAGAAACTGACAGTGCGCAGTCCTTTATGTAGTTTTCTTCTTCTAATCTTATTCCTTCTAGGCTCTTTGGGCTTTGGGTTGCTAGTTGGCACATCGAGATGCCAAATCACTTAGATCTTTCAGAGCGTAGTGAGGTGAAATTCTCGCATTTCTATCAGGTCATAATGTTACCTAGCTTTAAGCGTGATAGTCGCTTACCAGTGGTCAGCATATGGACAACTAATATTCTGTAATAACATTATACGCAGTCCTCGAGTTCTTCTAGTTACCATTAACGGCATACAGATGTACAGTGGATTATAGAACTGTACTGTTTGTCTTATACAGCAGTAGTGATCACATTGACGACAGAAATATTATATTATAGCATATTAGTACTGCAGGTGAATTAATGATTAGGTATATAGGCCACAAACTTTGTTCTATTCGCTAAGTATGGTACGTTTTTTTCGCGCCTAAGTGCCTTTAAAAATTAAACGAAATCATCTTTTGGATAAGTATTCCAAGGATTGATTGCTTGATAGCTGCACTGTCGTATTAATCACATGCTTTCATGGAAACATACGGTTAATAAGTGGCGCCCTCTTGCAAAAGAGGGCGCCACTTATTAACCATATTTCTTATATTTAATATTTGATAATATAAGAAATTATCAAATAGCCTCTTCTATAATTATATAGAAAGAAGTGAACATCACCAGTCTACATGAACCAACTCTGAATAAACTGTAATCATTCTTCCTTTGATTGGATGTTGAAAAAAAAAAAAAACATTGCGAGTCATGACAGATTTCATTAACAAGTGAAAATTGATTTTCAAGGTGTGTTTGTTCGTGTTATACACTGTAGCTAGCTCCCTGTAAAGTCTTTTTACCCCGTTTTTGAGCGGATATGACAAATGTGTGTCTAAATAATAACAGAAAAGCAATTGCACACATAAGCATTCATCTGTATTTCAGATCTACGATACAGAATATGTGGACGCTAATTTAAGATCTGAATTTTTGTCGCGATTTGATTCTGTTACCTGCTGTTTAATTGCAGCCTAGGGATGACCTTAACATACTTATCTTTACAGCCCCTTCAGACAGGATCAATTTACCTTCTGTGAAGTAATGTCTGTCCTTTTGCAAGCATCCTCGAACACATTTTCTATAAACGATGAAATTATATTTCTGTCTCTTCATACGCAACACGTCTATCAGGTAGAAGTTCCCAAGGCATCCAAACTGGAGGCGGTGGATGTTGTGGATATTTAGCTTCCGTGGATGATTTTTTCGTAAAGTCCTGTGAGGTAATGTCTGTCCTTTTACAAGCATCTTCTAATACATTTTCTAAATATGGTGGGAATTCTGTCTCTTCATCCGTAACATTCCTATCAGGAAGAAGTTTCCAAGGCGTCCAAACTGCAGGCGGTGGATGTTGTTCCATGAGTAATTTTTTCATAATTGTAGGATTATCATCGTGAGTACCATCGCTGTTCTTCATCATTCCTGTCTCAGCTTTATGCAAAACACTTCCATCAGGCAGAAGCTTCCAAGGCGTCCAAACTAGAGGCGGTGGATGTTGTTCCGTGAGCGATTTTTTCCTAATTGTAGGATGATCGTCGTGAGTACCATCGCTGATCCTCATCATTCCTGTGTCGGCTTTATCCGAAACACTTCCATCAGGCGGAAGCTTCCAAGACGTCCGAGCAGATGGTTGATGTTGTTCCGTGAGTGATTTTGTCGTAATTGTAGGATGATCGTCGTGAGTACCATCGCTGATCCTCATAATACCTCTCTCAGCTTTATCCGAAACACTCCCATCAGGCAGAGGTTTCCAAGGCCTACAAACTGCAGGCGATGGATGTTGTTCCGTGAGTGATTTTGTCGTAATTGTAGGATGATCGTCGTGAGTACCATCGCTGATCCTCATAATACCTCTCTCAGCTTTATCTGAAACACTCCCATCAGGCAGAGGTTTCCAAGGCCTACAAACTGCAGGCGATGGATGTTGTTCCGTGAGTGATTTTGTCGTAATTGTAGGATGATCATCGTGAGTACCATCACTGATTCTCCCAATTCCTGTCTCAGCTTTATCCGAAACACTCCCATCAGGCAGAAGTTTCCAAGGCCTACAAACTGTAGGCGATGGATATTGTTCCGTGAGTGGTTTCTGCCTAATTGCAGGATGATCGTCGTGAGTATCCTCGTTGTTCATCATAATTACTGTCGGAGCTTCATCCAGACCGTTATTCGACATGCACGAAATCTGTCTGCACGATTGGACAAATTCCGAGGACTCTGGAGCATGCGGAACATTCTCACTAAATTCCATTTCTTTGGACTGTGTGTTATGCGAATTTCCTTGGGGATTTTTAAGCACGGAGGGAACTTGAAATTCCTTGGAGGTTTGTGTTTCTAAGATCACTGAAGAAGACGTTTGTTGACTCGTGGTTGGCTCTGCCGAGAAATGCGAAGAAGAATACTCAGCCTTCTGGCACGGTCTAGAAACTGAGGTTAAGTTACCGTGAATATCACTACAACGTTCACAGACTTGATGATTGCAACGATTAACATTGGATGTAGCTTTTGTTCTACTCAGCAAGGAATCTGGAATGCCACTAGGGTGCTTACTGGTTAACCTTGAGAAAAAAATTTCTTTGAATTCATTCCATATCTCTTTAAAAGTTATTCCTTTATCTAGAATTATTTTTCCCTTCCTTCTTCCTCGGCCAAAATAACGTGTTTCACTCAAGTGTCTATAAACCCAAACCAGTACTGCGCAAACCACTATTACAAACACTGTTAATACAAGGAGGACAAAGGTGAAAAGATTTGCGATACCATCGTTTTTATCATTATCCTCAAATGCCGGCAAAACTTTCTCATTTTTTGTTTCTTTAATATGCAAATTCATCTTCGGTTTCGGCTGTATTATTGAGGACCTTACGTCGGGTGCTTTTTTTAACTTGTTGTTAAATGGAGCATGTGCGATCTCACTGAATTTGTCGTGGTCCACAACTTGAAATTTCTCTGGAACGTCTGATTCAACAATTGAACCGGATTTTGCCCATTTGTTCCCGTGATTTAAATCAGTAGCCTGTAAATTAAATGGAACATGTTCGATCTCATTGAATCTGTCCTGGTCCACAACTTGAAATTTCTCTGGAACGTCTGATTCAACAATTGAACCGGATTTTGGCCATTTGTTCCCGTGATTTAAATCAGTAGCCTGTAAATCAGGTTCCAACTCGGAGCCATACGAAAGTATATCGGGGAAATAAACTGGAGGTGATAAGGGGCTACCGAAACCCGGCTCAGCAAAGAACGAAGGGTTATTCATTGGCATTGGACTTTGGTCAAGAACATGCAAAGCACCGTTCTTCAGTAATGTTGCAGTTTTTGTTTCCACCGATTCTTTTGGATTTACGTACGTCGGAATTATATAAGGATTCCCTATATCCCGTGGAGCGTTTATAAATTTCCACAAGAAATCATATGGAATCCACACATTCCGCCGTGTCCGATGCCTTGCACTTGTATAAATTCTATTCGTCGATTTAATTCCATCAGCATCCAAATCGCGTTTGGGGATTGTGTTTTTCTCCTTGGTTTTCACACTATTATTAGGCTGTCGTCTATAAAGATCTTGTAGATAATTCGCTGGCTTTCTTTTGACTCGAACTCGATTTACATAGTTCCTGATGTCTGATGTGAAGTTCTGCGTCACAGTAAAGCGATGCGAAAGATTTCCTGCGAATTCGGGAACTGGTAAGCTTGGAAGACGATTGTTGGAACGTAAATGTTGAAGGTTTGGTTTGAAGGTTTCGTTCCAATCACCGTTGCTGTCATTTACCGAACCACTTCCATGTGAAATAGTGGTGACCTCGCTGTCCACAATAGAACAGAAACTGCATTTTAATACGAAAAGCACCAGTAAATTGAATGGCATATTATTGACGTTTAACTTGTGTTATAAACGTAATACACCTCATTTCACTGGTGCTTAAAAGTTCAGTTTGTTGACATTTTCTAGCGTTTCATAATAACCAACATGACTGTATGTAACAATGAATAGTGACCTAAAAACAACGCCGTTGGATCAGAGTAAGCATTGTTTCTTTATAAAACCCTTAATGATCATTGTTATATATTTGTTAATACAATGTAAGCATTAATTTTATTAACACAAGTTTGCTATTACTTAAAAGGCTTCGCACCATCCTCATATATAACCATCAATGTACGAGTAATGTGATAAATATTAGAGAATGCCAGTTTCCGCTACGAACTTGGATAACTAGAATAATGAATTAGACAAATGGAGACCGAAAATTGTCTTGTTGTTAATCAGAAAGGCAATATAAGTGGAATAATAAGATGAATTACATGGGTCTTGCCAAAGCGGTAACGTCAGCAACAACTTCTGTTCAGTTATTTTCCCTTTCCACACATAAAGCATTAAATTAATAGTTGATAAATTATTTTAAGCGTGTCGCATTAGCTACAAAGCACCAGATAGTGCAGTTTTGCTTTCAATTATTTTATTATCCAGTAGATGCTAACGTTAACTTGCAATGCACGTGGTTTCCGGATGACAAGGAACTACTTATAAATATTTTTATAACATGATCCGGCAATGGTATTTTAGAAATATACCACCGTATTCTTCCTCTATGAATGTAAAGTTTTACGTTTGAAAACTATAACCCGTTTTTTAAAAGTCAGAAAAAATATAATTTAAAATAAAATTATTTTATTATTAAATTTTAACGAAAGTTTGATTTTAAATCTTGACTGCCTTTAAATAATTTTAAACAAATTATTTAATGTAATCAAGAATGTGTGTGATAGGTTGACTGAGTGCAAGTGGTGTGAATGAATTCGAGAAAAGGTATAAGGTAAAAAAAAAAAAAAGGTTTGCAACTAGTGCGGGTAACGTGCCTCCTTTGTGAGTTCCTGACTCCCTGGTGATATCTCTTTAATAATAATACAAACAAAAATAGTAGTGGTTATTATGTGGTACTAATGTTTCTGTTCGCATATTCCTTTATACAAAAAATGTACAAATGAAGAAATTTGTAATGTGTATTTTAAAGGAAAAAGAAAACAAAAGCCCTTTCTGCATTAGTTAACGTAAATTCAAGAATTATGTATGGCTTTTTTTTTTTTTTTTTTTGCTTGTGCACAAAATAAAAATTAAAAAGTCATTAAATAAATATTAAATAAAAAATTCGTTTTTTCCAGTTAAGGCCTTAATTTCATTTCTTATTTTTAAGTTAAACTTTACGCTGAACCTTTGGTAGTAACTCGTATTACAGCTCTATGAAAAAAAGCAGCATTGGTTGTCATGGAAACATTACGTCATATCTGTCTGTAGAAAACGAAATTTTATTATATTATGTAGAGAAATATGTATAGCAAAGTATGAATAATTAGGACTTGTGTGATATGAAATGTGCATGAACAGGTTTTAGGAGCGATAGAGGAACTACAAACCACATAGAATACATAAATTGGGTTATGAAAGAATAGCAGGAATATCAAAAGGAAGTATTTAACTCTTATAATGGTAATGAAAAAAAAAATCATTCGAATCTGTTAATCATAACAGGGTTTGGAATGGAACGAGAATAATATTATATTTCAATATCTAACTCTCCTAGTTAGAGAGCTGTAAGAAGCTATTTTTACGGAATTTTTTTGCGAAAGTATAGTGTCAGAGTGAAGAAAGGGATAATGCTGTATACACTGCTTGGAAAGAAGTCAACGGAAACCTTCATGGCCAAGGTGCATCGTGCCATGTAACGAGTCACGTGTTTGCAGCCAGTATGAATTGGAGGAATAGGATGCTTCCAAGTCAGTGCAACTGTATCCAGGTGAAATGGCTACGAGAAGGGAACTGACGGAGTTTGAAAGGGTGTTCTTGCAGGCCTATCTGTTCGACAGACTGTTGAGAAATTGGGCCATCCCATGTCAACAACAGTGATAATATACTGAGATGGAAGAGCAGGGAGTCAACTGCAAGTGCTACCCGCAGTGCACGACTCACGGAACGTGGCTGCAGTAGGGTGTTACTAAGGATAATATGCAAAAATCACCATTCGTAGGACGACACGTTGAATGCGGTGTTGCCGGGCATCGACTGGAACACGAATCTCCACAAAAACATTCAGAATCAAGGCTCACAACATGGGTTTCCATGATAGGACCGCAATATGCAAGCTTCACATTACCCGAACCAACGTG
This sequence comes from Typopeltis vanoorti, assembly GCF_054136105.1. Classification (NCBI taxonomy): domain Eukaryota; kingdom Metazoa; phylum Arthropoda; class Arachnida; order Uropygi; family Thelyphonidae; genus Typopeltis; species Typopeltis vanoorti. The sequence continues at coordinate 80,212,792 of NC_143559.1, forward strand.
CAGTGTCGTCTTCAGTAGTACAAAGAGCATGAATGGTGGGACGTGGAAGCTTGGAAAACTGTGTTATGGAGCGACAAATCATACTATACCCTCTACTGAGCAGATCGACAAGTGTGGCGGATGCCAGGTGAACGTCTATTACCTCAACAGTGAAATTCGGTGGTGGAGGCGTGATGATCTGTTTCTGGTTTGGCCTCAGACCTCTATTTGTGGTGCAACGAAGACTGAACTCCGAGAGATATCTTAACATTCTGAACAATGCAATGCCTCCTTCTTTGTGGCGTTTCTATGGAAATGACCATTGTCTCTTTCAGCAAGACAATGCACCATGCCATTGCTGCTTGTGTGGGTTGTGGACATGAACATCACCACATTTGACTTCCCCCCCAAAGAGCCGTGATCTCAATCCTATTGAACACCTGTGGGATGAACTTGGAGGGTCAGGTGAAGTTAGGGGACGTCCGCCTTACAACAGTTCAGAACCTCATTGGACCATTCTGGCTGTAAGCATGCAATGACTACAGCGGTATATACTGTTTCCCTGTATTTCTAACATTTATAGCTAATACATTATGAGAACAGCTAGTTATATAAGGGCGGCAGAAAATTACAGATATATATAAAACATATGAAGACAGCACAGCCCTAATTGTAGAAACACTAAAGATCTGGAGTGATTAATTTGTTAATTAACAGGAGGGTAGAAAGTCGTTCTTAATTTAAAATATAATAAGACAAAAGTAATGATAACCTAGTGAGGAAATTACAATATAAAAAGATAAAATGGAGGTGGTTGAATTTATGATTTAGCTAACTGAAATCAAGAAGCAAACACGATAAGATGATATTAAGAGGTCACTAGAGAGAGAGAAAAGAGAACTTTATAAAAATGGGCAAAAACTATGAAATATAGAGATGTCAGTAATGATAATGCTACAGTTAGACTCTGTAAAGCATTGATCTTCCCGCTGGTTATGCATGAATGTAAAAACTGGACCATTAAGGAGAATGCGCATTGATTGCTTTCAATTATGGATTTGGAGGAGATTACTAAGAATCCCACAGATAGCTAAAATGACTAAAGAGGAAGTTGTAGAGAACCAAATCAAAATGTTCCTTAGAAGGATTAATTGCTTAATAAAAGTAAATATAGTTTTCATATTATGGGAATAGATGAATCTCTAGAAAAGACAAGCTGTTAGCGAAATTAATGGTATAAGAAGGAGAGAAACAGCGGAAGAGTTGAACGGACAATATAAAGGAAATACATATTATGAAATTACAACTGTTGAAGGATCAGCAGAGATGGAATGAGTCAAAAAATGAACTGATGTTTGAGATTTAAGAGCGACTAGTGCACTAAGCTCATTTCACCTACAAGTCCTCACTAAAAGTCTCAGAAATTTGTTGCCGATCTAGTTGAATTAGTGAATAGCTTGTCGTCTCGAAATCCATAATCTGAGGGCTGGAATGTCCCACTGCTGGCACGAATGCTTGTGGTTGTCTTTTAATGATAGGTGAATTTCATCAACCTACTTATTGTACGCATAAAATGCCTTGGAAAAAAAAATACCATATTTTGATTTTTTGCAGGAGTTTCCAGATTATCTAATCCGAACCAACCATGACACTTAACATGTGCTGATGTTACAACCTCTTGTGAATAGGAGTGTCGTTAAAAACTACAGTTTATCCAATAAGACCACACAGCATTTTATTTAAGCAACAAAGGGGGCTGCCTCCATATCTCATTAAAAAAAGTATGATGCATTTAAAAATGCATCATACTTTTTAAGACTTTTTTAGTTAAAGCTGATCTAGTCGGTGTTATACGAGACTGGAATTTTTTTATCTTCCCGAAAACTCGAGTTCTTATTACTCACAAAAGAGAGCAACCGGACAAAGAACACATACAACTTACGTGGCTTTTAGGCCTTTCTGTAAAACTAGCAGTCAGTTTTCACAATGCCTTTTGGTTCGAAAAACCTGGGTTCAAATACTATCTACGATTGAAGACCTTTATGAGGGCTTTTAAACTAAAGGTGAGTTCGTCGGTCTCATACATTGATAGCAGATTTTTCCTTCCAGAGACTCACTGTTTTCGAACAAACCGGTCCCTGAAGAGCATACGCAGTTGACAGACAGTATACTGGTCTCATAGCCTTAATTGTTTCAACCCTAATTACAATCACTGGCAATACCAACGGGCTATTTGTCAGTAAGTGATGAATCAGGTATAAGGAGGAGATAAATTCAGTCTTGCATCTGTTCCAAGATACATGGAATAGATGTACAAGTATATTTGCATTTTATGCTTGCATTTTACAATTTGTTTTTATTTCAGATTTAATCTGGCTACACATTAGATTCTTTTTTTGAATGTTATCGAACCATTAAGTTGTCTGTACCATATTGAATTCAGAGCCAATATCTGAGCCAATGATAAAAAGAGAAGGAGAGAACTTGATTTTGAAATATAACAAACCTTGTTACGTTTCGGAAATATGTGCCCGGATGTAAACTTTATTTTACTTTAGCGATTATAGTAAGGCTGCAATTACCTAAAACGTTGCCCGCAGAGGATCTTAGGCTAGATTTGAATCCACTACTACGTTACGAAGGAAAGGATAAAGCAAATTTTAAATAAAAAAAAAATATATATATATATATTGAAAAATAGACACGAAACAAAAAGAAGTCTCTTGTGTGGTTTGTAGACCAGGGTTACCCACAGTAGTAAATGTGCTACAGGTTGATAAACCTTTCGTAGTTCACGTGAAATTAATATAAAAGATATATTTCCAAGAGTAACGTCTGCCTGGATCATGCTACTCAACAAAATTTTGTATCGATTTGTAGAGATGATACGTATCATAATAATAAATAAAACATAAAGGCAATTAACGAAAAAATTAGAAACGCCTGACATTTCTTGGTGTTTTTTGCAATTACTGAAATGCATTTCGTTTCTTGTTTATGCAGTGAATCGCAGCAGTGTCAGTCATTTGCATAATTAAATATTCTCATGCATTGTATATTGAAAAATGTTTTTTTTTTTTCCCTTTCGAGCAAGCATCTCTCTCTTTTTGTATAATAAAATAGTTGCCCTACATGGCACGATCAAGAGACGTATGTAAAGAAACTCTGTTATCGCTAGTAATATGTAATTAAAAAAAAATACTTTATCCTAAAATATTCATTTTATATCTCTGGAGAATACTGACAACCTAGATGAAATTGTGAGACATCCATTTTCTGAGAAATAAAACTTCATTTCTAATTTTCCTCTCCTCGGTTTTCGGGGGAGGGGGGAGAGATTGTTTTGCACTACCTCTTTCAAAAAAATTCGAAAAAGTCACTCTTCCAGCGAAGAGTGACTTATTCTTGGGAGAGTAAATGGAGGATTTTTCAGGTGTAATCTGATTATTTAAGGAACATTATTACATTTCTTGTGTAAAGAGACAGAATTTGTTGTTGGCAGTTAATGCATAAAGAGAGATCTGCTGCTACATTCCGTCTAAAAGGGTTTGTGAGGTGTGATTAGTAACTTATTATTATTTTTTTATTTTTTTTTGAGCTGAAATAAATTTAAATTTGCTAGTTACAAAACTATCGCAAAGTTCGGATAATTTCATAGCTTAACGAACGTGTTTTGATCTTTCTAATTAACTTGTTAAAAGAGAGAGAGAAGAAATATGTTTTCAAATAATGGGAAAGATATAAACTATTATAATCGCTAATGAAAAGCGAAGAGTAGCGAATAATATGAAAATAAATAAATTCCCTAAAAAAAGTTTTAATTACTAAAGAGGAGAATCAGGAATAGCTGGCCCAAGACTATTAATGATTTTCATAGACACAGGTAGAAGGGATCACGGCAAACAAGTGCCGCCATCTCATGGTCCTAACACTGTATATATTGTCTGAAATAGTGCCAGTTGTACGGTCGATTAATAATATCTTAATGTACTACTGTAATGACTGTAAGATAAACGTGTGCATCCACGATATCTCAATATTAGGCGTACCGAATTGTTTGTAATATTTAATTCCTAAAAATGATTGACGAATGCCATTTACCATAGCAGAATCTACAAACGTTGGCACTGAGTCCAGAGGGGCAATACAACACTAAGTTTAATATTTCGTTTAGCGGTGTAAGTGATATATTTTAAGCAGTTTAGATTCATTACTAAATTCTGGAAATACTTTAAATCAGTGTTTCCCAATGTGGGGCGTACGCCCCACAGGGGGGGTTGAATATTTTGGGGAGCAATTAGAAAATGACGCTGTATTCGTCACCTCATCACCGATATACTCAAAAAAAAAAAAAAAAAAACTCACCATTGTCGGCGATAAATTATCGATGTTGCAACCCTGACTTTCCGAGAAAAAAAGCTGACATCACTAGTACAGCAGTCAACATAAATACAGTATCAGGAAGAACTCCCAGAAAAGCAAAATGATCAGTCTATTATAAATTTATTTAGCATAAAAGGAACAATGGCATGGCTTTCTGACGAGACAGAAACGAAATACCGAAATTCAACTAATTTTGCAAAAAAAAAAAAAAAAATACTGTTGCCCTTCCCGTCGTCATATTTAGTTGAATGTGGGTTTAGTGCTGTAAATGACTTGCTACTGAAAAAAGAAATCATCTGGATATCACAAACTATGTGGATTTGAGATTGAAAATGAGTACCTCAAATAAAAACTCTTTGCAGCAGACATCAAGCTCAAGGATTATATTAAATTGGATTTTATTTTCCGGAGTGTAATGCAAAGTGTAATATAAAATTTATATTCATTGAAGAAAGTCAAATTAAAAACAGTTTTACATATGTTCCTTTTTTATTTAAAGTACATATTTATATTATACTTTTTCAGAACTTGGCTGACTATTATGCTAGAATGGGGGGACATCAAAATCTTTGAGGCGTTTAGGTGGGACATGATCCAAAAAACGTTGGGAAACACTGCTTTAGATCAACCCAGCCAATAACCAACATTCGTTAGCAATATAAGATACTTTATATAGATCATATAAACGCGATATTTCGTTATGAATTAGCTATAATGCTTGCGAATCGAGTTTTCAAAGATAGTGGACCTCGAATATAGTCGGTTGTGTATTATTATTCCATGAATGTCTACTAAAGAATTCTCCTTCCAGAGTCCGATCATTTAATTAGAACACCCTCGCTTTAAAGTCGATCGCAATAAAACTCATAACAAGACAAACTTCAGTGACAAAGCAAGATGGATTTTCAAGCACAAAATCGAGAAGGATTTTTTATAAGACAGAATAAGGTAATGATATAAATTCCCTCCAATCCTGATGTAGCACGTTTCGATTGTTGTACACTGAATGTGTTGAGACATTGGCACACAGACGACAGCTGAATTATATATTGCTCGTAAATTATCATTGTGTGGAGAGTGTATTTGTTTTGGAAGATTCTCTGTATTGATATTTGCTCCCTTTGCCTTGGAGGACCCCCGCATTAGCTCAGTGAACGTTGAGCTATTGGCTTATCATTTGGAAAGATCTGGGTTCTAATCCCGTCTAGGATACGATACGAAAAACCTTTAATAAGACTTTTTCAGCCAATGAGTTAGCTCGTTTCGTACAAGTACTAGCCTAAATAGAAGTGAATACTAGCCTTAGTTGCATTGGTTGTAATGCAACCCAACATCCCCCCCCCCCCGTTGGATTCATCACTGATAATAGCCACTGCAATATCAAATGTTATGACGCAACCTATCGCGAAACAGAAAGCTATTAACAACATAAAATCATGTAACTTTGGCCATCTGGTAAATACGAAACTCATCTCAAGTACATTAGATGAATGAGATTTAATAAAAGGTTCCATTCTTACATTCTGGTTCGTTGATAATGGTCGCTTTCAATTATGTTCAGCGGACATGCACTCTTAGTAACCCAGGCTGTGTTGTGTGTTTGTGTTCCACGTTAATACACTTCAAGGCCATGTTTGTTCACATTTAATTTTGAATCTTTCTTCAAATTAAATAAACAAAAGGTTTCTTTGATTTTTACAACTTATTTTGGATCCGTTTTCATATATAAAAAAATAAGCCCACTATTTTTATTCACTTACGAAAGATTATTTTCGCATTAAACGATGATATTATCTGAAAGGGTGAGTAAACAAATGTGGTCATTTGGTATTTAATTTCAGCCTGATCCAAGATGTCGTCTGTTACTCTTTCATCGTACTTCGGGGTTTCATTTTTCACAGTTGAAGCAGTTTCATTTCTAACTTTTGCGTGTCTTTTAGCAGCAACGCCATCTTCTTATTTCCGCTCATTCCAGCGAAGAAGGGTTTTAGTTTTGGGAAGAGATAGAAGTCAGAAGGAGCCAAATCTGGGGAATAGGATGGATGTTCCAACAATTCACAGGGCAAATTCCTTAATTTTCCCATTGCCAAAACACATTTGTGGGCAAGTGCATTGTCCTGATGAAAGATGATTTTTTTTCTTGTGCAAACTGGGTCTTTTCTCACGAATTTTTTCGTCTAGTCTGGTGAAAAGATCAGAATAATATTCCCCAGTTATTGTTTTAACCTTTCCAAGATAATTAATAAACAAAATGCCTTTAGCATCCCAATACACCGATGCCATGACCTTTCCTGCTGATGGAACTGTTATATCGATGTTGTTATATGATTTATGTTTAATTCACTTACTTTAATCTTATTCTTATCTCTAGGATTGTTTCCTCTTCGGGTACTGGCGAATTTATATTTTGCTGCGCCAGCCAGTATCCTATAGTAGAAAAGATCCTTACTCAGGGAGACAATACTAGATTCTTGGCTTTGTTACACAATATCTTATTTAAACTGCCGTATAGATTCAGATTATTGCAGTCGTGACCTAAATCTATTATTATATTCACTCTCTAAATCCTTCCCGCCAAAATAGGTTCTATTTTATAAGTGGTCAGTTGGAATCGTAATCAGGCATGACTCAGGTTCAGATATATATGACATGTTTATTGGAATATCTAAAACACAATACAAAATTCATACACTCAATACTAAATAAAACTCGAACTAAGGGATTAACACATTCTAATCTAATTAAATCTTATAAGGCATGCTAAACACAGTAACTGCACATTGAATATAGATAGCAAATGATATGAAGTTAAGCTAAATTCATTTCAGTAGTATTACTCGCAAGAGAAAACTAACAGCCATTCTAATGTTACTGAGAAACTAAATTCTACTGTTCTTATCGCATCAAATTAATCCTATCACATACAAAAGATCTCTTCCAAACAATTCTTCTTACTCTCAAAGGAGGTTAACTTTCTAAATAGAGATTGTCCATAGAGATCTTTAGAATACAGTACTTAATTTCACATTTCGTAAACAATCTTCTCTCTTCTAATGAACTTGCACACAAAATTAGAGTAATTGCATGTTACCGAGCTTTTACTGCATCGTTCTGCACCACGTGTATGTCTGGATACTTCTCATCTATTGGCTGTCCATACGCCAACGTAGGGATTACGCTATCTTCATTCCTTCTGCCGAAAACGGACTCAAATCTTTGCGTTTCAGGAACAACTCGATGGGACTTTTCAGTGACGGCTTGATTCTACTAGAACTGGAATTTTTACCTTCAGCTTTGCATAGAATCCTACTCCATTTTAAGAATGCTCGCAGTCCGACATCTTATCACAGACTTCACTCCCCCCACCCCTTTCGCGAAACTGCCCGCTAACTTCCGAACCACCAAAACAGGAAAACGTTACAACCAGAGAGAGTCTTCCGATACTGGCTCAACCCCTTATATTCTTCTATAGAGCGCCCTCTTTTCTCAGTCCCCGTTTTGCACACAGCCCTTATCTTTTTACCCCTTTGAGTTCATCCTTCACTTTTACGACGCTGTTATACTTGGATTCACAGAATACATGGCAATGTAATTTTCCGAGTAAGCTATAGCTGCTAGCGTTACACTGTACACGTGTAGCTTTATGCCTTCCAGGAATTATTACTTAACTTTTAAGATGACTCACAGTAAATTTTACATAGCTTAAGTGAGGCTTAAATTTAAATCAGATTATCTCTCTTTTTAGACATACTTTAAAATGAAATCTTAATATAATCACAACAGGTTACATATAAGGTACTTGAGATAAAAAAAATACAAATTTAACATAAAGTGAAGAAGTTTCACTTTTAATTACAGCTGATGTGCAGGTATTTCTCTTTGTCAGCAAGTTTTATATGTTAGATTCCAAATGAATCCAAGATTCCTTCATTTAGGATCTAACAGAACCGACTTTGTCTTCGTTAGCGCTGAACAACCGGCTTCTGTCCACTGTTTTGACTACTGTTTGGATTCTCGTGTGTACTGGTGAATCTAAGTCTCATCAATAGTTATAAATCAACGCACAAAATCAGTTTTATTCTTGTTAAAACGCTCCAAGCACTGTTCAGAGATTTTCATGCGAGTGCGTTTTTGATCTGCTGTGAGCAAGCATGTCACCCATCTTGCGCAAAGCTTTTTCATTTGCAATTTTTCATGCAAAAGATATCCTACACGTTCTTTTGGAAATGCCTATAGTCTCAGCAATTTCACGCACTTCGATTCGTCGGTCATCCAGTACCTATCGTGCACTGATCAATAATTTCTGATGTTACAATTTTTGGACGTCTTTCACGTGGGTCATCTTCAAGGCCGGTACGGCCACGTTTAAACATGGCAGCCCATTTCTTAATTGTCGAAAACGAAGGAGAAGAGTGCCCATAAACTTTTATGAACTTCGAATGAATTTCTTTTAGCGTTAAACGTTCATTTACCAAGAATTTTATAAACGCACGATACTCAATTTTTTTCATTTCAAGGGATACAGACAACATCTTTGCTTCAGACAGTTGTATAAAACAAACTACTTGATAGAATGACTTGTAATTTCACATGGATGCTTATAACAGATGTACTAACTTAGAAAAAAAAATCGTGTTGATAGTGTTGCCATCTATGGTCGAGGCCGAGATTCAGACCACCTTCGTATGTGCATAAGTTTCCACATATTTCTTTATTATTCATATTACAAATCCCTCGATGAGTTGTTCACTTCAGAATGTAGGTAATTAAAGATGGAAACAATCCAGTTGATACAATATCTACTGTGTGCGCACCCCAGATCATTCAACCACACATTCTACTCACCTATCACTCTTCATACACAAATTTATGCCATGTCTTTATATTGTGTAATTTTCGGGACTTATTGCTTTCATTCCTTCTCGTACCCTTTAAGAAATATTCCGGATATCTGACTTGTGAACTTTTATCAGCGATTTATGCCTCGCTCAAACATTCCTACTTCTTTTCCTGCAAATTAATGTTCCTCGACGTATCCTCCTGTTCAGCATTCCACGGACTCAATACTGACTTTGTTATCTATCTTGCTTGTATGTTCGAGTTACAATAATAGATAGTTCGCCATTATCTTGGTATCATAACCTTACTTACCCCGGCCGTAATTTCAACTCCCACTCATCATTACTCTTTCTTGCTTCCTCTACCCCATTACGGAGATCAGATTTTTCTCTCGAAAACTGTTTTTTTTCATCCGATACACTATTAACAGACATAATGCGCTGGCCTCAGCCTTCAGTTGTTCTGCTTTAATTCCAAATAACAACAGCAAAAAACAAAACCAACTTCTGCAGAAGCAACATCGCCAACATAGTACTTTTGTGCATGTGTGAACTGCTGTTTAATGATTGCACATTTATGAATATTGATGAAAGTGAATGATTAATGAAAGTTAATTTATTACAAACTCCGAACCTAATGGAAACATGGAATTTCATTAATAACATATGCACGACCTCAGTTATGCGTTTGATACGTGAACTGAATAACGGGATGGTTTTAAAGCTCTGGTTAAGGAAGTGTTGGGAATACAAAATTGTTAGATGAAGTATAATACTGTGCATTCTAATCATAGGCCTCCACAGAGTATATATGTGATTTATTATTATCACCGACCCGCCATGGATTCAAAAGACTCAAAAAGGGAAGATCGACCTATCTTCGGACCCATACAAGAGTTTGGTGTAACGTTTCAAGCTTTTTTGCCCGACATTGGAGTGTCTTTCGTAATCTATGTATGATACTCCTTGGCAGGGGCGAATGCTGGTCTTGAAATACACACTTGCTCTTGTTATCATTCAGGGAGTGGGAGGTGTGATTGAAGTCTGATTAGCGGAATAATGAATTACTGACCATTTAAAACTATATATTTAGAAATTTATGTACATTTAATCATACAAATACAACATTTATTTTACAAATGATATTTTATCTTTTTCAATTTAGCTACTTGAATACAAATTCTACTCTACGGTTCTTCGTTATGAACTGGTCAATAACATCGTCATAAAAAGTTGGTTGTAACTTAATTTTCCCAAGCAACACGCACACTTGTAAAGGCTGGCTGAAGCTCACTGGCTAGAGCTACTTTGACTGCGTATGGCCTGTGTTTAAGACGACGTGAAGGGAGCGGAAATGACTATGCGTGCGCATGAAATCACAGTGCTGCTGCGAGGACCCGGAAGCTCCGACAACCGAGCAAACCAAGGTAGCTTTGACTAGACGAGCAAGTATCGGCCTTCGATATACAACGCAAAGCTCAATTGTTGCCGCGCAAGCTTAAGACGTCTTCTGTCTACAAAAATAAAAGCCTAAATGGAATGCTTATAAATGCATGCATTTATTAACAAATAAATATTACTTTCTCAATTAATGAGCTTGCGCAGCAAGCATAGCAGACATGGAGAATTCACTCCTGCTCCTTGGTTTACAGATGGTATGAAGTCTGTTGTTTTCACTCTATGGGTTGCCGCTCTTTTTCTAAATGCAAGAGCTGATTTCAGCCCTTTATAATAAAGATAGTGAAAATAAAGATAGTTAAACCAAATAGTTTCGCCACATATGCTAATGGCTTCTTCTGGGTTAGGAAGAACAACAACAAAATACAATAAGTAGTAGACATGAACCATTACATAACTAAAACTGAACATGTAAGAACCGTTACACAAAAGTAAAAAAAAAAAAAAAAAAAACGTGGAGTGTGGAAGCTGGCACGGGTCAGTCATTGCTCAGAAGTTGGCAGAAAAGATAAAGTTTGACTGTGGAAGCATTGAATAAGTGACTACCAAATATTACAAAATTCTTGGTTTCTGTTGAGTGTGCCTTTTGAGTGGATAACCATCGTAGACTCTTTGATGCTGCGGGCATTGAAGTTGTCTTCTATGTACAGCATGGAGTTCTTGTCTCTTCAGTATTGTGGTGAGTGTGGGAGAAGTGGAAAGCTACTTCGATTTTAGTTATGCAATGGTTCATATCTACCGCTTATTTTATTTTATTTATTTTTTGTTCTTCCTAATCCAGAAGAAGCCGCTAGCATATGGTAAAAATAATCGCTTTAACTATCTATATTATCACGACCTATTAAACCCTGTGTCAGTTATCATTTGTCACAGAGTACATATAAATTAATATCAGTTGGGAATATTATTCTTATATAGCAAATTGTGCAACTGCACTCAACCTCGGGGGATTGTCACAAGTGAAGACAGCTGCCTACCGATTTTCAAATGAAAGTTAGGAATAAAGGGATGCTCTCCGACTTACTTCTTTTAGGGAATGAAAAGGGAGGCATTAGATAATTTTTCATAATGATGTAAAATTCTGGTGAAACTGTAATCATGTTATAAATGTAAACCTACCGTATTTAAAATGATTATGAATTAAATTCATATATTCATAAAGGAAAACCTATTTGGCGTGTGTAGTGGCTTATATTTTCTATACGCAAATATGCACTGTCCCAGATCAGTCTGATGAGTCATGACGTCATCAGACTGTTCTTAATATTCTCTCACTCTTTCTCTCTCTCTTTCCTTTAGTTGAAACTGTTTCACATTCAACAACCAATTTACAGTATTTACTGTATTCTGAAATGCTGTAGCGATTATATCCTTTCCTTATTTCTTACAGTTTGAGTAATTCATCCTCCATTTATTTTAGAAATATTTCGTTGGCTTTCTTCTCTTCCACTACTTCTCTTCTTTCCATTAATTCCCTAGTTCTTAAGAAAACCCCTAAGACCGTTGTTTAATTCAGCTTTTCAACTACGACGATTTGGGATAGGTAGAGAGCGTCTTCGCTCGCCAATCAGTAGGTTGTGTTTCGAACTGCACTACGGGCATTGATATTTGTTGTCTTCAATTAGGAGATGCACGTCATCTATTGCAGACCTGAAATGGCTTGAAAGTTCCATGTTTGGTATCCAGAGCAAAGTTTCCGGATTATGTGACCCTTAGCCCACGCATATTGCTAATGTATGATAGCTTTACAACTTTTATGTGAGATTCACATAAAAAAAATAAAATAAAAGAAGAGACAGAGCAGATTGCGGAATCAAAGGCTAACCATCTTATTCAATATTTGGGTTTCGAAATCCCTAATAGCACAAGTTAAGCGCAGTTGTAAAAGTATGATGATACTAAGCAGTATTCTTTATCACATGGAATTGTTACCTCGATTTTCTGTTTCGTGTTGTTTAATTACTGGAATAAGAAAGACATGTCGAACTGCCCTTTGGAATAAACTAATCTCAAAGGGCAGTTCGACATGTTTTTCTTACCACACTTCAAACCAATTAGCAATAAAACAATGCCAAAGATTTAAAGTAGTTTTTTCAAATGAAATAAAAGTAAGAAAATAAATATTTACAAAAAAAATTGACTAAAAAATCAATAATGTTCTTTACTTAAAACTCGTTCCCCGTTTTTGTTAGCAGTCCTCGTCTTGAATGTTTTATAAAGTTTTTTTTTTTTTTTTTTTTTTTTTACTTTATAAAACAGTAGTTTCTTATTCATGATTCTTTCTGAATGAGAGCTGAATCTGACTCATGACTCTGAGTAGAATTCGATGTTCTTTTCCAAACTGTCTTTTTTTATGGTGTTCGTTTTAGTATCTCAAGTTCAACTGAGTGTACTTTTCTTGTTTGGAACAGTTCCAAAAAAAAATTCTCATTTATGTGTTTCCGCGTTTGAAAATTGCAGCGTTCACGATAATATCCCTCTCCCCCTTTTCCCCCACTGGGGTCAATGTTACTTCATGTTTCCTCTGATCAAGCATCTTGTCTTCGACATCAATTTGAAGAGATGATGCGAAAATACGACTTCAGTAGTCAATGGATGCAGGAAGATAAAAAGTAAATAAAGTGATATGAGGTGTGGCTTCACAATAGTTTAAATGAATACAAAATAAGGTATTCGTAACGATGCGTTCTTCAACAAAATAAAATCCTTTGTAGTGATAATTACGTTGGTTATTCTCATATAGTTAAGAACTTTATTGACTCGCCGACCAAAGTAACGTTGCTTTATTTTTATAACAAACAAATATGCTAGTTCAAAAAGATGAAATAGGATATTAAAATCTGTATTAGATAGACTGATCCATTCCTCGTGTATATCTCAAACTGAATCAAACGTTAGTAGAACTGTTATTTTTTTTTTAAACATTTGAATCTCCCTCTCACTGTTCTAATCCTATTTCTGACTGTATTTCAGTTGCGCCGCAAAAGCAGAGCAGAATACATCAAATGATGGCACGGCTGCAGTGTATATCAGAAGGTGAAATAGTCTTTGGACTGTAGTTACGAGCGACATGATCTATGCAGTAAACGCAACTAGTCGTATAGCTTATTATCTGAAGGTAAACTGTATAGAAGGATAATGAGAATGCATATGTGATAAATTCAAACGAGTAACTTTTCCCTATTGTCTGAGCCATTCTTCAAATGGTGAAAAGAGATAAGTCAAGGGGGGAGGTCGTTGAAAAATCTTCCTTTAAAACTTCCGCAGGTTAACTTTTTTACCCTTAAGCGAAACGGCTAAAAATAAAGGGCTTGATTCTCTGAAGGGCTAATATGTTAAGCGTATTGACATTATATATAATTATTTTTTTTATTATTATGTACGCCTCCGTGGAGTTCAAGGACTCATCGAGGGACGACATCTTTCACTACATAACGTAATGATGTACTATCTACACATTGCACAATCATCCTGACACACATTTCACCATTTACCGTCCAGTAAAATTATTTCTGACTGTTAACTGCATGTATTCTCTGAACTATTTGCCTGTATGCGGGATGAAAAACCTAATATTTCATACTGAGTTAACAAAAGAATTCTTTGAATATTGCTAAGTATTTGCATTCTTTGCTCTTCAAAAAGAATGTTTTTTTTTTTTTTTTTTGACAGCTCAATTCATATCAATTTAATTTTTTTTTTATGCATTAAATGAAGCATGCCTATTTGTCGCATTTAGTAATATGAATGAGGATTTATTTATTAAAACTCGCAATAATGAGTGATGTCGTCCGTATCACCGCACAGTAGCTGCACTTCTTAGCATTTCGCATCAGCCATTTTCTGTCCGCTGCTGAATGAAGACCCCCCCCCCCCAAAGTCCTCTATTCAATCCTATCTTGAGCTTTTCTATGCCACTGAATTCCAGCCAGCTCTTTAATCTCATCCTTCCACCTCTGGTTTTCCTGTAGCTCTCTTTCAATCTTTGGATATCAACTTTGTCCATTTTTGTGTATTAATTCTTGCAAGATGACCTGTCCATTGTTATTTATATCTTTTAATGGCTGTTATGAGACCATCTCACCGTGATCTGAGGCCTGACCAAGTACTGTGCTTTCTATCTTGAATGGTATTATCGAGCAGTGATCTTTCCATTTTCTTCTAGGTAGTCCTCAATTTGCTAGTCAATGTTTTAGCCAAAGTCTACGTCTCACTTTCATATATCAGGACCAGACATAATTGAACAACTGAAGAATATTTTTCTTTTAAGCCAGATTAGGATATATTCTTTGAGTACCTCACAGTGTTTTCCAAAAGATACCTAACCGAATTGAATTCTACGCATAATTTCTTCTTCACAGCCTTACTCCACTGTGCTCCTTTGGTCCAGGTAAACACATCATAACATAACAGGTTTCGATATCAATTTCCCGGCGTTCCATATGTACTGGATTTTTAGTTATGCATTTATTATACATTATTTTTGTTTTGGGTTTCTTTATATTTAATCTCTTCTTTTTACTTTATGGATTAAATTCATTGATCGTTTGTTAAAGTTCTGCAGAGTTTCCTGCAAATCGTAGGTTATTTATTTCTTTTCCATATCACAGTGCATCGTCAAAGGATAAAATAGCGAGCAGTGAAATGGGAACAGGTACTGTTTTGTTATCTTCTGCCGATTCATCTTCTTGGAGAAGTTTCATCAATATATGTTCAAAATGTCAGGTTCCAATGAGAAGGTCCATTATCCTGCGTAACGAGAATTCATCTTGGATACCTAAATTATTCGGCTCTGGTACAAAGTTCCCGAAATGATTTGTTGTTGTTATTTGGGATTACGGTAGAAGCATCCAAGGCTATGAACCATTATATTATGTCTCTTAATTGCGTATGTTCTTCTAGCAGGTTTGTCTGTACTGCGGTATGAAGGGTCTCAGTGTTCGTGAGAAAAAGCTTTTTCAACACTGTATGAGACCGACTAACACACCTTCAACTGAAAAGTCCTGATAGACGTTCTAATTATCGACTGAAATTCGGAGGCTGTACTTCCCGATAGAATCTTTCAAGTGCATCACACTATTATCCGAATGATATGGAGAGATTGCCCTAGATTTATTGAAAGAAGTATGGATTTTCTTTATCGTATCGGTCATTTTATAAATATAAATACACATCTATGAAATGATTAATGAGATAAATTACATACGCATCTGTGACGAAAACTACTGCACGAAAGCAGTGTGCAGAATATCTGAAGCAAATTTTGATAAGCTTACTTCCTCTCCACGTCTTGATGAGATAGTTAATTTAAACTTGAAATAGTAGGGATGATAGCGGCAAATCTTTCCCGCAAATGAAAGTTTGGATTTGATATTTCCAGTTTGGCAGAACCTTTGCTTATTGATTTTGGAGGTAATCGGTCAGGTGGTGTAAGAATTGAATTAGTGATTTTGTTTCTTGTTTGAGGGTCTTCTCGGATGTGAGAATCCTTTATGTTGCCTTCGAAATCACTTCTTTTCCATCCTCGGGCTTCCTTTTGCTGGAAGTCTTATGAAAATGCTTAAAGCAACTATTAATCTGATGGCATTTGTAAAATGACTTTGTTCCTCTATGCTGTTTACCTGAAATGAAATCAAACATACCACGAGTGTACACGCGTATGGATATAGGGAATAAAAAATCTCTGGACAGATCGTACATAAAGTAAACAAATTTGTATTCTTATAACTGTTCTCTGAAACAAGTATTAGCGCTAATTCATTATATGCTTTTCACGTCGTATTAAATATTAAGATACGTAATATCCTATTTGTGATGATAGAGGGAGCGCATTCATACTGACTCTTGAAACGTTAATTTCGTTAATAAGTTATTCGCAGCGTTACGAAACTGTTTAGCGAGACCTGTCTAAGAGGAAGACAGGTAAGAAATCTGTAAATGTGTTTGATGTGGTTTACAATCGACAGGCTTACTGTTCAAATGAAGAAATTCACGTGCAGCAATACCTTGAATGTTTTTAGTAATTGGACACTGCAAATATTTTATTACACATTTTTAGCTGCTTAAAGCATTATTTTTAAAAGTAACTATTTGCTTTCAGTGGTCTTTTAAGGCAGACTTCTTGGCATGGTTTAATCTCGACCAAGCAGAATATGTTTGCCCCATTTTCTAGTATAATTGCAACGGAATCTTAGTCGAGTTGTTTAATACGTATTTCCAGTTTGGCAGAACTGGAAATACGTATATATGAACTTTGCAAAAGTGCACCATCTTGGTTGTGATATTGCAGTGCCGAATGTAGAGTCTAGACTAGAGATAGAAGAAACAGACGTGCTTAGTATATTACAGAACCTTAATGCTAACACTGCCATAGGGTTAGATGGCATATCGGCCTATGTGTTACAAGAATGTGCAAGAGAATTAGCACCTCTAACCAGGCCGTTTAGTTTAAGCCTCAGTTCTGGTCAAGTTCCAGTAATGCGGAAAGAGAGGGAAATAATTCCACTGCATAAGGGTGGCTAAAATACAGAAGTGGCATTTTTTAAATTTATTTTATTTTTTTATGTTGAGCTTATACACGAGAAATTGGATGCTTTTAAATTATTGTCGGGTGTGGCCTATAATTTTCCAACCGGAAACAAAATAATAAAACTGCTTAAGAATATGAAAGTATAACTCAAAAAGGTTTATTTGGCAACGCTGTACTCACGGCATTGATGTCTGCGAGATTATATGATCGGGGCTGCCGCCAGATTAGATTGCGACCTGAGGCAAACAATTAAATATCGCCCCTGATGGATTATAAGACAAAAATATAAGAAAATCTCTAATTGCTATTTTTTTTATTAAAAGACAAACATTAATGCAAAACAATTATATTATAATATTAATGAAATGTTTGCTCTTCGGGGATACTACACAATAAAACTGTTTACAAGCTCTTCTAAATTTAAATTATGAGCTATGTCCGTCTCTTGGTCTAGCAACTATATCGATATATATCGATAGATATAGTTGCTAGACCTATATCGATATTGTCCAGCAAATATATCGATATATATATAGTTGCTAGAGCAACCAATCTTTCTTGGGTTATTGCTGTTCGAAAATAATTTTTAATGAGTTTTAAGCTTGGAAAAACTTCTTTCTGCACTTGCTACGTTAACAGGAATTTAATATAATAAATTTAGTTTAATCCTTTATCCAAGTGTGAGCAAACAAAGTTTGCGCCTGAAAGTATTGTCAGGACTGGGGTAAAGTGGTACACCATCTTACCCCAGTCCTGGAAAAAAAAAAAGCTAACAGGAATTGTTAACAATATCCTTAGTGCCGTGGTTACGTTGGGATAAATTTCTACACGATTTTGGTTTTATATATATATATATATATATATGTATATATATATATGTATGTATGTATGTATGTATGTATGTATGTAGAAAGTCTCCCACTGATGAGACCTCAATAAAGGTCAAAACCAGTCTGGGTAGTGGCCCCTTGCCTTTAATACAAAGCATTGTACATCTCCTACAGGAGATGTGCTTTGCATTATGGGTAAATATTAAGATTAGTGATCAGAGCTTATTCTACTTTTACCATGAGTTACCTTGGTTTTGCACTACCTGCAGGGTCAGCTAGACTTGCATTACGTGCAGGTGCAAACTTGACTTATATTTGTCTGTTTGCTTACTTGGGAAATGGAGTAAAACCAGGTTTAAAATAGCTTGGTATCTTTAATATATATATATAAAAAATAAAATTTGATGAGGACCACTTTTTCTTGTATTATTTTTGAGAGAATTTTTACTTCAAATAAATCTATTGCATCTACATCAGGACCACTTTTTCTTGTATTATTTTTGAGAGAATTTTTACTTCAAATAAATCTATTGCATCTACATCAGATGTTTTGTCACTGCTCAAAGCAATTTCCAAGTCTTTACAATGTTTTAATATTTCGTCCGAACTCCAGTTATGTAAATAATTTATCTACCCTATATATATATATATAAAATGATAAGCCTTTTTATGTCACGTTTTTTGAAACGTTTTGAAACTCAGGGGCTACCCTGAGTGTCGAGTCTTCAAAATTCGAGTCATCAGAATTCAAGGAGAACCCGCCTACCAGTCCGGAACGTGGGGGTTGGGATCCAGGGGGGAGCCCCCTTTTGAAGACTCGACACTCAGAGTAGCCCCTGAATGTCAAGTCATCAGAATTCAAGGAGAACCAGTCCGAAACACGGGGGGGGGCGTAGGCAGCAGATTCCCCCCCCTAGTATTATATAAAAATCCAAATAGATCATTGTGTGATCTCAGCTGTTCAAATCTATTTGTAAAATAGATTTGAACAGCTGACATTATCAATTAAGATGTTAAAAACATTAACTTCAAAAGGTTTTTCTGGGATCGCTTGCAGCTCATCATGACTCTCATAGGAAAACATTTTTCTTTTTCTTATTATTCTTACATGAGGAAATTCCAGTGGTACATCAAGTTTTTTTGCAATTTCGGCTGCAGTTGTTTTCATTTGTTGAAATCCGTTTTTCCTATAATCAGTTAAAAATTTCAGGATGGTGTCAAACTGCTCTAAGGCATGACCAATATTTAAATTTATGCTTTGCAATATTTTACTCAGTGGGTTTATTAATGATAGAATGTCATAGCAAATAATTATGCTGCAAATAAATTAAAATGAAGTGATTTTTTTCAACAAGGGCATGAGCAGTACATTTTGTTTCATTTCCGGTTGAACCTGTCAATTGAGGATTTTTATATTTCCATGAGTGCATCATGAATTTCGCAGAATTGAAATCGAATTGGTTTAATTGCTGCAATTCGAGCTTTCCATCGAGTATCAGATACACCTTTTATTGTCATGTTTGGTAGGTGTTTCAAAAGAACCTCCCACTTGTTTGTCGATCCAGAAAAAAAGTTGAATAGTTGTTGAATTATTCCAAAAAATGATACAGTGTCTATCATGCTTTTAGCTGCATCATTAACAACAAGATTGAGAGAATGAGCACTACATGGGACGTAAAATGTGTGGGGATTTATATTTAAAATGCAAGTTTTGTACACCTTTCTCTTGTCCTTCCATGTTAGTGCCATTATCGTAACTCTGTCCATGCAATATTTAATTGTTGTAATCCTTTTATAATTTTATCAGTCAACCCATGACCTGTTTTATCATGAATTTCCAAAAAAACCATGAATTTTTCACATATTTTCCCTTTTTCTGAGTAAACATATCTTATTATAACAGTTATTTGTTCAGTATGACTAACATCTGGTGTGCAGTCTATAATAATGTAATGGTATTTGGCTTTTTTAATATCACTTATTATTTTACTTCTTATTTTCTCTGTCATAATTTGAATTATTGTAATTGATTTTGTATTTCAGTACCCAAATAATGAACTTGACAATGTTTTTTTTTTTGTTTTTGGTTATAGTATCAAGATGTTGCTTCATAACTGCATCGAACAATGCAAAAAGTTCTATAATTTTTAGAAAATTTCTGCTGTTAAGAGTATAAATTGTATGGGACGATCCCCGAAGCGCAAGATTTTGTGCCATTATGCAATGGATTATTGCTAATAATTGTATTAAAACTGCTTTCCAGCATTGTGTTTCATCCAAAATTCTTTATCGGTCTGCATCAATCGTTTCAAATTTAACTGGATTGTCAATTCCTTGTTTGCACCTGAAGTACTTTCAGGACTGGGGCAACTCATGGTAAAGGTGTTATAAGTTCTCATCACTTGCCTTAGTATCTCCCATAATGCAAAGCACATCTCCTCGTATAGGTAAATATGCCTTCTCCATTACTTCCACCTTAGTATCACCACCTCTGTGTCTAGCTCCCACTGATGAGACCTCAATAAAGGTTGAAACTGGTCTGGGTAATGGCCCTTCCCTTAATGCATAGCATTATACATGTCTGCAAGGAGATGTGCTTTGCATTATGGGAGATACTAAGGCAAGTGATGAGAACTTATACCATCTTTACCATGAGTTGCCACAGTCCTGAAAGTACTTCAGGTGCAAACTTTGTTTGCTAACACTTGGATAAAGCCCAATATATAATTAGTAGTATAGCCAAGTGAAAAAACTTCCATAAACTTATCTCTAATCCAGAGAATTTTAATAATAGGGTGTGATGATGCCCTTTGGCAACTCGTATAGGTAAATATGACTTCTCCATTACTTCCACCTTAGTATCACCACCTCTGGGTCTTGCTCTCACTGATGTGCTTTTGAGTAGAAGTGGTTGCTTTCCTTGAGATGCGAGAGGTTCTGCTTGGTGGTAGGTTTTTGCCTGTCTCTGAGTGGGGGCCACTGCTAAGATTATGGCTCTGCTTGGTGGTGGGGTGAGCCTGTCACTGAGTGGAACCACTGCTGATCTGGACAGTCCTTCAGTCACTCGTAGGGAATGGTCTGGGGCCGGGGTCGGCAACCTTTTGAGTCGGAAGAGTCAAAAATTACAATTTACAAAATTTCAAAGTTTTTAAAGAGCCACAAAATTTTAAAAAGTTTTTAAAGAGCCACAAGATCTTATTGTCTTCAAGGCATTTTTGCACGGCATTCGCTATATCTTCCCCTCTAGTTTGTCCCGAGAGCGGTAGCAATCCTAGAAGTTCTTCTTTTGGACCTTGGGAAGACATATACCTGACAAAAAGGGCAACTTGTGCCGTGTCTTTTATGTCGCAAGACTCATGTATAGCAAGTGATAAGGCAGAAGAAGGTTGAATATCTTCCACCTGCAAATATGTTACATTTGAAGACATTTTAGCTATTCTATCTTGTACTGTTTTAGCGGATACGAGAAGCTGGGCATAATGAAATATAATTTATCAAAAAACATTTTACAACGATATTTCCCAATTAAAAATACCTACCTAAATAAAATAAATAATTCTCTAATAATTTAATTATTAAAATAAATAATTTAGACACGAAACACTGTTTGTCTCACTCTCTCACGTACTGATTAACTATAAGTACATAGTTTCGTCGCATCTGTGGTCGCCTCCCGTGTGCGGTGATCGCCGACTGGCACGAACGGACTTGTCAGAACGTGTTTATCACGGCGCAGTCTGCACATTTTAGTGTTTTTTTTTAATTTTGGCAAATATTAGATACTTAGTTTACGAGTAAAGGTGTCATGCCCAGCTATGCCGAAATCAATGAAAATTGCCAAACATATAAACTTCCGAGAGCTTCCGACGGACTGACGACAGTGACGATGCGTGTCACGGGGGAGGGGTGCGGTGAAAAGCGAGTACAAGTGGCTGAGAGATAGAATCGGTGCCTAATCCTCGTTAATCGATTCAGAACGATTTTTAAATTTTTTTTTGATAAAATAAATAATATTCGCGTATGGAACTAAAGAGCCGCAGCTTCACATCCAAAGAGCCGCATGTGGCTCGCGAGCCGCAGGTTGCCGACCCCTGGTCTGGGGGACTGCCTAATTTTTAAAGAGGTCTTTACTTAAATAGCACCTCAATAAAGGTTGAAACCGGTCTGGGTTGTGGCTCTTCCCTTAATGCATAGCATTATACATGTCTTCAAGGAGATGTATAATGTTGAGCTGTTGTAGATATGCTTTGCATTATGGGAGATACTAAGGCAAGCGATGAGAACTTATACCACCTTTACCACAAGTTGCCCCAGTCTTGAAAGTACTTCAGGTGCAAACTTTGGATATAGGATAAAACCTAATATATAATTAATTAAATCTGTTTTAGTTAAGATAGTAGTCTATGTTGTAATTTCCTTAAACATGCATCTATGAACAGTCAGCTTATAAGCCTTATCACCAGACTTATATAGGGAAACTCTCAATTGCTACTAGTTATTCTCTATAGTCCTGTTATTTATAAATGCTGCTTATTTTCCATCAACCATTGGTTGTAAATTGATTTATATTGTCCTGGTTTTTTGTGTTTGAAGGTTTTCAGAGTTCAGTCTTTGTTGTTCTTTTTAATGCTGTATGTTGGTAGACTGGCCTCCCAGACTCTTGGAACTGTTAGACCATCATTTCTGTTAAATTAGGATTATGAATTAGCATCTCACAAGCTTCTTTCAATTTTCTTTCATGTGCCTTTCCATTCATTTATGTAGCACATTTGACAAGCATGATCAGAAAGGTCTGATTTTCCATAATTAAGAAATTTAATGTGTCATTTATCTTAACGGGATTGTATACTCTGTTTCTCCTATTGTAGGATAAATTACAGTTGCACTAGATTTTGTGCTCAAAAACTATACTAAATCCTCTACAGAATTGAGTATAGTTTTTAATTTTGTGGGTGATTTTAATGTTGTCTTGATATTGTATTTTTGGAGAGTTCTGTCTATTTTTCTCGGTTATTATCCTAATATAAGGAATGGCTTATATTAGGATAAAAACAAACAATTTTTATGAAGAATTGTTTGTTTGTTTAACTGTTGTAGCTGTTTTCTAAATGTTTTGTTTATTATTTGAAACTTATCTTTCAGATCCTGCTCATTAGAGCATATTGTTAGAGCTCTATTTTTTTAGAATTGTTTTTATTTTGGACCTCTAGTTTTTATTTTGGATGGTGATATGAGTCTTTGTTTATGTATTGGCCTATATATGAAGGTTGACAGTAGACTGAAAGAAAGACCGCCTGATGTGTATCCATTGAGATCGAAAATAATAACTCTTCCTTTTCGGAACACGGTTGACATGCTTTGGACAAACAAGCAGAACAACTAATTGATTGAATCTGTTTGAATGAACATAGGAATTATGTTCACCATCTAAACTGCATCTGTTCTGGAGTGGCAGACTATGCCATCAACATGGATCACTGGATTCAATGGGAAAAAACCTCCCCATAATAGAGAAGCAAATACAAATCTGATAAATGATTCCTCAAATCTGCCACAGCACTACAGTATTCTTCAAATTTGAATAAATGTGGCTGCCTCACTTTACCCAAAATTCAGGAGAGATCAGCTTGATACCTTCAGAAGAACTAGCAAGATTGATTACCATGCCCATAGAGGTTACCAGCTAGAACTTGAGAATCCCACCTTCACACTTTGTTTGCTTACCTGTTAGTGTGTCTGCGTGTATATGTTCATATCTTTGTGCTCATGAAGGTGTCCTGTTACCAAGATGAAATATTGGCCTAATGATTTAACAACTAAGCAAAGTTTGTTCATCATTATCTCTAGATGTGGGTTTTCTTCTCTAGCCAACATGATTGATAACCATCCATTCCAGATTTGAGCTCTAAATAATACCTTTCTTATCTATCTGATCCTCATTCTCTTTCATGTACTTCATTTGTTAGCATTCATTCATATCACTGCTACCAAGTCTCTTACTCTCATGCAGATTTACTTTTACACCAAGCTTCCTATTCATGTTCTCTGTTGTTTCACACACTCTCTCTCTCTCTCTACTGCACATTCATTAAAATGTTCACATTTCCTAACTCTTCTGTATAGCTGCACAGGAGAGCAGCTCAAGCTGTCCAGCATCTTAGCTGTGGTGTCATGCATACATAACAAACCAGTGTAATTAAATATAAATTATAGAATTATTAAACTACTCATTAAAACATATCTAATCATCCAGAAACTATCTGAATGTGATGGTTATGCTAAATTGACTTTAAAATTTGAAATTTAGTGATTTTTATTTATTTATATTCTTTATTTATTAATATACTATATTGTTTTAGGTGACAAAGGACCAAAATTAAAAACAGGAAGGTTTAATTTAGAAGATGTTGTGAATGGTCATTTCAGTCCTAAAAGATTCAATGGAACTTGGATATCAGGTAATGAAATAAACTGAAGTTTTATTGTTTTTTTTAATATCATGTGTTGTGCACATGCTACCATCATTATTATGTACTCTCAAGAAGTGTGCGCAAGATTCTGTGATAGTACTACATGACCAAGTTTCATTATTACTGTCTGTTGACAATTTTCCTGAAAAATAAGTGTTATTTGTCAAGACTCCAGGATTGTTAAATTTTATTTTTATTTATCAACACCTGATATCCATGGAGTCAAGAGTTGTTGTGAGAGAGGTGTATAAACACACGTGCGCGCACACACACACACACACAGTTGCACATACAAAGCTCATCAAACCATGCTTTAAACTCATACAGTATGTCCACATTCAACACACTCTCAGGCAAAGCATTCCACTCTCCAAGCAAAGAGTCTGTTCTTGTTGTACCTATGTCTACCATTCTATGAAATTTTTTTTTCTAGATTTACCTAGAAACAACTCCTACACATGCCTCAATCATCCCCTATCCTCCTTATTCACAGGGCTTTTCAGATTGCATTCATTTTATCTGTCTTCATACCTACAGTCCAGTGACCAGATATCACCTTTAGTCAATCTTCTCTGGAACCTCTCTAATATATCCTCATCCCCCCATGAAAACTAGGTGACCAAACTGCACACAGTAATCCATATAACACATAATCAAGATCTTATTCAATAGAAGAACTAGAACCTCTGTATTTCTATATATCAGCGTTTCCTTTTCATCATTGCCATAATCCTATGTGAGGACTTCATAGCTTGTGCATTATTATTATCTAACCTCCATGGAGTTCAAGGATTCATTGTGGGAGCTGTATATTCTCTTGTGTAAAAAAAAAAAAAAAAAAAGATCATCAAGCTGTTCCTTAAACCCATTCACAGTTTCTCACTCACCATTTTCAGGCAATGCATTCCACTCATCAGTTGCTCTCCATGAAGAATCTGCTTTTCATCCCAGATGGCCTCTAGTTCTACCCATGCCTCCCTCTACTACTATGAAAAATCTCCTGTACATTAATTTGGTAATAACCCCCTTGCCAGCTTATATGTCTCAATCATATCCCCTCTTCTGTTTCTATTCACAAGGAACTGTAAATTGCATTCCCTCAATCTCTCCTAGTATCCAACATTCCATAGACCTGACACTAAGTTAACAAACCTCTGGACCCTTTCCAATACTCATTTTCATCCTCATGAAAACTAAGTGACCAAATCAGTAGTCCATATGTGGTGTGATCAAAGCCTTATACAAGGGAACATAGCCCTTTGCTTCTGCATGTCAATGTCCTCCTCATTATTATTATTATTATTACTAAGAGAGACCTCCAGGGATTCATCGAGGGAGTGCTATATAACTACATGCACAAGCTATCACACTTGTTCTTGAATTCATTCATACTGCTTGTACACCCACACAACATCCAATGGACATCCATTCTAACTCAATTTCCATTGCAATGGAAATCCATTCTGCACTCCACTCTACGAGAGAAAAAGCTAGAAAAATCTCATGCCCTTTTTGGTGGCATTCATTCTCAACTTCCAAGGATGCCCTCTTGTTCTTTCCCCACCCTCCATAAAATGAAAAATTGCATTAACTGCAATTCTGTTTGACCCTTTCAGAAGTTTGTAAGTCTCAATCATATCACTCCTCTTTCTCCTATTTACTTCCTATTTATTTTTATTCCTATTTACTACAGACATGTTGTCTGTAGTCTATAAATTCTCAATCTGTCTTCATAATCTGTATTCCACAATCCTCATATCATTTTTATCATTCTCCTTTGTGTACTTTCTCTCTCTCTCTCCACTGTATCAGAATCACAACATAAACCAGGAGACCTGTGCATAATAGTCCAAGTGAGGCCTTATCAAGGCCTTGTAAAAAAGGCAAAATGACATTGTTATCTTTACATGTCAAAGTTTGTTTCATCATTGCAATTAGCTTTTGAGTTCTATTTGCTATCTTTGCTACATGGCTTCTGAACTTCAGCTTCCTATCTACTAAGATTCCAAGATCCCTGGCCTGATCAGTTTCTTCTGGCATCCCATCAATATAATATGACCTTGGATATTTAATCATGCCAAAGTGCATGATTTTACATTTTCTGACATCCATTTTCCCATGTCCGCATTTCCAACCTATTCAAATCATTCTGCTGGTATTGCAGCCACATTCCTGATCACTCTACCTATCTTTGCATCATCAGCAAATAGTTGTGTCACCTGTCAAATCCTTCCCAATGTCGTTAATGTACAGATTGAATAACAGTGGACAAAGGATTGATCCTTGTGGTATAACTACTGGTGACCTTAAATCTTAAAGACTCAAGAGTACCACTTTTTGTTATCTGTCAGTCAGCCATCCTCTAATCCAGGGTTTCTCAAACTGTGTTCCGCAGAAGGTGAATAGGTGTTCCGCGAGAAGTTCTGGAATTTGTCATTTTAGTTTTCTAAGCATTTTTCATGAATAAATATTTTATAGTAAAAATATTCTGAGGAGAATAATATTCGTGAATATGTCGAAAAGCTCAGACCCAGAACACCTAATAACATCTGTGTATCGTCAATTTTCACACATCGAAACCTTTCAACATTTGGGAGAGGGAATGCTGCTGTTTATGACGGGTCATAAAAATTGCCTGTAAGCCCATTACAACAATTGGTGTCATATCTTCTGTTCTCAAAACTGAAGGAAATGACATCTGTGTAGCAAATATCAGTGACCAAGCAGCATATTTTTAAACATGGAAGTATTCATGAATTATCGTTAATTTTCACACATTGAAATCCTCAACAATCGGGAAAGAGAATACCACCATTTATGACCGATCATAAAAATTGCCTGCAAGCCGATTACAACAATGGGCGGCGTGTTCTCAAAACTGAACGAAATAACATCTGCGTTGCAAATATCAGTGACCAATCAGCAAGGAAGTATAAAGAAAATTTTTCCACTGAAATTGAAGATCAAGGTAGTCTGTATCCGGTTCTCAAATCTATTACTATTGAACTCTTTCTTCGCAAGTTCATATTGCAGTGTGTAAGTGCTTGTTCTGAAACCGGAGTGCCGTGATTTTTTTAAAAGTAATAGGAATACAGAGGTAAAATGTGATATGAATAAGAGACAAGGCACTTTGTTTAATTTTGGTATTAAGAAATCGCTTATTGAAGGTGTTTGTGACAGAACAGATAGTGAGTCATCCACCTGAAGCCTACAAAGATCTCCAGGATGTACAAAAGGAGGGGGAAACTACCAGCACACAGGAGAAAAGTCTGCATTCACTCGTAAGTACTTATAATAATATTATAAATATATTTCGTGATCAGAATGGGATATGTAAATGAAAATCAGCACAAATTAATTTAATGATGTTGCCTGAATAAACTACGACATGCTACAACATTTCATTAGTCCAGTGATTGATAACTAATTTAAATGTAATTTATATTTGTTAACATGCCACACCATATACATAAGTGTACTAATACTCTTTATGATTATGCCATAATTAATTATTAATACTAATGTTAATGTATGAACTTTAAAAAAATTTGGAAAGGTATTTACGAGTAAATTGTTGGGACCGGGCCCTCGAAAAAAAAAATCAGCTAACGCCTTTTTATTCCCGTATATAAGGAGTAGGCGAGGTGACTTCTAAAAAAAAGAATTCTTCTTACTCTTTTCTCGTAGACAGGCTTATACGTTGGTTATGCATTATTAAAACACTTAAGGAATTGAACAACGTAGTTAAGGATATAAATTAAATTAAACTTTAATAAATATTTTCCGATATTTCGGCAACGTCGCGTTGCCATCTTCTAAAGGAACTTACAAAAAAAGTTACGTGCATGTAGGCACTACAACACAGAAACTGGGAATGAAGAGATGAAGCTATTGTTCTCCTAACAGTCCTGATGGTGTCCTCTAGCGGGCTAAGTAGGTGTTCTTGGCCGTTGGGCTGAAGGTCTGCTGATGTAGGCCTCCCAAATTTGGGGCAGTTGCATACAACCAAATTTGTTGAGGTTTGGAGAATTTCTTAGGGCTGAGGCTGATTCCATTCGATTTTACATGACGTCTCATGTACCGCTGCCGAAAAAGAATTTAAAAAAATACGAGCCGACAGATGAAAAAGTTCGAAAAATTAAAGAAGAACTCTACTGTCTTTCCAAAACCTGCTACCAACATGGTAATCAACCTTTCTTCAGTCACCCTGAAGCCTGAAGCACTCAACGCACTGTGACATGGACACAACTTCGCCATTGCTCCCAATAAAATACCTAGTGAGGATATTATGATTCAGATCGAACGTGGAATCCGCCACCTTCCACATCAAGTTGCCAACAGTGTAAGACTGGATGTAGCCTGTGTCCTTTCCAAAGCAAGACCACCAAAAACCAACATATCCAACAAGGAATATAAAGCTCTACAGGAAATGAAGAATATTAAAGAATTAGTTATCACCAAAGCGGATAAGGGAAATGCAACTGTAGTACTTAACCAAAAGGACTACACAGGTAAGCTGAATGCTCTTCTATTAGATCGGGCCACTTACCTCCCTATCAATTACAGTCCCACCAACTCTCAAATTAGAAAACTTCACAGGCTCCTTAAGAGAGTCACTTCTTGGCCTGTAGAAGTTACCAACAGATTAAAGCCGTTTAACTCTATACCCTCCGTATTTACGGACTCCCAAAAATACACAAAGAAAATGTGCCATTACATCCCATAGTGGATGGCATTGATTCCCCCATATACAAATTAGCTAAACATTTGGCCAAAGAGCTCACACACTATACTGGCAACACACCATCACACATAAAAAACTCAGCCCACTTCAAAGCCAGCATAGAAAACCTTACACTCCAACATACTGACATAATAGTCGGTTTTGACGTCTTCTCCTTATTCACAAATGTCCCACTCAAGGAAACTTTAGAGCTAATCCAAGCTAAATTTTCTCCCGATATCTCAGCCTTATTTCAGTTCACAATGAACTCGGGCTATTTCGTTTGGCAGGGAAAATTCTACAAACAAATAGAGGGGACAGCCATGGGTTCACCACTCTCCCCACCCTTGGCCAATTTCTTTATGGAGACCTTTGAAGAAAAAGCCTTAGCCTCTGCCCCACAAAAACCAACCATATGGCTTCGCTACGTTGATGATGTGTTCGCTATTTGGCCACATGGCTCTGAAACACTTCTCTCCTTCTTAACACACTTAAACAACCAACACCCCAGAATCATATTCACTCTGGAAAAACAGGAAAACAACAGCCTCCCTTTCCTAGACACACTAGTCACCCGCCAGCCTAATGGAACCTTGGTTTTCTCAGTTTACAGAAAACCCACCCATACAGGCAGATACATTCACCAAACCCACCCCCCCTCACAACAATATGGAGTAGCGAAAACACTATACAACAGGACTAAACTAATCTGTTCAAATGACTTGGCCCTAAACACTGAACTAAATCACATCCTCAACACTTTCTCAGCCAATGGCTACCCCCCAAAAAAATTCCAAAAAATATTAGAACCTACAAACCACAGATTCTCTCCCCCCCTCCACAACAAGGATTACTCTAAATCCATCACCATTCCCTACATCCGAGGCACCTCGGAAAAGATTACCAAAATCTTAAAAAAACATGACCTGACCTCCTGTTACAAACCTTACAGAAAATTGGCATCCCTTATCCGCTCCACTAAAGACCAACCACTTCCCCTAGACCTACCTGGTGTATACCAGGTCCCATGCAGTTGTAAACTGTCTTACTTTGGCCAAACAGGCAGGACAGCGAATATCAGAATTTCGGAACACAAGGACTACATCCGTTTTCACAAATACAGTCATTCTGTGCTTGCAGACCATGCTCTGGATACACGCCACAGAATACGGTGGAAGAAAGCTACAGTGATACACCGTAGCAAATACAAATTTGAAAGACTCTTTATGGAATCAGCCTCAGCCCTAAGAAATTCTCCAAACCTCAACAAATTTGGTTGTATGCGACTGCCCCAAATTTGGGAGGCCTACATCAGCAGACCTTCAGCCCAACGGCCAAGAACACCTACTTAACCTGCTAGAGGGCACCATCAAGACTGTTAGGAGAACAATAGCTTCATCTCTTCATTCCCAGTTTCTGTGTTGTAGTGCCTACGTGCACGTAACTTTTTTTGTAAGTTCCTTTAGAAGATGGCAACGTGATGTCGCCTAAATATCGGAAAATATTTATTAAAGTTTAATTTAATTTATATCCTTAACTACGTTGTTCAATTCCTTAAGTGTTTTAATAATTCTTACTCTTTTAACTAATTTTATAATTAATATCTGATTTATTTTGAACTGTTTAATTTTTGTTATTGAGCATTTTATCAAATCATTCTTGTTACAATTGCTTTTACATTATTTGATACGGTTTAGTACTTTTCTTACAAGTATTGTTACAATTCATATTTACTTTTGTGTGTTGCAGTCTTTTTTTACTATTTTGCATTATTCATTTACTTTTATATTATTCGATATTTCTTATTCATAATCTTATTGTTTTTCATACTAAAGTTACCTTGACAACACAATTCTATTTTTTATTATAGCTCTGACAAATATTGGAATTTGAATATTATTGAAAAAATACCCATGGAATCTTGTTTAAAGACAGGAACTTTAACACAAGGAGGAGCAAGTACTTCTGCTGACACATCTACTCATACAATTGGAGAAGATATGGAATTGCAGACTGTGGTTTCTTCAAAAGCTAATATTAAAGAATAAGAGTCATCTAAGAACAGACCAAAACGGAAGTACCATGAAAGTTATTGAAATTATGGATTTACGTGTATTGACAATACACATGCTCCTGAGGCAATGTGTGTTTTATGTAATAAAATACTAGTGAACAGTTCTTTGGCTCCAGCTAAACTTCGTAGGCACTTCGAAATGAAACACACTGATTACAAAGGAAAAAGATATACTTTTTTTAAGAGACGACGTGACTCACTAGAAAAATCTAAACTTCAAATGGCTACAATTGCTACAACTGAAAATGCAACAGAGTTACCGCATTGCACTTCATGGTGAAGCTCATACAATTGGTGAGACACTCATTAAGCCTTGTGTGAAAGACATTGTATCATGCATGTTAAACGAGCAGGTTGCTAAAAAAAATAGATGCAGTACAATTATCAAATGATATTGTTTCACGCTGCAATGAAGATCTTTCTGCTGACATAGAAAAAGAGCTAATTCATCGACTTAGACTTTGCAGTGAATATTCATTGCAAATGGATGAATCTACAGATGTCGCAGGACTCGCTGTATTACTAGTGTTTGTTCGTTACGTATTTGATAAAAGTATTGAAGAAGATTTACTCATGTGCAAATATCTACAAAAAAAAACTACCGGAGAAGATATATTCAACTGTATTAATAATTATATTACAAAACAGGAAATCGGTTGGGAGAAGTGTATTGATATTTGTACAGATGGCGCTCAAGCAATGGTAGGGAAGATGAAGGGAGTTGTAACACGTATCCTGCAAGTAGCTACAAGAGCCACCAAAAGGCATTGTGTTTTGCATAGACAAGCACTAGTAACAAAAATAATTCCTACATATTTAAAAACTATTTTGGATGAAGCCATAAAAATGATCAACTATGTAAAATCTCGACCACTTCAATCCAGATTATTTAAAATTTTGTGCGATGAAATGGCTATTGCACATAACGCACTTTTATTACATACTGAAGTGATATGGCTATCCAGAGGAAAAGCATTATTGAGGCTTTTTGAACTTCGTAGTGAGTTAATGGTCTTCTTGATGTCACATAATTTAGGACAAAATTTTATTGAATTATTAAGAAATTCTTCATGGTTGATGAGTCTTCCGTATCTGGCAGATATTTTTACAAAGTGCAATGAAATTAACTTATCATTACAAGGAAAGAATATTACAATTTTTAACACAAGAGATAAAATTGCATCTTTTGATAGGAAGTTGCAATTCTGGATTTCTACAGTTGAACAGAATAATTTTGATTGTTTTCCCACCTTGCATGAATTTTTGACTGAAATAAATTCTAAAATAAATGAAGAAGTATCTAACGTAATTTTAGAACACTTTCATGATTTGCAATCAACCCTTTTGCAATATTTTCCAAAATCCAGTGAGGACAATTCCTGGGTTCTGAATCCATTTACAGTGACAGTTAAGCCAGCAGGCTTCAGCACAAGTGACTATGAAAATCTAATTGACTTAATTAGTGACTCTGATTTAAAACAAAAATACAAGGAACTGCCAATAAATGATTTCTGGACAAATTTAACAGAAGAGTACCCCAGCGTGTCAAAACTAGCTATTCTTGTTTTACTTCCTTTTACAATGACATATTTAAGTGAGGCAGGATTTTCATATTATGCTGCAACCAAATCAAAGCCCAGGAACAGACTCGACGCTACACCAAATATGAGAATTCAACTTTCTAATATTGTGCCTGATATCAAAAGAATTTGTAATTCCAAGACCCAAAAACATCGGAGTGTCATTAAGAACTTAATTTGCAATATACGTTTTACTATTTTTATGTTTTGTTTTTACTAATTAACATTTGACAAAAAATGATTGTTTTTTCTTAACGCTTAGATTTATTCATTTATTTTATTTATATTTACCTACCATACAAAATCAGCACACAGGAGAAAAAGTCTGCATTCACTCGTAAGTACTTATAATAATAATATAAATTTTTGGCGATCAGAATGGGATATGTCAATGAAAAGCAGCACAAATTAATTTAATGATGGTTTAATTGATGTTTAATTATCAATCATTAATAATTAATTATTAGTTAACAATAAAATAAGCTAAATTACCAATTAATTATGAATTAATACATTACAAAATAACTAAGGTGTTCCGTGAACATTTCAGGATTTGTGAAGTGTTTCGTAGTAGAAAAAAGTTTGAGAAACCCTGCTCTAATCCATGCTAGTATTTTATAATCCAATACCATATTCTCCAGTTAATGGAAGTTTTCCATTTTGTATTATGTCAAAAGCCTTAGCAACGTCCAAAAGTATCACAGTGTATCCATTTCCCTTGTCTAGCTCAATGGCATCATTACAGAGTGTGAGCAAGTTGCTAAAACATGACCTACCCTTAGTAAACCCATACTCTTCATTACAAAGTGGAGATTCTCTGTCATCCCATTTCTGAATGCGAGCCCTAACTAATTTTCCCAAAATCTTCACCATTACTCCTGAGATACTGGTTGTTCGATAGTTGGATATATCAGTCTTTGCACTGCCATTGTGCAATGGAATTATCATACATTCTATCCAATACTGCAAAATCATCCCTGTTCCAAGACTCAAATTATATAGCTGGTGAAAGGAATAGCTAGTTCAGCTGAACACTCTTTTAGCATCCGTTCTGATATCACATCTGCCCCCTATTGCTGAATTATTATTCAGTTTGTGCAACAGCTCTAATACCTCCTCTTCATACATCGGAGTTTATTTATTCAGTGAAGAGGTAACAGTGAGCTTAATGTTGCATACACCAGGTTGATAGCTTTTAGCAAAATGGGCACTCATTAATTGAACAACCTCTTCTGCATTTGTCACCATCACACCACCTGCATTCAGTAGAGTTATTCTTTCACAATCATTCTTTTTTCACTTGCAGCATAATGATAGAATTCTTTGGGTTGTCATTAGCTTGCAGAGTCAGTTTTCTTTTCATACTCAGACTTAGCTTTTCATACAATGGTTGTGACTCTTCTGACCTGATGCTTATAATTTTCATAATGGACGTCATCCTTATGCACCTGATATTCCTTCCTCATAATTCTTTTCTTACGAATCTCTTGCTTAATAAGATTACACATCCATTTGACTCCTACCCTATTTATTCTTTGTACTCTCAGGACACATTCTAATATTACAACATTTAAGTATTTTTTTTTAAATGCTTCCCATGCACTGTTCTGTTGATATTCTTTTCATCCAGCAACCAATACCATTGCACTGAACCCAATATCTTCCTCAGTTGGTCATAATTTCCTATTTTGTAGTTCAGCATGTAATCTTTCCTGAAGGGAACATTCATAAACTTAGCCACTTTCCAAATGAGTACTGAGTGATCTCTGTCACCAGTTGGAGGTAGACTAGTTACATCTTGAACTGAAATACAAGTCGTTAGCTGAAACACCCTCTGACACTATAATCAAATCTAACACTCTTTGACCATGAGTTCCTTCTGTCACATGCTGCTTGAGGAAGTTGTCTCGCAACGACTCAATAAATTCAGTTTCATTCTTCTCATGAGATTTTATTGCTACTCAATCAATGTTGGGATAGTTAAAGTCTCCCATTATGATTGCTCTTTTCATGCTCATCGTCTTTATTTAATGATGCATTTCTTTGTCACTAGCAACCGATCTACCAGCTCTGTAACAACACCCCACTAAGTATTTGATCTTTTAAGATTCTACTTCACAACAGATTGCTTCAAACTCACTCTCACATGAAAAACTATTACTAGTATTATAATCATAGGTCTTAATTATTGCAATAATCACTGTGATTTTTTTTTGCAATTTTACCTATATTATCCCTAAACTTTACCACTACCATGCCCAGATCTCTCATCTCCTATATCTCCTTCAATATTTCTCCATTAATTGTGTGCACTGCATCCTAACCGTGCCTACCAAATTTCAAGACTTGGCACTTTGCAAAGTCTTGCAAAGTGCACTTTGCAACATTAAACTGATAGCTCCACTCATTTCCCCACTCACGTAGTCTATTCAGATTTTCCTGCAAAGCTATTATGCTTGCCCTACGTCTCACAGCTCTTTCCAACTTTACATCATTGGCAAATAACTGCACATCTCCAGTTAAGCAAGTCCCAATGTCATTAATGTACAAGTTAAATAAAAATGATTCCAAAACAGATCCTTGTGGCATTCCTCTAGTGACCTTCCTCTTTTGAGATACCACTCCTCCACATATAACCTGCTTTATATTACCTAGCTGACAGCCAATCAGCTATCCAGCTCACTAGTCTGTTATCTAATCCCATCTGTTTCAATTTAGCTACTAGCTTGTCATGTGGAAATCTATCAAAGGACTTTGAAAAATCCAAGTACGCCACCGTATATCCATCTTTTTTATCGAGTGAATTCACCTTACTGTAATACATAATCAGATTGCTGAAACATGACCTTCCACTAACAAACTATGCTGACCATCATAAAGAACACTGCTTTTATCAGCCCATGTCTGAATGTTATTTCTCACCATCTCTAACATCTTAATAACAATCCCATATACAGATTGGCCTATAATTTTGAGCATCAGTCCCAGGGTTGTCACTAGATTAGATCACACCCTGAGGCAAACAATTAAATATCGCTCCTGATGTATTATAAGACAAAAATATAAGAAAATCTCAAATTGCTATTTTATTTTTATTACAAGAGAAAAATGAATGCAAAATGATTACATAATAATATTAATTAAATGTTTGCTCTACAGGGAAATCACACAAAACTGTTTATAAGCTCTTCTAAATTTAAATTATAAGCTATGTCTGCCTCTATCGATATAGTTGCTAGACCAACCAATCTTTCTTGGGTCATTGCTATTCGTAAATAATTTTTGATCAGTTTAAGCTTGGAAAAACTTCTATCCACTTGCTACGCTACCAATTCCTGTTATTTCAATTCCCACAATATGGCTGAATGAGCACCCTGTCGACGGTACTGATCAGTCCTTGTCTACCCTTTGTGGGCAGTGGAACAATTTTTCCTGTCTTCCATTCCTTTAGAACTCATCCTGTTGCAAGACAGGATGAGTTCTAAAGGAATGGAAGGAATGAGTTCTATGCAGGTGTGCCCAAGGCCTGCCATTAATTCCATAGAGCATTCTCTCAAGATATGTGACAATATATTTTCAAGTCCTATTGCCTTATTAACATCAAGTTTACTGAATTCCTCATATACTCCTCGTCATTCACCATCAGTCCCACCACCATACCCCTCTACACTCTAGCTTCTTCTGATGTTGCCTTCACAAGAATGGAATACACTGATAAACTGATCATTGAATACTTCAGCTACACTATCTACCAATAATTGTCTGGACATCCCTGTTATTTGAAGTTAAGAAACATTTCCAGATTTGTTAACATAAAAACAGTGTACAGATAGTAGGAAGCAGTATTTCATTGTAGCTGTTGAATATAGGTAGTATTGAACACGACATGAACTCAGTGATTTTGAGAGAGGTGTCATCATGGGCTGTCACATTGGTGGCATGTCCATATGTGGCATTGTGACGTTTTGGCATCACTAGTGCAAGAAAACACCCAGGGCAGCTGTCGAAAATGACTGACAGGGACAGGAAGGTGTTAAAATGGATGGCATGCAAAATCCGGCTACAATCAGCACAGACCATCTGTGATGAATGCCAGTAACATCATAGTGAGTACTAATACTGTACAAAAAGAACTCCATTTACTGGATTTCTATGGTAGAGCAGCGGCACACAAGCCAAGCATCATAACAGTGAACAAGACAGCTCATCTGGCCTGGTGAAAAGAGCATGTAAACTGGACAATTGACCAGTGGAAAATGGTACTCTGGAGCAATGAATCAAGGTTCACCAGTTTCCAGTCTGATAGCAGGGTGTGGAGGCACTAGTGAACACTTGTTACCACAGTAAAGTTTGGTGGTGGAGGAGTGGGGTGCGGTGCATGTGGGGTGTGGGGTGCATTCAGCTGATCAGGTGCTACCTACACTGTTGAGTTTTTATGGAACGAACCCATGTTACTATCAAGACGACAATGCCCATGCCACAAAGCTGGCTGTTATGGAATGGTATGAAGAGATGAGTGTTAAATGACTGCCCTGGTCTGCACAAATCCTGACCTCAACCCCCATTGAACACTTTGCAGGACGAACTGGAGTGGCAATTGAGGTCCAGAGCAGCTGCCCTTGATCTGTCACTGAACTCAGTGCTGCTTTGATGGAGGAATGGGGACAAATTCCACCTGATGTCTGCCGTACATTGGTGGAAAGTCTCCCTCAAAGGGTGCAGGAGGTGATCAAAGCCAAAGATGGACATACCTGATATTAGGGTTTGTCTGCTGTATCAATTGTAAAATTGCTAAAGTGTCTGGACAATTATTGGTAGATAGTGTATATCCTCTACATTGGTTATCAGTCAGTGTCATCAACTAACATCATTCTCCCATAATCATTTTTTTCTTCTACTTGACACATATTGAAAGAACTAACTGGCATGTTTCTTGGCTTGGTTGGCTAATTTCTTCTTATACTGCACTTTTGTAGTCTCTACCAGCTGAGTTACCTTCATAGAGCTGATCATCACCAACATTCATCTTACCTATATATATATATATATATATATATATATATATATATAGGTAAGTTGAATGTTGGTGATGATCAGCTCTATGAAGAGTACAAAGAGCAGGCTAGGAAGGTAACTCAGCTGGTAGAGGTGCAGTATGAGAAGATTTGATAGAGAGAGAGAGAGATTTGATACAGAAAAATACCCAACAATTGAGAGGATTTCTGTAATGTAGATTAAACTAATAATATAATAATGACTAGCTTCTGATCATCTGTTATCATGATTTACATGCAAATTTCTTATAACTTTAGAGAACAGAAAATGTAAAAAGAATGACATTCATTAGACAAAAAATAATAACCAATAATAAACAGTTTCTGTATATATTTGGAGCAAAGTATGTGATAAGGTGAGGAGTAAATCCATCTGGTCATATAATATTGCATGCCATAGGATTACTCATCTGATCATGGTATAATAAGTGAAATGCAATGTGTGCAAAGCATCTAGTTTGTAAGCCCCATCCCCACCAAGGATCCCATGAAAATCATTACTGATCTTTCTTTTTTATCTTGTTTTTGGAAATCACTTTCATCAAAAAGATGAAAATGAGTAACTCTGTATTCAACATTGGCTTATAAAAACATGAGTTCTGCAATAATAGTCTGTTTTTTCTTGCTACATTTCAAGATCATAGTCTTGTTCTGCATACATGAATATCTTCATCAGGCAAAAATCCATCTGATTCCAATAATTAATATTTTAAAAATTAGTTTTTAATGACTTGACTTATTTGTAATTACATTACTTTTCTGACAGTTTCTATAAAAAATAAATAAATTCCGTGTGATGATACTGCATTCCCCCCCCCCTTTTTTTTTATGGGAGTTCATGGTACCATCTAGTCCCCCAAATTTTATCCGGGCTCTGAAACCGGCATAGGCTGACGAATCAGACCTATGGCTGGGTCAGTATTCCTGACTGTAATCCATGTGTCCTGAGGCTGGTTTGGCTGCTTGCGGGATGAAAAACACCAGATAAAGTGGCGGAAAAAACCCTGCTGTCCATGCCCAAGACCGGCTAACTTGGCTATGGCTGAGGAAGATCCTTCAGCTCCTCATGTCGTTGACGGGAATCGAACCTAGGACACTCCTTCCCCAGGCATATGGTTGCAAAGCGCAAAGCCACTAGGTTAACTGCATGGACCACAGTTTTCTATGAAAGTATATTATAAAGATAGTTCAAAAGGATTCATTTTACATGAAAATTTTATCGAAAAAATAATTGAAAGTGACATCCTGTAAATGTAGACAAATTTGAAAATGAACTTGCCCATTTCAGTATGACAAAATATACTGTCAGGCAAGTTCCTACCTGATGTGAAATATATATGATGCATAATCTGATATCTTATTAAAACAGCAGAGTAACTAATTGCTCCTTTTTTAATAACTTGGTACCCTCTCTGCTAATAGTTACCAGGGCACAGGAAATACAACTCTATGGTGGATAGGGAGATGAAGTTTAGGGAGCACATTGCAAAAGTGGCTAAATCAGCTCATCAAATCACTTGATTGCTGAAGAATACTTTGACGAGCAGACAAGCAAATTATTGTTCCTTTGTACCGAGCCTTGATAAGACCTCATCTCGACTACTATGCCCAGATTTGGTCACCTAGGTTTCTTCTTGATGGGGAGGAGGTTGAGAGGATCCAAGTGAGTGACCAAGATGATAGCAGGTCTATGGAATGAACTTTATGAGAACAGGTTGAAGATATGTGGGTTGCAGAAATGGTTGATAGGTGGAAAAGAGGAGATATGATTGAGACGTCCAAATTGCTGAAGGGTTTCTATAGGATTAATTCATTCAGAGGATATTTTTGAGATTAGGACTGGTGGTGGGAGAACTAGGGGACATATATGGAAGCTGGGCAAGAGTGTGGTTAGCAAGGGTGTCAGAGCTGGGTTCTTTACTTTTAGAGTGGTAAATGAGTGGAATAAGCTGCCAGAGTCTGTTGTGGGTGCTATGACAGTGAATGAGTTCAAGGCAAGGTATGATAGATACTGTGAGAATGTTGAATAGTTGTGTGGACATGATGTTTAGGGCCTCCCTCGATGAGGCTAAGGACTCCTTGGAGTCACCCGTAATAATAATGCCTTCAGGTTTCATTTATTCCTATGTCTGATGATGCTCTGTAAAACAAATAGATGTAGTCCATTTTAGCCCCTCAAGTTTTAACCTAAATTCTTTCCATATATATATATATATATATATCTTTTTCTTTTTCTCTGTCTATCCCTTCAAAACTATTTTTCAAAATTTCTCTCTCTAATGTATAATCCATCTCTTACCTAGTTCCACTTTGCTCAGCCA
Organism: Typopeltis vanoorti; assembly: GCF_054136105.1. Taxonomy (NCBI): domain Eukaryota; kingdom Metazoa; phylum Arthropoda; class Arachnida; order Uropygi; family Thelyphonidae; genus Typopeltis; species Typopeltis vanoorti. The sequence continues at coordinate 80,253,031 of NC_143559.1, forward strand.
GCATTAGGCAATTAAAGTCAAGATGTGCCCTAGTCTTAATGCTCTGAAGTAATAGCCACTACTTATTTTCAAAATAATACATTCAGAACATTTTAGCATACCTTTCATTCACTAGTGGTAACTGTAAATGCTACAGACAATTGAAGAACTTTTGAACGTTTGCTAACATATGGATTCATCAAATGGTAGGGACATTTGTTTCCGACTGCAGTAAGATAATATTACAGATTTATGAAAAATTTTCCTAAATGTTTGTAACATTAATTTGTTCAAAATATTTTCCATTTTCATTATTTAGATAAAGAGTATGTCTTTCGGGACGCAGTCGGGTCACTTGTTTTGTATGATGCAGAAAAAAGAAACACAACACTCCTTATGTCAAATACTACTTTTGTAAGTGAATGTTATTGATCTAATTTTAAAATTGAACAAATTTTGCATAAATTGTAAATACTGCAACATTAGATTTGAGTAGGCTTAGATTAGATTTGGTGATATAAATTTGCAAACTTGGTATACATCTAGTTATTGTGAACAGATTTAGTACTTTGGGTTTCAGGATTATATATATTGCAAATACTGCAATATATCTAATCCTGAAATATTGCAAATATTGCTAATTATGAAATATTGCAAATACTGCAATATCAAATACTGCAGATAAATATGGATAAACACTGTAGTAATTTATGCTGCAGTGCTCAGTGTGAAGGGAGGAGATATGATTGTGATAACACCTTCATAGTACTTCATTAAGCAGAACACATGTTCTTTGTTTGAAAAGACTTGAATTTCAATCCTGCCTAGGAGATATTAGGAACTATTTATAAAGCATTTTCATATGAAGAAGGGTTTGCCACCTACAAATAAAACAAACTGGCTAAATAACACATACTGTTATTGGATATAATGGACAATAGAGATTGAATTAACTGCCCTATCTGAGTAAATTTTAGTTAAAGGAAAACAAAGTTACTTGCCCATATATATAAATAGATGGGATGGGATGAGATGATTATGATATAAATTTGTGAGTGACCCAAATCAACTGTTACGAGATAGATGAAGAGGGGAAGGAGAAAAATAAAAAATCTATTTTTGAAGTATTAAGTGAAGGTCAATTCTTTCTGTGGAGATTGCTAGTTTGATGCAATGCATTGCTGAGAAAGTGGTTGTGCTGTGCTCTATACTTCCCAAGCCTTTTAGGTTTAAGGCACAGCACTACCACCCTCATTTGTCAACAAAAGGTTTGAGAGGTATGACAAGAATGTTTTTTTTTCTCCCTATCAACTTTACACACAAGAGGTCTGGAGACTTGCAACATACAAATACAACATGTGAGCAAGTGATTAGAGAGAGGAAAGGAATCAAATCTTTTAATATATTTCTTGAAGAGTTGGAGATTGTATGTGTTGGGGAAAACAGCAAAGAGAAAACTGTTGTAAAGAACAGAGATATATGAAGTGAAGGAAGAGGATAAGTAGTTGGTGTAGTGAGTCTGGAGCTAAATGGTATATGAATGTTGACCAGCAGCTTCCTATGTTCAAACATGGTTAGAGGGAAGTGGAGGAATAGTGGTAGCCATTTCAGTGGAGCAGCATTGATGGAAATACTTATAGAATAGACATAATGCAGAAACAATGTCTGTAGGAAAGGAAGGGTCATCTGTTAGTGAATATCTTTCTTCTGGATATAATCTAATACTCTGAGGGAGATTTTCGAGGCACCACCCAGATATGCAAGCAATATTTTAAGGTTGAGAAGGGATTCAGGATTTATAGTGTACTATCCGACCACAGATCCAAGACCCTAGTCTGGTAATGTGCCAAAAAGAGTCAATTCATGCTGAAGGGGAGAAAGCAATAAAGGATGTACAAATTGGTCCAACATGCGAAATCATGTGCTTTATACATAAAATTTTCCAACTGTTATACAAGTAAAATAGTTACCACTTAAAAAATTACAATGTTCATAAAAGAAAAGTTAATTTTCCAACATGTAATAATAAACAACTCATCCCACAAGATGGATTGATTACCCTATTATCGGAATGGATTCTCCTTCTTCTGACATGCGCAGAAGTGTCAAAGGGTCTCGCATCTGTGGGTGTATAGTTATTAGCAGTTTGAAAAGAAGAGAAGTCATATTTAGAACAAAAAAAAATAAAAAAGGCTTTCGGAGGCTGAAGAGACTATGGACATGTTGTGGTTATGCCACAACAGACTAGATGTAAAAGTCCACCCAAGAAGAGAAAACCTGATCTTGGTTGTTATCAGAAGTGAAGGAGAGTGAGGTATAATCTTTTTTTACAGGAAATTAGGCAAGATTGTGTTCTGGAAGCATTAAAATTTGCTACATTATCTTCAGACCTACTTGAGAATGGTTGGACAATCAGTGTTTAAGGCATTAGCTATAGATCTTGCAGCTTGATCCATCTGAGTACTACAAGGTTTTGTGAATGATGAAGAGGAATGGAGTGAATGTGACAATATTGTTGTTACTGTCATATATTATTTCAGATAAATGTGAATAATTTCAGAAACAGTTTTAATTCAATTGTTTGTCTGTTACTTGCCAAAATGTTATTATTTAATGCACACCCGTTTGCATCCATATCCATCTAGGAATTAAAACCAATTTTAATGGAGTGCCAGAAGGATACATTCTATTATTGTTATTATTATTCGTGACACCACCAAGGAGTCCGAAGACTTATCACGGGAGGACACCTACTGTACAACTCTCCGTCTCCACCGCTACGCATGTTTCTTACTTTTTAAATTTAAAAAATACCTTTTAAATAACTGAAGGTGTGATGCTCATTAGTGATGTTAGATGCATGTAAAAAAAGTAATTATTCTAAAAACAACACAAAAAAACTAAATAATAATTTTCATATGAAAGAAACCTGCTGTTACCAAAATTTTGATAGGATAGCACATGGGAAACTTCATTATAAACTGAAGAAACTGTAACTAGATGGAAAGTTAAATGAATCCAGTGCTTTCTGGTCATCAGGAAAATGCTCTTTCTCCTTTGCTTTTTTATTTTGTATATGAACAACATATTTGATCTTTAATCTATTCATCTATTTCCTTCTCAGTCTCATTTGTAAAAATTTTTAGGTAAGGATTTCCTATTTTTCACTAGTAGAATAAATAAATAATTTCAAATGTAAAATTCATAATGAAATGAACTAGAAGTTTTCAGATTAGTATATTTTTCTGCCTTCTTTCTTTCTTATAAATTTTTAGTATTTCATGTTTCTATTTTGATTAGTGATTTTTGATTATTTGATACTAGATTTAGTGTGTTAGATTGGAGATTGGCTGTCTGATGGGTATCAACAAGTTGTGTATAGGGGGGGGGGGATATTCCAGAAGAGGAAAGTCACTAGTAACTTTCCTCTTCTGGGATATCACTTGTTCCAGGAGTCTGTTTTGGGGCCATTGTTAATTTCTATGTAAATAACATTGGAAAGGGCTTAAATAGTGATATATATTTGTTTGCAGATGATGCAGAGTTATCAGAAGTAGAGCAGATATAGCTTTGAAAGAGGACCTAAATAGACTGTCTGAATTTGTGAATGTGTGGGGATGGTTTAGGGTTACAAAGTAAGGTTTTAAAATTTGGGAAGCAAAGATGGGATTCGGAGTATAGGATTGTTGAGGATATTTTAGCGGAGGTGGAGGAGATGAAGGATTTGGGGTTTGTGGTGAACAGAGACTTGAAATTTTGTGAACATTTTGTTCAAATTGTAAGGATGACACAGCAGATTATGGGAATGATGCAGAGAACACTGACGTGTAGAAGTAAAAATGTTTTGATTCCATTGTACAAGACTTTGATCAGGCCATATATGGATTACTGTGCACAGGTTTGGTTGCCAGGCTTTCAAAAGGATGATGAGATGTTGGAGAGATTCCAGAAATGATTGACTGAGTTGGTTTCTGGCCTCTGGCCTCTGGAATGTGCAATATGAGGATAGATTGAGAGAATGCAAATTACAGAGTCTAGTGGATAGAAGGAAGAGAGAAGACATGATTGAGACTTGTAAGGGGTAATTACCAGATTAACATGGATGAGATTTTTCATAGAATATCAGAAGACGGGGAGAATGAGAGGCCATCCTTGAAGCTGTATAAGGTAGGTATGAGCAAGGGAATGAGGAGTAAATATTTTGCATGGAGAGGCAGTGAATTGGAATTCATTGCCTGAGTGTGGCGAGTGCAGGGACAGTGAAGGCATTTAAGTCGAGGTACGGAGAGCTGTGCATGTGAGAGTGGGATCTCCCACGATCAGTCTCTTGATTGAATGAAGGTCTGTTGATGATGATAATAATTTTGTTTCTTCATTTGCTTCATCATCTTCTTCTTCATCTTCTTCAGCTTCATCTGCTCTGCAACCAACAGGCAGCAGGTTTAAATCCTTCAATTGGCATGGATGTTCTAATTGACTTTATGTGAGAGTGTAAATTTTCACATATATGTCAGGATTAATATGTTCGTTTTTACAAGTTTTGTTTGAGAATTTATTGTTTATATCAGGGATATTCTCAACCTATGGTTCATACACCACTGGTGGTACGTGAGCCACTGCTGAGTGGTACGAAAACAGAGTATAAAATAAAAGGGTAAATTGACATATTTTTTTACTTACAACATGAGTTGAGAATTAAAAATGTATGCACAAATATTTAACAGTTCTACTTTAAATATTTCATGCAACTAAATGAAAACAATTAGATTTTACATTATCATTAAAAACTTTTGTATAATAATATACAAAAATAATACAGAAGTTCAATTTGAATTTAATAAATATTAATCAAATAACAATTTGACAGACAGTAACTCTAATATATTTGATCAGACAACAATGGGAAACGGTTGGTCCGTTGTCGTTATTTAGCCACAGTTACAGTTAAGAAAAGTAGTGGTGATAGATTATTGTCTTTGAATGTGAGATTTTATTTGTGAAATTGTCATATTTATATGTAGTTTGTGCTAGAAGATAGAAATCGGAACATAAATAAGTGGTTAACAAGCAGGTCCTCAAAAAGATTGAAAGGAGAAATGAGTGTAAGCAGGGGATAACAATTCTTCTCTGCCAGAAGCCACTACTTCGAATCCTAACCAATCGACAGAGGACATCATTGTACAAGAATGCAACAAAAAGCCCCATACAGCACAACGTAAATATAATCTTAGTTATTTATCATATGATTTCACATATATTGGAGAAGAAACTGCACCTGTTCCCCAGTATATGATTTATTATGAAATGCTATCAAAACATTCGATGAAGACTTCTCTTCTTAAATGTCATTTTGAAACCAAGCATGATGATTTAGAACACAAACCTTTGGAATATTTCCAGAGAAAACTGTTTGATTTGTTAGCAAGGAAAAAACAAATATTCTCCTTTTCAGGATTTAACACGAAGGCTCTGGAGGCATCTTATGAAGTCAGTTTAAGAATAGCTAAGGCAGGAAAATCTCATATGGTTGGAGAGTCATTAATGTTACCAGCAGCTACAGATATGGTTAGAATAATTTTGGGGGAAAAGGCAGCAAAACAACTTGAAGTGATTCCATTATCCAATGACACCGTATCACGAAGAATTTCAGATTTGTTTTCAAATGTTAAGGAACAGCTAATAGAAAAAGTTCAGGCTAGTAAATATTTTTCCATACAATTGGATGAAACTACTGACATTACTAGCATGGCCCATCTTCTTATGTATATAAGATTTATAGATGGGAAAACAGTGAAGGAAGAGTTCTTGGTTTGTGAACCACTGCCTGCTCGAGCAACCTCAAATGAAATATTTTCAAAATTAGACCAATTTATGAAAATGAATGATATAGAATGGAATAAATGTGTTGGTATTTGTTCTGATGGAGCACGTGCAATGGTTGGGAAACACAATGGTGCTGTTGCAAAAATTAAAGAAGTAGCTCCACAAGCAAAATTTGTACATTGTAGCATTCATCGCGAGGCTTTAGCCACAAGAAATATGCTGTTGCTCTGAAAATAGTTTTGAATGAATATGTGAGAATTGTTAACTTCATTAAGTTCAGAGCCATGAATTCATGACTATTTTCCATTTTTTGCAATGAAATGGTTGCTGAACATGATTCTCTTTTACTTCACACCTTTGAAGGTGTGAAGTAAAAGAGAATCAGCATGTATTGAACCACCTGTTTGAATTTCGTTCAGAAGTGCAGATTTTTCTCTCTGACAAATCATCAGACTCAGACTTTAATTACTTCACTGATGAACTGTGACTTGCCTGGTTGGCTTACCTGGCAGATTTATTTTGCCACCTCAACCAGCTGAACACGGGCTTGCAGGGTGCGCATACTTATTCTTTGTACAGGATAAAATTGCGGCTCTTAGGAAAAAACTTGGCTTCATCATTAAAGAAACTGATACTGGAAACACATGTTCCTTTCCATTGTTGGATGCTTTCTTAACTGAGAATGAAATTCTTCTTCATAATGAACTGGCAGTGAATATAAAGAAGCATCTTTGGAGTCTAATCACAGATTTCAAGGAATACTTCTCTGAAAAAAACCTGGCTTCAGAATTTTGGATTAGAGAGCCATTTTTTTATTGATGACACTTTACCTCCTTCCAAGAAAGATGAACTGATCGAGCTCTCCTGCGATGGAAGTCTCAGTCAAATAATCAAGAGGATGGATTTAACAGACGTCTGGCTGGCAAGAAGAAATGAATATCCAATGATCTCAGAGAAAGCTGTAAATTTTCTGTTGGTGTTTGCAACTATTTACCTTTGTGAATGTGGGTTTTCTTCTCTCATTTATATCAAAAACAAGTACAGGAATAAGTTGAATGTTGGACCCGATTTAAGTCTCAAATTAATTATTATTATTATTATTATTCAGCCCTCCATGGAGTCAAATGACTCGTTGCAGGAGGTCCTTCCTACGAAACACCAAGTCTAT